>NW_005842042.1:2201515-2213549 GCF_000455745.1 Alligator sinensis
CTGTTTGCTTGCAGTCTCGTGCTGCTCCTGCACTGATGTTAAGCTTTGCACTAAACAATTATCATTTAAACTGCAGCCACTTTATATTCATGCCCCAACTGTGTCTTGGTGGACTTGGTATTTCAGTGGCTTTCAGGGTAGGCTGCTACTCTCATGTGTGGGGCAGCTTTTGAAACCAGCTCTGCTAAGCGTTTTCTGTGGGTTGCTTCCCAGATCAATAAAAAGGGATGGAGCAGAATCCTCCTCCAGAAGAAAACCTGCCCCTGATGTGGGTTGGGTCCTTTTGGGGAGGTGCTGTTCTGGAAACGTAGCCTCCTTGCTCAGCTTGTGTTTACAGTAGCAGTGCTGTTGTCCCAGCACAATACAGCAGGGTCACTAGTGTACCAGCAGAGCACCCTGGTATGGGTCCAGCCATGCCAGCAGAGCTGTGCTGTGCACTGGAATAGAAAAACTGCTTCACTATAAGCAGAGCTGGCTATGGCTTTGCCTCTATAACAGCTGTCCAGGCCCCAAAGAGGGAGGCACCCTGCCTGACGGCTGCACTACTATTACTCCCAGTGTACGTTTGGACTAGGGTCCCCTTCCTCGCATGGGAGAGGGTGCAGGGAAGTTGTGGATCTAATGTCTTACTGTTGCCAACTGTGCAGAGTCTAGGGGTGTGAACTCAGTTATTCTCTGGCTCTGGGAGTCTTTCTGTTGCCATGGAGGCCAGGTGCAGAGCTGCTTGTGTAAACCCTGCTGTCTTCACAGACTGACCTCTGAGAAGCTGTGCAACCTCAACCAGAGGCTATGTGGACTCGATGTTACAGTCAGTGGCTGGGAGCCTAAATGACCTGGGGCTGGCTCACCCCTTCTAGGCTGGGTGTGCAGGCCAGGCAGCTAGAGAGAACTACTGCTCGCTTGCAAACTGAAGGCACTTGCCCTGAAGTCTTTTGGGCACGATGGCTGTAGAGCAGGTGTGGGCAAAATACAGCTTGAGGACCAGATTTGGCCCACCACCTAATTGTACCCTGCTCAGCCCTTCTGCCCATGAGGGTTGGAGCGAGGCACCCCCCTCCAACATACCTATTGCACCTTGCTCTCACCCTCGTGGGTGGAAAGACTCAGCCCGGCCAGCAAACAGCTTTCAGGTGGGGCTGCTGCTGCCATTGCTGCAACCGCCAGGAGATCTGCTCAGCTTCCCCAGAGTCCCACTCGCTCTGGGCACCAGGTAAGGAAGTGGTGGGGGCAGGAGCAGAGCTGCAGCTGGGCAGGAGCATGGGGCTGAGGCTAGTGGCAGCGTGGAGCCCACACCCAGGGTAGGGGTGGCAGCATGGAGCTCAGGTGGGCAGGGTGTGGATGTGAGGGATGGTGGGTGGGGGTGGAGACCCCCCCACACTCCCCCATGGTGCGCAGCACTGGCAGGGAGCAGTAGCAGCAGGTGGGGGCACTCAGGGCACTGGTGCCTGGCAGTGGGGCACTGGTGCCTGCCCCTGCTGTAGAGAGGCCTCTGCACTGTGACCTGGTAGCTGAACCTGTTTTTCTGGGGGCTGCTATTGCCCTACATTTCTCCTAGAACTGCAAGTGCCCAGCAGGGCCGGGTAGTGAGTTCCCTGCGTGGTCCTGCTGTGTGGCACATCCTTGTAGGAGTACCGGTTGCTCTGAACTCCAAAGCAGGGCAGGCTCCATACTTTGCTGTTGGGGCCCCTTTTATTGTGTTTTGCCAAACTAGTCCAGCCTGAAAGGGTTTCCCTTAAGAATACGGTTCCTGGAGAGTTCTTCAGTCTGGCAGCATCTGCGTACAAGAGCTGAGCAGCCGCCTCTTGTCCTCGCCAGTACAGTTCCTGTCTTTTGTGCTCCTTTCCTGTTTGCAATGGCAGCATATCAGCCAGGCATGGCAATGCCGGGCTCTTGGATTCACTGCTGCTTTGGGAGTTGGGGATCTGCTGAGCACACTTTGCTAATTAAAGGAAGGAGCACAGTTGGAAATTCCCATCTGCTAATGGAGAGAGAGAGCGAGAGAGAGCAAGCACATGTGTGTAAGAACTGAATCTGTTGTTTACCATTTTTACTCATCAGCTCCTTCCTTTCCCTGTCCCTTTTGAGGGGTAGCTGCTTGCCCATCCCTTAGGAGGGGAATATGGCACCTTCATGTCTTGAGGCAGGTACTGCTTTTTCCCCCTGAATGCCGATTCCGGGTGAGCTTCAGACAAAGCAAAACTTTGCTTTTTCCTATCTTTTGAAAGCAAGTGGTTTTGTTAAAGGCCTGTCTCCAGAGTCTCCTGCAGCAGTGATATGAAGGGGATGTATAATCTTGCGTAAAATTAAACCTCACCTAACAGTTCACAAAGAACAATGTGTTTAATGGGAGGGAGGGAGTGGGCAGCGATGTACAAACCCAAAGGGTTGGCATTAGACTCCAGAAAGTCTCCCCAGAAAAGGTGCAATGGGATACCTCAGAAATGGGGATTTTAAAACACATCTGGCATGGGGTATGAAGGGAGTTGGTAGGACCATGGGCTTGAGACAGACGTGGCTGGCTTAGCAGGATCAGCATGACATTAAGTGTGGGATATGACCAGAATCCTCTCTGCTGGGTTAGGACATTTTGCTTATATGAAAAGTTATGAGATGGACATTTGCTGCAACTTGCATCTTTTCCATTTTCTTACCAGCTCCAGTTCATATCCAGCTTTTTGTTTATCCCGTCATACTAACAGACGTGTTTCCAGTGTGATAGTGCTATGAGTCCTCCATTCAGAGGTCAGGAATGTTTGGTGCTGGGTGCGGTACAATAGAGGCATAAAAGGGCTGCCTGTGCCCCAAACAGCTGCTGGTTTTGGGGTTGAGTGTGTTGGCATCCCTAAGGCATTGCTGATGGTTTAAAGGCGCCTTCTGAGCAGACTGCAGCTACTATGAAGTACGGGGGAGGGGACTTCAAGTATCTCTTCCAAGAAGAGCTGGAACTTATTGCTCTGGCTGGCTTCCTATAGGGGAGTTAGCTTGGAAATGGTGGGGCAAGGGCTGTTGATTGCTTTCTTGTGCAGCTGTGCAGTGGCTGCTGTGATCAGGTAGATAGTGTTTCTCAACCTCTGCCAGTCCCATGGACCACATGCCCTGCTTACCTCTCCCAAACCACATATACCTCTCCAGAACGTATCTCCTTGATGCTGCTGCAGATCTGCATGGCTGCTTTCGCAATCCTGCATCTGGGCTGGTTCGCATTGTCTCAAGGTGAATTATCTCACCTGCAGCCCTGTGCTAAGGCGGCTCAGCTACTTCCCACTTCAGCTAAATTTGTAGAGCAGCCTAGTCTGGGAATGTTCACAGTGGGTGAGTGACCCTCTTGTCCCCCACCACAGCCATCCCTGGAGTCCCTCCATGGTGCCTCTGGCTCAATAGTTGAGAACAACTGATGTAACTCTAAGGATGAGCGTAGCACGGCTGAGCATGGTGGAGTCAGTCCCATACACTGAAATCCTGCTTAATGCAGGTGCTTTAAATAAGAGCTGGCAGAAGCCAGCAAGTCTGGGGAAAGAGCCAGAAGCTCTGGCCAGGGTCATTTGTCCTTCTCTAATGCTTTCAGCTATTAAGTGGCGATGGCCTTCTAGTCTTGCCCGGGCCTGATGAGGTAGGAGCCTGCTGGCCTTCCTCTGACAGGACAGAGGTCACCTGGATACACTGCATCCTGTGGTGTGCTGATGGGGCGCTCTCTTCCCCCTTCCAAGTCTAAGGGTGGGGTGAAATAGCCAGTCTCCGAGTCTGTCTCTGCAATGGAGCTTGCCCTGCATTTCGGATGCTACAACTGCTAATCCAGAGATTTGAAGGGAGGGGGACATAGGCCACTGTAATTTGCCTCTCTGTAGCTGTGCTTCTGTGTTTAACAGCCAAACCTTTTGCCCTGGTGGACTGGGGATCTGCAGGGTCGCGGGAGTTGGGCGCTGACCTTCAAGGCTCCTTCCTGCACTGGTGCTGTGGTTCACAGGAGTTGTCTGCATCCCTCCTGGTGCTGCATCCCCTTTCTGAAGTGCCCATTAATTGTGCTGCTGTTTCCTTAATGCGTTAGGCCAAATGCCAAGGCAACAGATAATCTTTTTTTTTTCTATCCAGTAAAGGTTTTTAGTGGCAATGATGTGAAACACTCCTGCTTCTCTTTGACATAGGGAGGCTGCTGGTTTTGTGGGCTGAATACTCTGAAAGGCAAGAGATGCCTGGTGTTTTAAGGGGTATGTGCAAGTGGGGTCTCATGTTTTATATTGCTGCTTGTGCCTTCTGAACCATAGTAAAGGCATTTGCCCCATCTGTAGGGAGTTGCTCCATTTTAACCAAGAAATTAAATGTGCAAAGAAGCAAGGTCAAAGCACCCTGTTCGAGTTGTTCAGTGCCCATGGTCTGCCCAGCCCACCTTAGCGCTCCTCTCTATCCTGGCTGGAAAGGAGCCTATAAAGTGATTTCAGTATCTGTTTCCTGATGACTAATTGAAGCCTGCTTCCCGCCTTGTCCCACCCTGTTGTGGCTGTTCACTGCCAGAGCCAGCTGGGGGATACTCTCTCCATATTGGGCCTGTGATGGAGACACCAGCCACCTTTTGAGAAGCGTGAAATTCTGCTAATAGCAGTGTTCCTTGACCAGACCACCAGATTGTGGCACTGGTGTGTCATGTATGTTGCAGTGTCTGGACAATGGGATCCCCATAAAATACAATGACAATGAAAAGGGAGCTTGCCTTGATTCATTTAGACCTTTGCCTCCTCCCAAATGGCTTGTCCGGTTTGACTCAGACTTTCCAGAAAAGTGTTTCCCAGCAGGACTGTTCCAGGAAGTTTCTGTGACTGGTGATTACATTGAAGGTAGGATTGAAAAAGTGCTTCTTTGTTGCTTAAATTTCAGGGCTTGCTCTGTGAGAGATGCGTTTAGTGGCTGTTAGACATCGCCAAGTCAGGCAATTAATTTCTTTGTCCTCTCGTAGAAGGAACAATTTCCTCTTCCACCCATAGTGGAAGAGCAGGTGCAATCTTAGCATCCTTTTCCAGTGGTCTAGGGCACGGGTAGTCAATCTCAGGCATGGGTGCCAGAGTGTGGCACCTGCAGGCATTTCACTTGGCACAAGCACCTTGGGACAGACGGCAGGGAAGGGGCTGGGGCTGTGCTGCCACAAGGATTGGCTCCTCACATCTCCCCCACTGTCTATTCCTGCCATGCCAACAACTTACAAGTCGAGGTTGTGGGTGTTTTTGGCACTCTTCTCAAAAACATTGTTGACCCCTGGTCCAGGGGCATGTGTGCGGCTGTCCTCCAAAGACATGGTCAGAGATCCTGCTGCAGCTGCGTCTCTGACTGACCCTGGAAGGGTCAAGGGCATTTGCATTCCACACTAGCTGAGGGCTTCAACTTCTCTGCTTAGTCCCTCTGGTGCCCTCATCACATCAGATGCAGTCTGGCTGCCTTTAGCATCTGTTCCCTCCCATAGTGCCTTGCCCTAGAACAGGTCTGAAAACGAGACTGACAGGTTGACATTCACAGTGACATTGGCTGCTTTATTTTTCCAGTTTAGCAGTAATTTCTTTTCCTTTCCTCCTGCTCCATGCTCGCCATTTCCTCCGTTTGTTGAGGCTGCATCCACAGGTACCAAGAGACCTGGTGTCACAACATGTCATTCTCTTGATTAAACTGCTAGGGAGGATTCTTGTGCGTGTCCTTGCTCTTGGATTTGAATTCTGGGGAGACCAGGCATTAGTGTGACTGACACTTTCCTCTGAAGGGAGAGAAATACTGAATGGTTGAGAGAATGCACACCACCCATCCAGGTGCCTGTGGCAAGCCAGCCAGTCTGAATGATTGCAAAAATGTTGTGGCCGTGGTGGGGGGTTGGTTGAAATGTAAAACTGATTTTGGAGGAAACCTCTTGTGGCGTTAAGTAGCCCAAAGAGCTTTCTAGTGAAATTAAAATTCTCTTCTAGTTATTATACTGCTGGGGGGAGGTTGATGAACTTGTGGACCTCAGTGGGAAAAGGTCTGCAGACTCTCATAGGAGTGAAAACTACAGTATTGAAATTGTACAGTATTGACTATTGAAATTGCTGGAGGCAGGGATAGTTAGTACTGGAGCACTAGATAGGACTTGTGAGATCTGGGTTCTGATCTCTGGCTGGTTTGCCTGGATGACTTTGGTTAACCTATTTGACCTGTCTTCTTCTAGCCTTCCTGTCCATAAAAGGGCTAATGATACTGCCGCCTTTTTGTAAAGTACTTTCAGATCCATGGATGAAAAGGGCTCCATAAAAGTTAGTGGTTATTGTTGGACCAGGGTCAGAAAACAAAACAAATGCGCACAAATCTGCTGGAAATTTTTGTAGCTGGCTTCGAATGGAACCAAAAGCCTCTAGAACTTCAGGACTGATATTCTTGTTGCAGAATTGCACCCCATGTACTACTTCATGGCAAGGACAGAGATCTCCTGTTAGGGCCTTGTTACAGTACCTTACGCTGAAAGCTGCACAAATGTTAATTGGCTTAGTGTTGTTCGGCTCAGTGGAGCAGTCGCACTGTAGAGCAAAAAGCCATCTGACTGTCCTTCACCTGCACATCTGTGACTTGCCACTAGAGGCCTGGCGAGCAGGGGCAGGACTAGGAGCCTATGTAAAATGTTTCTTAGGCACCTCCTGGCTTGCCAGCAGCCTGGGCAGGGGCAGTGTGATGGGGCTTCAGAGAAAAAAAAATTGAGCCTGAACTTGGAGAGGCCTAATCCCCCCACCCCTCCCTGGAGCTGGCCCCCACACCACCCCAGCCTGGGCTGAGAGCCAGCCAGGCGCTGCCAGAGGTCCAAGGGGTCCGATCATTTTTTCCTCTAGAGCAGTGGTCTCCAATCCTTTTAGGTACCAGATCACTTTTTGAATTAAAGTGCAACCCAGGATCTACTGAGTGCCACCCCAGCCCCGCAGGTCAGTCTGGGGCGGGGGGCAGATCGAGGCCCCCACAGTGAGGGAGGAAGGGGCTGGGGTGAGTGGGCTGGGTAATGGGAGGATCGGATCCTGGGCAGCTCGTCCAGGTATGGGGGTACTCCTGCTGCTGCACACACCCCAGTGGAGGCCTGGGGGGCACGTGTCCCCCCCAGTCTGTGCGAGGGGTGGAGGCAGCTGCTGCTGCAGGCTGGGCTTTGTGCCCTGAGTCCTGCTGCAGCTGCCCTGGGAGTGGCACGATCCCATGTGTGTCCTGCTGCTGGGCTGAGCCCTGCCCCCTGCCCACCCGGCCCCAGGACGTGGAGCCTCTGACAGTTGATCAGACTGAGAGAGACTGTCAGAGGCTCCACAATTGACTAGTTGATCGCGATTGACTGGTTGGTGACTACTGCTCTAGAGCTTGCCTCCTTTCTGTTGCAGCTGGCAGGAGCAGCAAGCTGGTCTGCGTGGTAGGAGGCGCTGTAGCCGCCAGGCACTCTGGGGCTGTGGCACTCGCTCTGCCCAATGCGCCTGGGGGTGAGGTGCCATGCCCTAGGCCTGCTGAGCCCCACCATTCCCATTGGCCGTGACTCAGGAGGGGCCACTGCATCCTGGGCTGCTGGAGGACTTCAACTTGGGTGGAATTGCTGTCTGCAGTGGCCACATCTTAAAGGGACAGGAGCAAAATTAGGCAGATTAGAGATCATCCTGCCCTGGAGTGGCATAACTTTAAAATGAATAATAGGTGTTTTAAGACACTTAAATGTGTTAATGTGCTGCTAGACCAGGGGTTAAGAGCTCTGGAAGCCACCTAAACTGACTGTGTAACAAGGCCCTTAACTTCTACAGGTGTTTTCCATGAGGGTGCTGATGTATATTTTTTTTTTTTTCCTCCCCGTGTGAAGAGATCAGTCTGTATAACCTTTCAGCTCGTCTTTCTCCCATTGTTACAACACCCCCTTCAGCAAATCTTAATTTATCGTTTCCATTTGGCAAAGAATTTTTTTTCCCCTTTCAATCTCAGGCCAGCATGGCTGTTTATCTGCTTCCTTATATAACAGCTGTTTCAGTAGTGTTAAGTATTCTAGTAACAGGTTTGTTTCAGCAGACTTGTGTTGTTCCAGAGAACTCATGCAATAGCAGAGAACAGCCTGTTGTATGTTGAGTGGTTTTTTTTTGTCTTTAAATAAAGTCTACTGTTGAAGTTAAACAATTGGCTGGACAGCCCAAGGTCAGTAGGGGATATTTTTTCCAGCTCTAACAATTGCAGGGAAAGTTGCAATTTAGCTTTCAACTACTTGGCATTGTGTGTGTAATATATATAGTTAATGTTATATAATTATATACACACACAAATATTTTGTGTGTCTGTATATGTGTATATAATATAATTTTAGTTCTTGTTTTCAGTACTTGATCCAAAAATGGGCTTAAGTTGTTGAGTAAAAGTGATGTAGAAAAGAATCAATATTCATCGTCAAGGGAAATAAATAGCTATTGGACCCATCAGAATCCCTCAGCCTGATAGGTGCAGGCAGTGACGTTGATGTGGAGCGTGTTCTCAGCTTGAGCACAGAAGTGGATAGCCGTGTTCATCCAAAGTCAGGCAGAAGGCAGAGCAGAGTGGCTGGCACCTTAGGAAATCATTAGTGTCTTAAGGTGCCACTCTACCCTGCCTTCCACCTCTTCTCTGCTTGGGAGACAGATCCCATTGTTATCCCACTTTGAGCATCAGAAAAAAGCCCAGTGCCTGAAGATGGCAGTGCAGGAAGTACTTTGTTAAGGAACATAGCACCAATTTAGAGTAACACCAGAAGATCCCCTCATGATGGATGATTTCTCCGATTCTTTCGGCTTGTAGCACACAGATGTCAGCAGAACATAAGTGGTCTTGGTTAGTAAAGTAAACGGATGCTGAGCAGGGCCTTCTCTGTCAATGCAGAACAGCTGTTCTTCATGTCACACAGGGGAATTCATGCAGCTATTTGTCCCCTGTGGTGGGCACATTGCAAAAGTATCTGTGACCTTGTGCCACGTTGGCATCTGACATCTCTGCTTCAGTTCAGAGAAGGGGCGGTTGTGTCTCACTGGCCCTGGGTAAAACTGCTCAACTTTGTCCAACGTGAGCCTTTGTAAAATGGCTGGTGACTGTTAACGAGTTGGTTCTTAGCATGCTCCATCCCCTTACAGCTCTCAGCACTGAGCAGAGAGTGCATGTGCTGTCCTTGTAGAGCAGTTCAGTCTGCTGCAGCCCATGGCTGCAGGCAAAGCTGGACTTGCTCTCCATTTGCTTCTGGGATGAGGTGGGTGTGGGCACTGGAACTGAGAGTGGGGACCCCTGCCACCACTAGCCCCAGGCAGCAAGAATGAGAGAGACCTCTGGCTATCAATGTAGAGGGGTAAACCCTGGACTTGGGTGGGATGGAGTAGATTGGGACAAGAAGTCTGGGCCTGGGAGTTGATGGGAGTCTGGGACTGAGATCAGAAGTCTGGTAGGGGAATAGGGTAGGGAAGGGGCTTGGGGCTGGGAGCCAATGACCTTGTCGAGTGGGAACTCTGCCTCACTTGCCCATTGCCTCAAAGGACCGTGGAGATGGGTTAACTGTCTGTGAAGAAGTTCACTTGCCTTAGTAATTATCCCCATAGAAAAGTCTTTGAAGAAGCTAGTAATCCAGTCTTTCAAGCAGGGTTGGAGTACAGTAGACCCCCGTTTTACGCGTATTCGACTTACCCGTGTCTCGCGTTTATGCAAATTAATATCAACACCCAAACAAAACTGCACCCTGAGGCGCGCATCATTTGTGTATATATGCGAACGCCTTGCGAGATGCGCAGACTGTGTCAAACAGAGTTGCGCGCAGCTTGGGTTCCCAAGCAGGATTCTGGGGGCTCGCTCGGTCTCAGTATCACCATTGTGGTAGCAGCATCTCCTCTTAAGTGTTCAAGATGAGTGCTTCTAATAGTGATTCTGCAAGTGCTTCTGCCTCTACAAGGAAAAGAAAAGCTGTAACTTTAGAAGAAAAACTTGAAGTTGTGAAGAGATACGAAAGAGGTGAGAAGGCAAAGGAAATTAGGTGTACTACAGGGCTCAGTGAGTCAACTCTCTGTACAATTAGGGACAATGCGGAGAAAATTAAGGAGTCCTGTGAGAGTGCTGCACATTTATCTACTGCCCGTGTTTCATTAACAAGGTCGGCTATCATGGAGAAAATGGAACGCATGTTGACGACACGGATTGAGCACCAGAATCAAGAACATGTGCCGCTTTCGACCCAGGTGATTCAAGCAAAGGCACACAGCATTTATGAAGTGTTAAAACGTGATGATCCTGAAGCCAAGCCAGTTAGTGCAAGTGCGGGAGGGTTTGATAGATCTAAAGCATGCCATAGGTTTCATAATCTCAAACTGACGGGTGAAGCAGCAGCTGCTGATAAAAGTGCTGCAGATAAATTTCCTTCAATCCTACAGGCTGCCCTTGAGGAGGCAAGGTACGATCCAAGGCAAGTTTTCAACTTGGACGAAACCAGACTCTTCTGGAAACAGATGCTGGGTCGAACGTTAATCTCAGTCGAGGAGAAAACCGCCCCAGGGTTCAAGGCAGCGAAGGATTGCTGCATGCTGCTGCTTGGGGCGAATGCAGCTGGTGACTTTAAACTCAAGCCATTGATGGTTTACCATGCCGAAAACCCTCGGGCGCTTAAGAGTTATGCAAAGGGACACTGGCCTGTTTATTGGAGAGCCAGCCAGAAAGGATGGGTTACTGGATCATTGTTTGAAGATTATTTTCCAGTCTGCTGCATTTGGAATTGAGAGCTTATTGTGACAGGCAAAATCTGGCTTTCAAAATTCTACTGCTGCTTGATAATGCTCCAGGACACCCCCAAGCCTTGGTGACCTCAGTGAGAACATTAAGGTGCTGTTCTTGCCACTGAATACAACATCGCTCATCCAGGCCATGGATCAGGGCATTATTTGAGTTTTCAAGAGCTATTATCTACAGAGGACCTTCAAGATCTGTGAGACAAAGTCAAAGGAAAAGACAAACGTCATAAAGTTTTGGAAGAAATTGAACATCAAGATGGCCATAGACATCATCAGAGGCGCCTGGAATGATGTTACTCAGCAGTGCCGTAATGGTGTCTGGAAAAACATCTGGCCTGCTGTTGTGAATGATTTCCGAGGCTTTGCTGCTGATGAATTCATCAGTGATGCAAGGCATGAGATCATTGAGATAGCTAAGACTGTGGGCTTTGAGCAGGTCAAAGAGGAAAATGTGGCTGAGATGCTCGATTCCCACAGGGAGGAACTCTCAAACAAGCGTCGTCTTGATCTGGATAGGGAGCACCGTGAAGAGGAAGAGCCCATGGAAGAAAATGAAAGGCCCTCCCCCCGAGTTTTCACAATGGAAGGCATGGCTGATGCGTTCAAACTTTTGGGTGGTTACCTAGCCTTCTTTGATGAAAACGACCCCAATCGTGAAAGAAGTGCTAAGGTTGCCAGGCTGATGCAGGAAGCCAATGCTTGCTACATGGAGCTTTACAGGGAGAAGCAGCGCTGCTCAGTGCAGTCTTCCTTGGACAAGTTCTTCTGCTGAAGCAGAACAGCACTATCTCGACTCAATCAACCGACTCTCAGCCCTCTGCTTCTGGGGGAGAGATACCACTGCCATCTTTTGATGTGTTCGACCTGGATGAAGACTCGGCTCCCCGTTGATGGATGGATTGAAATTTGTTATACGTCCATTTTGTATTTTTTGTGTTCATTTCTTATAATGTAACTGAATAGCTATTATGTTAAAAAACCATATTGTAAACATAAATAAGTATTGGTTGAAAGGTTTTATTTTGGTACCTTTGGTGTCATAAATGCGAGGTCTAAGGAATGCAGCCCCTCACTTTTCTATTTTTTCCTCTGGGAAAGTTCACCTCAAGTCATGCGAATTCGACATATGCGAGGTTTCTCGGGAACACATTATATCGTAAGTCAGGCATCTACTGTAGTAGGCAGTAAATAAGGCAGGTCCTATGCCTTAGACAAAAAGAAATCAAGATACTGAATGTCCAGTCACGGAGCAAGCCCTAGTCATTCTGCGCACTAACAGAAGCAAGGATCATGTA
>NW_005842042.1:2213580-2230727 GCF_000455745.1 Alligator sinensis
ATGTGAGCAGGTAATTAAAGACTGTATAACAAGGTGCACACCCTAAGAGACAAATGAAGGTTGAGCATGGCTTGTCCGAACCCTTCAGCACTTGACTTTGCATCCATAGACTATTGGTCATGCACAAAAAATAATACATGAAAAGAGCATTACTAGCACCCATTTGAAGTCTAGTTGCCAGGCTGAGGGCTATGCTAGCACCTGCTTGGAAAGGTGGACAGACAACCAGATCTGAAGTTGCCTTTTGACTGATGTCTTTTGCTTTGCCCTATAGAAAGGGCCTGCTTGGGAGACAGTTGCACCGTTCAGAGTTTGAGTCCTTGTCTCAGCTGGAGTGGCAGGATTGTGAAGCAGAACCCAACTGAGAATCAAAACCGGGATCTCTCAGTCTTTTATATAAATGCATCACCAGGGTAGGTTGCTGCCCAGGGAGCAGGAAGTTATCTAGCCCAGCTGTAAAAGCGCCTCTATGCAGGAGTGTCATAGCATAAGATAATGCACTCTAGCAGCTGGGTGGGCCTGTGCTAATGTACACTTCTGCTAAACATCCAGTCTGAGCAAACATGTGCACGCCCTTGGTGAACGCTCGGATACCAGGCTCCCTCCCAGCTTCACCAGGGTGCTAGGTGTGTAGCAAATAACACCTTTTCTCTCCAAACCTTCATTTCTTTCCTCTTTCTAGCTGCAATTTGGAAGTCAGCTTTGTCTCTGGCTGATACTCTGCAGCATAGGCAGCTTGGCTTTCCCTTGCCACATGTGCAGGGTCTTGGGGCCAAAACTATCTCAACCTGTTCTCAAACTCTAATGGGATGGAGCCAGGCGTGGAATGTGAGTGCCTAGTGGGCCACTTGGTAAGCAGAACCAGTGCTGTGGGATGATCTGAACACCGGGTTAAGGTGCCCCGTGCCGATGTTCATCAAACCCCAGAAAAAGGTGTTGGTCGACATAGGCAGCAGGATGGTTGCCTTGGACACTGGAATCCACTAAGGAGTGTGTAACAACTCCCCTGCCAAATCACATGCCCTGCAAATAGATGGCTCTGGAGCTTCAGGCCCCTACCAGCCGTCACCAGTGAACAGGCTTGGCGGAATCAGTGGGGAAAGCAGACCCTGTTGAGCTGAACTCTAGTCTGGCACTGTGAAGAGATGAGAGGTGTAGAAAAAGTGGGAGGTCCCCAGGCCACTGGTGAAATACCACTACTATCATTTTTTCAGTTGGCAGGGGGGCAAACCCCAAAGGTCTCTTGCATGTGGCTCCAAGCACCTGGCACTTGCTAGGTGCAACCTGCTCTGGGTACTGTCAGATGGGGAGTTTTTCATGGGGCCATACACCTGTCAAACTGTAACACGGGTGTCCTAAGGCGAGCTCAGGAAGGACAGAAACTTGCCATGGAGCAGAAGGAGGAAGGCTCACTTGACTTTGATTTTCAATATGAATGCAGACTGTGAAAATGGGAACTTGCAATCCTTCTGACTTTTTAGGGTTTTAAGCAGGTGTCAGAAAAGTTACCACAGGGATAACTGCCTTGTGGCGGCCAAGTGTTCAAAGCAACAGCCCTTTTTGATCCTCTGATGTCAATTCTTCCTAAGGTTGTGGAGGAAGATTTACCACACATTGTTCGCCCATTAATGGGGAATGTGAGCTGGATTTAGACTGTCATGAGACAGGTTAGTTTTACCCTACTGGTGATGTGCTGTTGCAATAGTAATCCTGCTTAGTACAAGAGGAACCGCAGGTTCAGACATTTGGTGTATGTGCTTGACAAGCCAATGGGGTGAAGCTCCCATCTGTGGGATTATGACTGAATGCTTCTAAGTCAAAATCCCCCCTAAATATAATGATACTTGAGTGCCTTAGAGCCTCAGTTGGCCTTGGACAATAGCTGGCCATCCCCCGTGGAGAGGCAGGACCTGGTGCAGGAGCCGTTTGTCTTGGGTCCAGAGAGTGGACAGAAGGAAGATGCCTCTCACCTGTAGCACGTGCCATGTTCCTGAGGACCCTACAGCTGCATCATTCATAGATACCCGATTCTGGGTCAGGGTTTCATATGCAGCATAACAGGTGCCTTGCTGCGATCTATTGAACATCAGTCCTTGATACAAGCTTTTGTCTTGGATCCTATGCCGAACATCTCTCCCTGCCTGGAGTAGCCATCCATGCCTACCCCAACAAAGGCAGATGGTGTTCCAGGGACAGTGGTGCAGGGGGAGGGAGAGGGCAGGGGGCAAGGTAATCCTTGTGTGGGAAGGGTTGGGCCATTCTCTTGTTTCTCCCACCCTAACCTGGACTGTCCCAGTACTCATCTGTGGCTCCCCAGACTACAGGTCAACCCACCACAATTGCATGGGGGTGACCTGCTGCCCTGCCACAGCTCCCCTGACTACAGGTCAGCCTGTCATAGGAATGTTTTGGGTTGACCTGGTGGGTGGCCACAGCTCCCTGGACTAGACAAGAGTACAACCTACCTTAGGAATTCATTGGGTTGACCTGGTGCCCATATGGGACTTTGGGGTATTTCACGAAAGAAATGTTTTTCTTCGGAATGTGTGGGGATTGACATGGTGCTGGAAGTGGGCACCACAGCTGACTCAGCCCTTTGTGCCCTACCACCCCTGCCTACCTTCTGTGACAGGGAGGTGGGCACAGGTGAAGCATCAAGGAGCACAAGTTGGGCTATGGCGATAGCCTTCTATTAGTGGTACAAGTTCCCCAAAGTGGGTGCTTGGGGGGATGGGGGGGAGGTGGTTAGGGGCCCAGGCCTTACATTTTCCTGGCATGGGGAAATAGGAAAGCCTTGGACCACCCCATTTGCCTGCAAGAGACCCCTGTGTCGGAGACCAAAGCACGCAGCTAGCTGCCAGAATGATCGACGCACAAGCCAAGGGATCCATTGCTAAGACTCGTTGGTAAGCTCATGAGCATTGGTAAGCTCATGAGCTTACCAATGGCTTCTCCCACTTGTTTGGCCTGGATAGGGTCACCTTGCCACGTGCCAAAAGCCAGGTTGGTGATCCACACCAGGTGGGGAAGGAGGCAGATCCCCAGGCTGGTTATCCTTCTCTGGCAACAGAGGGGTGGGGAGGCGTTCCTGCCCAGCTGCTTCTCTTCCTTGATGGAAACCAAATGGCCCTTACAAACATGGTATGGGAGTGAGAGAGGGAAAGGGTGATGTGGGTTGCCACCCCCTCTACCTCCAACTTCAGGGTCAGTCCAGGTATTTGGCTCAGAGGGGCCAACTGGCTGTACTGGGGGCTCCTGTGGTTTCACTGTGTATGCAAATCTGCACCCACAATCCAGTCCCTTTCCTCCTCTCCTGACCCTTGCCTGGCAGCTTGGTTGCTGGGAGGGTGGGGGTAGGGATGGACCTGGGAGGGGGCAGAGTTCAAGGTAAGGGTGGTAGATGCCTCTGGACATATTCCAGCCCCCTCCCAGCTGCTGCGCAGGAGTAAATCAGGAGATTATATGGCAGCTGGGTGGGAGCTCCTGGGCTGTCTGTTAACCCTTTGGGGGCTGCCAGTTAGACAGCCCTGCCCTAAACGAGCTCCCAGAACACACACCGATGTTGCTTCTTTCAGTTTTGTGCTTTTCCTCCCCAAAACATTGAGACTCTTATCTACCACCATTTTTTTTCTCTTGTAAAAATCCATGCAGGCTTTGGGCCTTTTGGGAAGATTCCTTCCCCAAGACAGCTGGCTGCCCTGGAGAGTCTGGCTTGTAGTGTGGCTGAGAAAGGTGGCTGTGGTGCCAAGCAGAGCGTAGTGTGTTGTGGTATCATCGGATCTTGTTTATTAACTGCGCTTCTCTGTTTCCTTTCACTTCATTCATTTTTGCTGCAGTACTTTTCAGGGAGGTGCCTGGAAGGGAGACGAGATCTGAGATGCAGCAGCCTTGCTAAAAGGTATCAGCTGCACTTGCCATAAAGTCAATAGGGGAGGGAGCCTCACACATTCCCTCCACCCTTATACCCAGCATTTACTTTCTGCAAGACCATTAACCAGTTCTGAAATGAGAAGGGAAAAGCAACTGAGTGCTTTGTCTGCACTTAACTCTGCTTTGTGCCTTAATCTTTTCACAGACGTCACTTCTTGACCAGCAAATTGTATTCTATTGTCACAAGCTACAAGGGATCTTATTATTCTCTCCTATCTGGGATGGACCAGGTTATTGTGGGGGCTGCAAAGGGCTTCAGAGGCATTCACAATTAAAGGACTCAAAGCCCTAAAGGGGATGCTATGTCTGGGCATGTTTTCACTGGAAAGCTATCCTGCGTGGGCAGCACCTGGCTGTGAGCAGCCACCATGTACAGCCCTGCCTAGTCTGTGTCCCCACGCTAGTCTCTGCTGGGAGCCCATCCCATAGTTCTTTGTGTGGCAGTAAACTGAGCCCATCTTCTTTCCAAGTGAATGGTAGGGGAACTCATCTGTCCTGAGCATATGGAAGGAATTGTGGGAAGGCACTGGAGGACTGTCGATAGTCTCTGGTCAGGGAGTTTAGCCTGGATCTTTGCTCGCTAAACAGGATACCATCCTGTGGGGAAGGAACCCCCAGACTCTAGCCTATGCTCCCAGCTAAAAAGGGCTGTGCAAGCCTGGACAAGCTGGGGTGTGGATGGAAAGGGTGTGAAGGGGAGTATGATCCCTGTTGAGCTGTGTGGGGCACACCTATACCCAAGTGGGCATTGTGTTAACCCTGCATTGCACATCTGCTTTCTACTTTGACTCCACAAAAGACACCAGAAGATGAGCTGTCTGCGCTGGCTGCAAACCTCGCTCTGCGGTAGTAGCATTTCTCTTCAGCGTAATGCGTATTGATATTGCAGCCACTGGGGTGCAATGTTCTCTGCTGTCTTGTCATGGCCAGCAGGCTTAGCTGACAGAGGTGGGGAGGGACACTGCCTCTAAATGCTGTCCTTTGAGGGAAGCTGTTCTTGCAGGCTCTGTGTGGTCTATGGGAGCTGTGACTGGTCGTGGGCAGGCAGGAGCCTCGATAACCCACCCAGCAGATTAGTCTTTTGTTTTCCTACCCGACTCCCCCCGCGCCCTGTTTCTTTTGTGCAGGTATCTAATGTTGCTTGTGCTGGGCCCTCAAACACTGCCTGTCCACGTGGCACTCCCAGGGATATTGGCCCAGGTCTTGACTCTCAGTAGGTCTCAGCCTAGCACTCCTGCCCCTTGACATTGCATGCCAGGACCAAAAAGCATGTGAGGGACTTAGAAACTGGCTGGGGGTGGCTGTTCAGAATAAGAGCAGCTTTACATGATGCTGGGGAAGAGGTGGTGAAGATGGGGTCTAAGTGCTTGCTAAATTAAATAGAGCAAAGCCCCCTCACTGGGGCTTCTTGCAGCATCGTAGCTGTTAGCTTGGTCATAGTCATATTGATCTCTGGTATAACCACCCATGCAGAAACAGACTTCATCACTGGTGCAGCAAAGACCTTTTTGTATTGCATTTAACAGCAGACACGAGCCCCCTCCCCCACTTCTTTTTTTTGTACCCTGGAGCAACTTCCATTGATCTCAGCAGTAAACCTGATTTAAAAAATCCTTTGTTGGAGCCAGCAGTTCCCTGAGATCAGAGGGTGGGATATAGGGGATGATGCTGGACTGGCAGACAACAGCATTAAATCAGCAAAGGGATCACAAGGCAAGCAGAGGGAATCCACTGTGATCTGGAAGCCTGGGAAGCCTAGTGTCATCTAGGAAACTAGAGCAGGAACAGGTCCCTGATCTCATTCTCTTTTGGCATGCTTACAGCCCATATGTGACTGGAAGCCATCAAAGGAAGAGGAGGGAGCTCCTCATCATCCTGTATCTGGCATGATTTAGTTGGGGACGGTCCTACTTTGAGCAGGGGGTTTGACCTCCTGAGGTCCCTTCCATCCCTAACTTTCTATAACCCTTTCTGCTACAGTGTTTCTGGGGGGTGAGGGGGGAAGGGGAGGGAGGGAAGCTTTTTTACAAGGGAGCATCAGCAGCACCTGGAGAGTTTTCTCCAGTTAAAATCAACTCTGAACTCTGCCAATTGATTGAAGTTAACAGCCCCATTTGTACGTACTGCTCTGGATGTCGGACCTTTTATCCCAGAGTGGAGATGTCTGTGGTTTTGTCCCTCAGTGGAACCGTGCTTTCTCGTGGATTATCCACATGAACATGTTTCACGTGCTAGCTAATGGGGGTTTGTTGGCAGCCAGTCGGCATGAGTGGGGGAAGCTTTGCAGAGGGGGTGGCTGCAGCATGCTGGGGTGTAATAGCGTGGTGCCGTGGCTGAATAATTCTGGGCTGTGGTGTCAAACGCGTGCAAGTGTCATTGCCCCCACCCCTGCAACAAAAGTGAGAATTACAAGCCAGACTAACTTTTCTGGCGCCCACTTTGGCATGAATGTGACTAAAGCTATAAAATCTTCTGTGGCTAAACTGACTTCAGCCATTTTTATTCTAAATCTAGTGTTCCTCACCTCCCACCACCTCGTGCACACATACAGATATGTGCTAGAGTAATCTGTTGGGATCAGTGCAGTTTGTATGTTGGTCTGTGTAGATGGCAGCAACTAGCATCTGTCCATAGCCATCCTCTGAGTTGCCGCTATCCAGGAGTCTGAACAGGGAGCTGGTGGGTTCCCCTTGCTTGTGGTGTGGTACTTGCACAACATAGGACACTGTTCAAACAGTATAAGATTTGACGTCTGTTATAGGTGTGGGAGCTATCTTGGCTGGCACATGGGGCTGTCTAGCTGTGCTTGCTCAAAGCCTGCATGTCAGCCTAAAACGTGGCTGCTTACAAGTCCCTAACCAAATGTGAAAGGTTTCAAATCTCAGCCCTTGGCCAGCAGAAGGATCTGCTCGGTAACCACTCCTCTATAGACAGAGGACTACTTCAGTGAAACCCGCTTAGGTTAGTGCCGGCTACCTCTGCCCTGCTTTCTGCCAAAGCCCTCTAGAAACAAGCAGTGAGTTGGTATCTTGAGTTCTGGTTCTAAGTCGGGCTCTTTGTACACCACCTCCTGCCACTGCCCCCTATGGAGGAGAGCCCCACTAGGTCTTCATCTTATCCTGGCATTTATGTGGCAATGAATTACCCCCTGTAGCTGGACAACCAGCTGCACCCTCATCCTGCATGATGCAGTTCCACGAGTGCAGTGCCTTTGTGGCTCAGGTAGGACAGACTAGCAAAGCCTATTCTTTATAGGGCTAGTCTAACACATGAGGTGGCCTTGCGTTGGGCTGCTCGGGAAGTAGTAACAGAGGCAGGAGGGCAGGAGTGTCTCTGGGTTGAATTAGTGCCGGATGTGGAGTACGTGGCTCTTGTTCACGGAGGGTCCTTACTTCATCTGTTCTTGTTGGAAATGTGTTTGGGCAGGTGAGCTGGGAAGTGAGGAAATAGTGCAGGCCTGCCCCTCTTGTCCTGTCTCGTTCTCCGTCTCTCCTCCCCTGCTCCTTTTTTTACACTGAACTTGGTGACTGAACCTAGAGAAGAGCTGTCTTTCGACAACATGCTGAGCTTCCTCTGCACGCAAGCTCCTGTTGGCCTCCTTTTGCCAGTGGAGCTGGGGCAGGGGCTGAGGGTGGGCATGGCTCTCTCCTGGGAAGCCTTTCCACTGTCACTGGAGGAAGGGGCTGGGAGCTGGGGCATAAGGAGTGTGACCTGTTCCGGGAGCAGCAGGAGTGTGAAGTGTTATGCTTGTCTTGTCACACCAACTGCTGCAGCTTCCTGAGCCTGACGAAGGGTATTTGAACCCGAAAGCTTGCTTAATAACTATTCTCCAACCATTTGGGTTGGTCTAATAAAAGATATCAAATTCACCCAAGGAACCTTGTCTGCCTGTATCCTTAGACCAACACGGCTACAACCTAAACCCCTGCAAGTGTTATGCTTAGACTTTTGTTTCTTGTAAGCCCTGGAGCAAGGCAGGGCATATATGGCAAAGCCCTCTGAGGAGACGGTGGGAAAAGGATTTGGCTTTTGATACCCCCAACCCTGAGTATGTGAGAGCCCTGTGTTGGACCCAGACAGATAAGGTTTTTCTGGGGTTTCGCTGTGAGCAAGAAACGTCTTTTCCTTAAATTAAAGCCAAGATTCTCGCCTCCCCACATGGGTCCAGGAGCCATGGCACAGGGGGTGGGAAACCATCAGCATTACAAAGTCTTGATCAGACCAAGGGCTGGCAACACTTCAGCCTCTGAACGCAAAATGACTGCATCAAGCCAGGCCACGTCGCTTTGCCCAGTCCTCCTTCCAGGGAAGAGGAGCTGCTGTGGGACCGTGCTGCTGGGGCCAGAGCTTGAGGTAGCTCATGCTGGAATTGCCTTCAGGCAATAGCCAGACGCAAGGCTCAGCTGCCAGCTTTCTGATGCCCCTGTAGCTCTTATTTGTGTTTTATTTCCCAAGTTTTTCCTGGCTTTGATCAGCAGAAGCTTTGGTCCATCTCCAGACCTGAGAGGTAGCATCCTTCTCTCTGCTCTGGCTGGCCTTCAGGCTAGTGACTGGAGACCCAGTTGGGCCATTCCAGCGTTGCAGCGCGAGGCGGCTCTGGGAAGGGCCGTCGGACCCGAGGAGAACAATGTTATGGGTGGAGAACATGACAGCAAGATGGCTGAGGCGGCGGGAGGACAAGCGCTGGGCACGAGAGGCAGGTGGGCCAAGGGAGGGATTCAGCATTGTTCTCAGTCCTATTATTCTGCTCACAGAAGGCCCCAGTGAGGCGCCGGGGCGGTGGCATGGCTAAAACAATTGCAGCAGTAAAACAAATAACTTGGGCTTTGAGGTTGGTTGAGGAGCAACATGCCAAGTTGTTGCCCTGGAAACCTCGACTCCATTTCCCAGGGAGCAGGGGTAGTGAGGCTGTCTAGGCTGCCTTACTGTTCAGCTTTTGCCCTGTGCACGATTCATAGCCCGCTTTCACATCAGCCTTAACCTGTCGCTGAAAGAGAGCCCTGCTTGGGGCATCTGCAAGGTGGAGTCATCAGCAGCTTTCAGGTGCATGGGAAGCCTCTGCCAGTGTCTGAGCCATGTGGTAGCAGCTTGGCTTGGCATGGGTCTGGCTGGGAGCTTTTAATCTTTCCCTTTTTAGCAAGATCAGGCTCCCAGTCTGGCAGTCGGCCTTGAGAACAGCCACTTCACTTCTGTGCCTCTGTAGGCAGGAAATGCATCAGGGATCTGAGCAGGGCACTGCTTCCTTCCTATCCCGTTTCTAATTTTACTTGAAAAGCCAAGGGTCCCAGCTTAGTGCCTTAAGCATCTGATTTGAAATGCTGAAACTCCTTGGGACCCCGTGATCTAATCCTAGCACAGTTGCTCAGCCGTTTGGCCTGCCCAGGAAGATAATGTCCTTGGAATCCACGTGGGTCTGTTGCAGAAGGGGGTGGAGGGCAGGTACCATAGAGTTTAAATATGGGGCCCTAAAGTGGGGCTTCTAACCACTCCATGCAGGCACCTTCGTGAATGGACCAAAAAGCTGCTCCTGCAAGTGGTTATCATTGAAAATCAAGCCACTTGTACAGCTGCCTGGCTAAGTCCCTGGGTTGAAAAATACAAGGCCTGGCTAGTCTGTGCTCAGCCAGCCCCTAGCATCTCTCATAAGTGTAAGGCTTGGTCCTGCTGTCCACACGTCAAAATATCCTCTTCCTTAACCTCCAGTGGCTTATACTCGATGCTGACTGTTGTTGTGCCTCCCTAAACTGGCTACAGTTCTAGCAGCACCTACATACTTCAAAACACCTTAGGAAACATCCCTTGGAACAAAGGGCAGGCTTTACCCTGATGCTTTTCACCCTCCCGTTCTACACACCTGTAGCAAGGCCCTTATTGTTACAGGCTCGGTTCCACCTGCCTCTGAAGCAGATGCCTAGACCTGTCTCAGTACAGGAGGCCTCCCCATGGCATTAGCTGCTGGCCTCCATGGGTTTGAGAGACTGATGTGGCATAGGCCAGGAGAAGACTTGGATGCAGTCCCCCCCCCTCATAACTTGTATAAAGGAGCCTTTCTTAGCTACTGTACAGTGGCAGCTTTGCCTTTGGGCATAGCTGTGCTGAGCATTAATTGCTGTGATTGCTGCCCATGTGGAAAGGTCTGTTGATATTCAGGTAGCTGAACCCAAGTAGATGGGAGTTAGCACTTGGATCTCTGTTTCAAAGCACTCTGATTTCTTTTCCCATGTAGCATGGACTTGTTGTGAGACCTGGATGCATCTGCCACAACACGGGGTGGCTGGTGCCCTTTCATTCGCAGTTTTTCACTCAGTTCCCGTTCTTTTAACCCTAAAACTGTTCTGTATTCAGGACTGGCCTTGAGCTGGTTGAGACTTGAAAAGTGACCTGTCACCTTGATAAACTGCCCTGGCCAGAGGTGAAAGAGAAGGAGATCACAGTGGCTAAGTACAGACAGTCAAAAAACCCAAGGCTGAATTGATTCAATCTTTGCAGGTTAGTCTGAGCTGCAAAGATTGAACCAATAGGCAAATCAACACACATTCACTTTTGATTCAGAAATGCAGCCACATGCCTGCAGTGGCTAAGGTTAGAAGGCGGGGATGCTAAAGCATGGCTCTCTGACACGAAGCCAGCATGGGTTGTGTGTTTGCTGCTTCTTCCTGCTGCCCCTGAGGTCTCTGGAATTTGCAGTCCACAATCACATCAGCAAGACTCTGCAGGGTTGCTTATCACTTCCTCTTCCTGCTTCCAGATGCCTCTGGGATTTGTAATCCACCATCACAGCCAATGGTAAGTTTAGCAGGGCAGGGCAGCTCTGTACTCGGGGTTTGCCTGGGAGGCTGTGAGGCCAGTGGGCTGGCCTGTGAGCCAGCCCTCACTGCTCCAGCTAGGGAGCCGAGGGATGAGACCAGCCCTGCTCTCTGAAGCAGGCTGCACAGTCCAGCCCAGGGCTTCAAGATGCCGAGATACTAAGGGAGGGGACTCTGATTTAACCTAAACCAGGAAGGGGTCTGGGACAGAAGTTTCATAAACCAGTTGGACCTAAATCAGTTAAGTCTAATGCTACATTCAACTAGGTTTATCTTAAACCAGTTTCAGCCATTTTGAAACTGGTTTATGTGCACTGAACTTCTTTTCTGTTACAGGTTTAAACCAGTTTCTGATCACTGAAATGGGTTTATGTCTAACTTCTGTCCCTAGCCAGTGAGGCAAGGATGTTGCCATGTCTGTCTCCCATGAACCTTGATTAATAGGGACCCCCCTGAGGAAACCCCCCACTGGATACCAGGCTCTGCTGCATAGTTCTCGTTTTGTCTCTTTACTTAATCCTCTAGACAGGTGGTCGTCATGCACCAGCCTCTTTGGGAAATGAGTTGAAGAACCCGGTTTTGAGTAGCTGGGATTTTGGCTGGGCCAAAACTGGCTGGCAGCCAGGGCAGGAGATGCTGAAGTCTTTTTCAGGCAGGGCCTAAGAATGGGCCCCTGCTCTTGCTCAGATACTCCAGAGGTTTAATGTGAAAAATAAATAAATAAAATAAATGAATAATAATAAAGAACAATGTCTCAAGTGGTGTGCCCTTTTCTGCCACTGATTTGATTGGTGCCATTGTGGCAAGTTACTTGAGCTGAATCCTCCCTGGAGAAACAGGGACCTCATAGATTGGTTGAGAGTTGGTAAATGGTCTGTCTAGTTCTCCCACCCCTGCCCCTACCCCTGGAAAGGGCCCGCAGAGTGAGTGCGCTTATCAGTCGCTGGGTCTGGGACAGAAGTTTCATAAACCAGTTGGACCTAAATCAGTTAAGTCTAATGCTACATTCAACTAGGTTTATCTTAAACCAGTTTCAGCCATTTTGAAACTGGTTTATGTGCACTGAACTTCTTTTCTGTTACAGGTTTAAACCAGTTTCTGATCACTGAAATGGGTTTATGTCTAACTTCTGTCCCTAGCCAGTGAGGCAAGGATGTTGCCATGTCTGTCTCCCATGAACCTTGATTAATAGGGACCCCCCTGAGGAAACCCCCCACTGGATACCAGGCTCTGCTGCATAGTTCTCGTTTTGTCTCTTTACTTAATCCTCTAGACAGGTGGTCGTCATGCACCAGCCTCTTTGGGAAATGAGTTGAAGAACCCGGTTTTGAGTAGCTGGGATTTTGGCTGGGCCAAAACTGGCTGGCAGCCAGGGCAGGAGATGCTGAAGTCTTTTTCAGGCAGGGCCTAAGAATGGGCCCCTGCTCTTGCTCAGATACTCCAGAGGTTTAATGTGAAAAATAAATAAATAAAATAAATGAATAATAATAAAGAACAATGTCTCAAGTGGTGTGCCCTTTTCTGCCACTGATTTGATTGGTGCCATTGTGGCAAGTTACTTGAGCTGAATCCTCCCTGGAGAAACAGGGACCTCATAGATTGGTTGAGAGTTGGTAAATGGTCTGTCTAGTTCTCCCACCCCTGCCCCTACCCCTGGAAAGGGCCCGCAGAGTGAGTGCGCTTATCAGTCGCTGCTGAACTGCTGAGCCAAGCTCTGCACAGCTGCATGGTACGTGTGTGCAGCTTCTGATTTCCAGGCTGAAGAGAATTCACCCAGGGCTCCTAGGCTGGAGAGATGAGCCCTGTGAAGAGCTATAGACCTGCCCTGGGCGCAGTCCGTTTGTTTGCATTTCCTGTGCCTCTTCTTCCCCAGATCTCTGTGTGAGACGGGTGAGCACGCCAGACCCATTTCCAGACCAGCATGCCTGTGCCTGGCTGTTTTGTAATTCAGGCACAAGCACTCTTCTCGCCTACTCCGCAGGGCTGCAGAACGCACTCCTTGAAAGGATGAGATGCAGCTTCTGTGTTTCAGATTGCAAGGGTTTACTTTAAAAGCCACAGTCTGGTCAAGCTGACTCCTTTTGGCAGGGGCATGTGTGTAACAAGGTTGACATGACCATCAGTCCTGGTAACCTGAGATATTAATATGCTGGACAGAAGTACTTTTCAAGGCTTTCTCACTGGTCTTGGGTTTTAATTACCTGGCTTGTTATCTCAGCATTGCTGTTCCCATTTTATCTGATCTGATTAAATACCTGGATTACGATAATGTTGTAATGTCTTGTGTGTGCCCTTGGTTAACTACCAGGATGTTGTATTTTCCTCCTACAGCACTTTCTTCCTACCGAAGGTATGTTGTCATTGTAAAACATTTATGTGCTGCCTTAAATTTAGGTGGGCCATTCATTACAAAATGGAACCAAGGCATGTCCTTTGAGTTTACAGTCTTGTCTTATGCTGTCGGCTTGTGCAAATAGGCAGCTATTCGATCTGGCTTCAGATCCAGCTGCTTTGGATGCCAGCGATCCGATCCGGAGCTCCGTACCAGGTTCCTGCTTTGATCCGGCTGAAGCGACTCCAAGGCTTTGGAGCCGCCTCGGAGATCTGGCCATAGGGTATAATGGGGAAGCAATGAAATATCTATAACTTTGTTTTTTGTCTGATTTGGATGAAACTTGCAGAGGTGGAAGCCTCTGCTGAGAGCATGAAGCTTGCCAAGTTTCAAGAAGATCAGTGCAGGGGTTCAGGGGGAACTGTACCCCAAATTCTTGAAAGCAAAACTTATGTCATGTGTATGTGTTACAGGGGGGTGACAGCTGCAGGGATGGTGGCCCCTGCTGAGGCCATGAAGCCTGCCAGCTGTCAAGGAGATCGGTGCAGGGCTTCTGGGTTCTGGGGCCCTGCACCTTTAGCTGCTGACAGGCAAAACTTGTGACATGGGTGCTCGTTCAACTGACTGTCTCTGTCTTGGGGCGGTTGATTGTCTGTATTGATTATTTCCTCTCCATAGCCTGTGGTTTTGTAGGTGTTAATCCTTGCTACTTAAGGTTGTTACAAGTTAATTGTTGTTTCCAAACCGCTTCGGAAAGCCTAACGAGGCCAGCGCTTCGATCCGGACGTGCTGGTTTGGATTCCGAAGTGTCCGAAGTTTCTCCGGATCCAAAGCACGGTCCGAAGCGTCGCACAGCCCTAATGTGTTGTACCCTTATCGTAGCTGTTGATGTACCCAGTTGCCTCAAGAGGATAACTAGAAGAGTCCAGAGGGTCTGATGGGGAAGGAAGGTAAAGAAAAATGTGGAGGGGCAGGAGTGGTCAAGTTGATCAGAGCTGAGGCTTGGAGGCTGTTAGAAATCTGGTTCTAAACACAAGAGCTTAAGTTGCAGCTGTCTGTTTTCTCCCTCCCTACCCCCTTGCTGCACTTCATAGGCAGACATGTTCTGTTTTCTTTGCCAGTGTTTCCCTGCTGTGTTTGTGGTGGTCTCCTGTGAGGACATAGGGGAAAGAATTTCTTTAAAGGGTCTAGAAAAGTGAGAGAGAAAATTAGCAGGGGGATTTGGGGATGGAGGTCAGGTTAATAACCATCAATGTAAGAGAAGTTTGATGTAGGTCTAAGCGACTGTTGGCCCTTTCGGCTCCGTGGGGTGCTAACCTAGTGCGTGCTGCCTTGGGCTTCAAGCAAGTGGCGTGTGTGTGGCTTGCTGGTCCCCTGGGTTTGAATGCCTTATGGCTGGATTTTTTTCCTCTTTGTATACACAGCCCCCGCACCGCGCATGGGGGAGGCAATCAACAGGCTTGACTCACTCCAGGAGCCCCAGCTGCTGTTTGTTCCATGCCGATGACGGGCTGTGCGGCACACGTAGGAAGCGCTGCGTCTCAGAGAAGAACCAAGTGGGTCAATGGGGTTGTTTGTACCACTTGCCTATTACATGAGTATGCATAAATAGGAGCTGCATTTGCATTCTGGCCTAGGCAAGTGTGTCATCGCCTGGCTCCAGAGGTTTCTATTTCAAAGTGCTCTAGCATTGAAATTGGGGCATGTTCTTATGCTTTGGTCATGCAGTGTTTAGCTGACTGGATCAAGCAGGTGGGCATCTCACAGGGCACCATGCTAGTCCTTGCTTACAAAAAAGATTGTAAAGGCTGAGAGCAGGGATGCTAAACTCCATCTGCAGCAGTAGCTCTCAACAGACTTTGCAAAGGTCATCGTTTTACCATTGACAATACTTCGGCTGCTGGTGCACTGATACCTCTGCCAATAATGCTCGTAACGTCTCATTGCCTTGTGCGCCCCCATCCTTCTGTATCCTGTTTGTTCTTAGTTTGTGATCTCTGGGGCAGGGCCTGTTCTGTTCAAACAGCCTCTGGCATAGTGAGGTCCGGATGCATGTCTAGAGCTCGGAGGCACAGAAGTGGAAGCGGCTATTCTCAAGGCCGACTGCCAGACTGGTAGCAGTACAGGGAAAAAAAACCTCAGGTCTTCAGAGTCTGGCGCTCCATAGACACTGCCTCCTGTGATGGAGCATTGACCTCCCCATTTGAATCAGGAATGCAACAGGCATTTCCCCAAAGCATCCCATGCAGAGAGGTGGTTCCAGCAGTTGCTGCTGATGGTCACCTCTGCTGAAATAAGCAGCAAAACATTTAAGATGTATGCTTGTTGGGGGAATTGCTTTGAATGTGAAAGAGCCTTCCTGCTGGGCAGGTCAGTCTAGTGGAGGGATGAACAGGGACACTTGGACTAGTCAGGAATTAAATTAGAGGGAGGGGGACTTAGGGCAACAGGATCTCTGTCACTGAAGTGATGAATCCCACAAGGCAGCAGCAGAGGAGGTGAGGTTTGAAGGATGGTTTCCAAGGGGGGTTGTCCTTCCTCTCTGCACACCTGTTCCCTGGTGAATTTTTCCCTTCCCTTTCTCCTCATCCCTGCTCTGATGTGTGGGGTACACTCAATCCAGTTGCATGCTTACAGGGTGGGTGGCTGCAGGAATACTAACTGCTAGTGCAGGCCCCATCACTGAATGAGCTTTCTCTTGGGAACACTCACGGCAGCTTGGCACACCAGAGAGGCTGGGGTCCAGCAGCCAGAAGCTCCTCTTGACACTCTAAAGCACGTCCTCAGGATGCCGCTCCTCAGCTTTTGGAGTGGCATGCTTAGCACCGGCGTGGGCCAAGTCTTCCTCTCTGTTCCCAGAGTTTGTGCAGCTTAATGATGCTTCCCTTTTGCAGCATAATGTTAGTCACTGTCCTGGTTGTCAAGGAACCTGTTCAGTCATTACCCAGGCATTGTCCTAGCAATAAACCTGTCTGTCTAGGCTGATGAATGGCAGGGAGCTGTGGAGTAGTCACTGGGCAGCTCTGAGAAGCAGCTTCTAGCAAAGTGGGGGTGGCAGGAGCATTTGTTGCCTCCCTTGCAGAGGGTCTGTTCCCTTCTCCGTGCCCTCATGACTTTTCTTAAGGGGACACGCATGCTCACACTCCCCTCTGCTTAATTGGACCTTCCCCCCGCCCCATTGTTCTGCAGGTGCCAATTTATACAGACAGCGCTTGTACTGGCTAGGATGCCTTCAGTAACCGCATTTCTTTACTATGCCCCCTCTTGCTTGTCAAGGATGCACAGGTCTCTGCTGCCCTGACCTCCTCGGCACATGATGAGGACAGAGCTGTCCTTGCTGTCCTCCGCTTCTCTGCTGCCCCATGGGCCTGCCTTGCCACTCTTTCAGGCTGCTGCAGAAAGGAATGGAAATGCTGCTCCTGTGGTCTGCTGGGGACAGGCCTGCTGCCTTCCCCATCGCCATGGAAGAATTACAGGCTCTCCCAGCTACACTGACTGTAAGACGCACGCCAGTATTGATGCTCTTGTGTAGCCCCTGGTCAGCCAGATGCATCCTGGACAATTAGAGATATATATATCTAATATATATATCTATATATACATATAGATATCTAGATCTAGATATATATTTCTAATATTAAAAAAGCCTATGTCTGTCTGTCTGTCCGTAACGCTTTAGTTGCGCTCTGATTGGCTGATGGAAGCAGGTAATCTGAGTGCTCCAAGCGTGGGGGAGCGCTGCCATGATTCTGACACCGTGCCAAGGACCGGACGGAGGGTGGGGGAGCCGAGGTCAGCAGTGCTGGCCTCAGCTCCCCGACCCCGCTCCCTGCAAGCGGCTGAACAGTGGCAGCATGGGGCGTTAGGTGGCGGCACACCATCCCAGCCCCCACCACCAGTCATTCTTGACAGACAATTGGCTAGCCTCTGGGTCATGAGAAATGCATTTTATGCTGCCTGTGACTCAGTTGCTGTGGGCACAAATGTGCAATCAGCCAAGGGCAAGAGCTGCTGGCTTTTCACATGGGAGTCTAAGAGCGGATTCCCCTGTGATGTGTCAGGGAGATGGAGCTGTGGTT
>NW_005842042.1:2230737-2237553 GCF_000455745.1 Alligator sinensis
AGCAGGAAATGTGGATGCAGAGCTGTTCAGGGGGAAAGCACCTAAGGGTGTAGTCTGGTAAGGAACTCGTGAATAAGGAAAGAGCTTTCTCTGAGGCTTGCAGAAATGCTAAAGAACCAATCTGTGTACACTGCATGTAACTTCAGACATCGGGTACACCAGGGGATCCAAGCTCTCATCCCCCAGCCTCTCCATTTTATGGCCTGTTTTTTCCAGCTTTTCTCACCCTTTGCTCTGTCTGGCACCCCATCTAATATCTACATTGTGAGCTGCCTGGACCCCTTTCTGTGCGCACGGCAGTTAGCACAATGGGGTCTGATCCAGGAGTGGAGCTGAACATCACTTTGGTGTAACATAGTCATGCTATCCTCTAAGGTGCTTTTCATTTGTAGAGTTGCTGTACAAATGAGCCCATTTTATGGATGGGGAAACGGAGGCATGGAGCTGCAACATGACTTCCCCAGTGTCAACCAGCAGGTCAGTGGCAGAGTCAGAGATAGACTTGAGGTTTCCTGTGTCCACGTCCAGTGTTCTGTTCATTGAACAATACTACCCACATGCAGAAGTGTGAGCTGTGCTCTCTGAGAAGGCTCGGAGTATGTCTTGTTCCTGTGGGCAGTAATGGTACATGGGGCAAGTGCCTGCCTTGGGGCAAAGCCTGCCCCTCACCTGCTGGAAGGGCCACTACTAAGCTGATCCCAGGCTGTGCGTAGAAAAGGGGGCCACCTGCACCTGGCATCTGTGCCTTTGCTTTCCTGGGATTCTGGTACAGAAGGACTCCTCTAGACCCTCTTCCCACCTCCCCCATTACAAAGAGAGCTAACTTCTCCATGTTGCTGTGTAGTTGTCCGTCTCTCTCTCTCCCAAATGGTCTAACAATATGAATAATCTCATCAATTGAGTTGCCAAGGTAGTACTAATCCACTTGCACTTCAGCCTACATCAGGGCATTTGTGTTGTCTGTGCAGACACTTACATAAGACTCTTGTATGCATCTTCATGTAGCTCTCAGACACGAGGCATTCTTGCTTGGGCGCACCTAACTAGAAACAATGAGCAAAAGACATGACAGCCAGCTGGACCAGAAGCCTTCCATGGAGGAATCTTTGCAATCTCTTTAATCTTTTGAATGGTCTTTCTCTTGATTTGATCGTACTCGGGGGATCCCTATAGTTACTAAACTGTTCCCCCTTGTCCTCCTCCAAGATGATTATTATTGTTATTGGATAGCTCTTGCTAACAAGATTTGGAAACTAGAGCCCTATTTAGAGATAAGAGTTTGTTTAACAAAGCTGCTGCCTCTTGGACTTTAACAAAATGGCTGACCCAAAACATCAAATTAACCAACACAACTGTTCGGTTTTAGCTGCCACTCATTGAAAGTTTGTTGCATAGAAGAAGCTAACATGTGAGCTCTTAAAACAGCAATTGATAAACCATGGGGAGTTTAATCTGATCAATAAATGTCATTGACACTGTTAATCCTCTGACCTGATGTACAACCCCAGTTTATTCTTTCATCAAGCAGAACTATTGCCTCCTATTTGAAGCACTGATGTTTGTTTCTATCTTTGCCCAATATGTACTGAGCACATGAGCTGCTGCCTTGGGCTTGCATCTGTGCTCTCGTGGAAAGGCACTTGGATGCCAAAAGTGTACAGTCCCTAGACTCTACAAGCTCTTCATCAACCACCTGGACTACTGCTTGCCATGCAACTGTGTTAGTACTGAGCTCAGGGCAGGCTGCCAAATCTACCTGGGATCCCAGATAAATACTGGGGCAGTTCATCTCTCTTGATCTTAGTCAGCTGCAAGTGGTATCTGAGCTAGCTGGTGTGTGCCTGGTAGATATGCCCTAAGGCAGTAGAAGCACAGTAGCTTTGCTTCTCCCTTCACCCTGGGTGCAGGATGTACAGGTGGAAATCTCTCTACTTATTCCCTCCCTTTCCAAATACACGGGAGGCTTGTGAGGAAACTTGCAAGGATCCTTTAAAAAGAATTCAAGCTGGCAGTGACATCTCATTTAGTTTGTCCTCCTTAAGCCTTCTGCCAGCAAATGCTTTAATCCATTTTCATTTTCTGAAGCCTCTTACATCTTCTCAGGACAGAGACTTGGAGTGCCTCATGTACGGCAAACCATACAGGGCCTTGGAAAGCCTGGGATCTGTTCCAGTCTCTGACCTTGGTCTCAGTTCCCCTGCCCCTGCTTCAATATCTGCGCTTTACAGACATAGGAAAAAGCTGCCGCTGCCCTATTCCATGAAGCACTCTGAGCTCTAGGGAGAGAAGAACCATAGAAAACCTAGGGATGGCTATTGTCGGGAGACCGGGAACTGGTAGGAGTGTTTGTGCCCTGTGTGTAAGTGGCTATAGCAGGATGTGTGTCTCTTCCAGCAAACTGGGGAAGGATTTCTCCTGTGTGTACACAGAGAGATGAAACCCAGGCAGTTTGGCTCTGCCACTGCTTTGCTGTATGCCTTGGGCAAGTAATTTAACAGAGATGGCTCCCCGGTGACGTGTGCAAGTGTGCTTTTGGAGTCTGAATGGGAAGAGGGGTGCAGGGCACAGAACACGGCTTCCGGTGTTGAGCCTCATGTTGCATTTCATTGCAAACTAAAGCTCTCGTGCCATTTATTTCTGGCAGCCCTGACTCGGGCGCTCTTGCCTCTCTGAGATGAGTCACATGAATCACTTCTAAATGGGCAAAAAAGCTTTTTCATGCGCCTAACGCCTCCCACGTCTCAGAGCACAAATCCAACGCATCTCTTGTTTCCTTGCAAAGTTGGTCTCATTTGCTTTCCTAAACGCAAATGATTCCTTCCCCCACCGCTGCCAGCTCCAAGCCCCACAGCAGTTCTCAGCAGCCTCCTCCGCTGCCAGCAAAGAGGGGGTTGAAGCTACTCTCAGAGTGTGAGAAGTGGACAAATTAATGTAAATTGCCATCATTTTGAGCGGCTTTTTGACCAGAAGTAGCACTTACTGAAAATCCAGCTCCTGCTGTGTGCCAAGCCCCAGATCAGAAGGTGGCTTTTGGAGCTGAGCTTTTGACAGGTTTATTGCTGTCTCCTGCCACCTCAAACTTCCATGAAATTGCGCCAACTGTACACATGCTGGCCTGGGTCTTACGGCAGCACTTTCTGCATTGCTTTGGGGTGGCAGGTCTGCAGACAGCTAATATCCAGGCCTGGCCACGTGAGTGCTCTTCTTATGTAGCGTTAAGAGAAAGGCACGACTTTCCTGTTCTCATTCTTTCGTGTAAGCTGTTGTGGCAGCTGGCCTGGGGATATTGTGGTGTATGTCTGTGGGGACAAACTCTCTAAAGGTATAATCCTTTCTGTGGAGCAAGATTAGAAGCAGGCGTTTTTGCAGCCAAGGTAATAAGATGGGTAACTGCCTTGTGTTTTCTTTGTTACTGGTTTTCCTTGGAATATGATGGGTCCGTGCTCAGAGCCCTCTAGCCAAACACAAAGCATGAGAAAGAGAACTGCTGAGCTGGCCTCTGCTGAAATACGGGAACAAAACCTACTTACAGGAAGTCTTCAGGAGGAGCTGGCACCAAAGGCATTGCTGATTGAGGACTTTTATACCTCAGCTGCCTACAAAGTGCTTATAAACTACCACCACACTGTCCTGGGAGACTAGATAAGAACGGAGACCTTCACTTCAGAAATGTTGCCGCTCGGGTCTCAGGAAAGCCAGAGAGCACGGTGTAGCTGAACTACCCCACTCCCTCTACTGGTTGGGTTTCCCAGCTGGACCACAGAGAACCAGGCCAGCTCACAGGGGCCGTTTCCTGGTTTGTCCAGAGTTGCCTCAACCTTGCATCAACTTGGCCGGCTTTCTTTACTGCTGTAAATGGGTTCACTTCCACCACGTGAGTGGCAGTCTGGTGCTTGGGAGTGGACAAAAGCACCTAGTCTCCCTCGCTGTGGAGACCACCCACTGGCTACAGACCTAGATTAGGGTGGCTATCATAAAGGACATTCCGGTTTTCTGCTACTCTGTCCTCTGTCCTCTATTGATACGAAACCCAATGCCTTTGTCCTCTGTTTTTCTCTTCAATTTTTTTCATTTTTGGACCAGTTTTATACCGTCTGCCTGCAGGAAGACACTTTTTTTTTTTAGAGGGTGTGGGAAGAGAAAACCAGCTTGACTTACAAGTAGACTCCGACTCTGCCTGTCCCTCATAGCAGTACTCAGCCTGGACATGTGGTTTGTCGTCTTAGCAGTGAGCCACTGTCATTATCAAGTCAAGGATAAACTGTCCCTCTTTGCTTCTCCTGTTGTCTTGTTGCTGAGCCTTCTGGGCTGCAGCATTTCCTGCAGGCACAGCTTTCTCTGAATCGCTCTCCCTATTTCGTGCAACTGCGTGGGAACCTTGTTCAGAAAGAGCAGCCCCGGTCTCCGTGCTGGTGTCTCGTCTGCGTGCAGAGCAAACATTTAAAACACTATTGCTTCCCATTGCTTTCTGCCCTGCGTGTTTAAGCCTGCTGTTGCTTTTATTTCTTTTAATAAGCAAATTATCAGGCTCTGGAAGCAGCAGTGACTTTGTTTTCACCCCTTTAATGCTCTTAAACTCTTTGCATTAAGCGCTCCCAGCCTTTTTTCCAACCATTGCGTGTGGAATAACATTATGAGCAAATCACATCAGATTAATTCTGCACACTCAGTGCTGGGCTTTGGCAGAGCCTGGCTCCTGTTTCTAATGGGGCCTAATTGGAAGGCGTTAAGAAAACCGCCACCTGCAAAGCAAACAGTTCCAAGAAATGCAGCTCTGGGTTATTATAACTTTAAATGAGGGCAGGTTTCGTTGCTCATTGGCACACCCTTTCTGCTGTTTTGGGAATGGCAATAATCTGGACGATACAAGCACTTCTTTGCTCCAGGTGGGACCTTACATAGAAACAAGGCAGGTGCTGGGAATGGATGATGATTGATGACAGAGATGAAGCATCAGGGTTTTCTTGTCTCTGTCCTGGGGAAGGTGTGGAAGGAGGAGCACAGAACTGTCTGGCTCCACTATAATGTAGGGAACTTTAGTCTCAAGTGAAAGCTCAAACTGAAATAGATATTCATATATCTATGAATATATCTGCTGCTCTTCTGGGGCTAATCAGAAAAGGTTGTTACAAGAGCCTGGGCAGGGCTGGAGGTGGAGCTGTGCACCATGCTTGCTGGCAAAATAGCTGCTGGCCGCATGCATTCCTGATGTATACCTTTCGCTGTCACTATAAGGTAAATACACCCTTCAACCACGTCCCAGCTAAAGTGAAAACTCTGGTTATACTTCAAGTTGTGAGCAAGTTTGTTTTCAGGATTATCTCTCATGGTGTCTATACATGTGCCCCAGCGGGTAGGGTGGGGGGCACTTTCATTAGAGCAGTTCCAAGAGCTGCCCTAATTAAAGCACCAGGAGCATCAAATGAGCTTTAGTTAAAGCGCTCCAGCCTCTGTTTTGAAGTGCAGGGACACTGATACACGAGACATGGAGGCTGGCTAGAGTCTGCTCTGGCGAGTTTTAATTACAGCATGTGGGAGCAGCCTCCCGGCTCATGTATAGGCACCCTCAGAAATAACTGAGTTGCTGCTTTGTTGCTGGCCCTGGGGTTAGTGAGACTACCCAAAAGCAGGTAAGATGGGTCTCTTCCTGACTTCTGGTGACATGGAGTTAAGGGACAGCCCCCTGCCCCTGGCAGCCATGAGGTTCACCTCGGATGTTCAAGATGGAATTGCCTTTCCACATAGGGCCCTGTTTGACATGTGCTATTTTCCCACGTGAGCCAGAGCACAGCCCTGAAGTGACTGTGGCTGTTGTTCTGAACTTGGCAAGAGCTGACATACTATCCTAAATGACAAATGCTCACAGAAGGTGGCTGGTTTCCTATGACAGATCTGGACCGGACCAGAATTTCGCAAAGACCATACATCCCTGAGGAGCAGACGTGGGAGCCCCTGGAAGCCTTGTTGTGATGCATATCTTGCTAACTTCAATCTTATCTGCAGCGAGAGTACACACCAAACACCAGCTGATATTTTTAAATCCTAAAAGGATCCTTTTCCAGCTGAAAAACTAACCTCTTAATGCCCTACATACAACCTGATAAGCTCACCGGTGACGGTGATTTTTGCCAGCTAAGCAGGGTCATAACTGATCGGTACACAGATAAACCACCCCCTTCCTCCTTTATGCCCCTCCCAGGAAAAATGCAGTGTGCTCAGCAGAGGGCAGGTCATCTGGGAATAGCATTTTAACTGCCATCCATTTAGGATCTGTGCACGACTCGCCAAAGATCTGCTGGAATGGGTTCAAAGAAGGGCCACTAAGATGGCTAAGGGTGGACCTTTTGGTATGAAAGAAGATTAAAGGAGCTTGACTTGTGCAGCTTAACAGATTGAGAAGGGATACGATTGCTTTTTACAAACATATTTGTGGGATGAGTATTAGAGGGGGAGAAATGTAAGCTGAAAAATGCCAGCCCAGGACCAAATAGCTACAAACTGGCTATGAACAAAGACTGGAAATTGGGAGTGAAGTTTTGGAATACTCTGGTGAGCCAACCAGTGAGGGCAAAGGACCTGAATGGCTCTGAGCCTGAACTGTGTGTTTTACGGCTGAGAGAGTTTGACAGGAACTGGGAGTTCTTGGTTCAGGAGTCGGCAGGTGCGATGTGTAAAATCTGCTATTTTATTATCTCTGTGGTGGGGATTACAAGTCGCTTGCAGTGTGTGAGGGACCTGGTAGTCTTGTACTCCAGGGCTTTTGTTGATTGCCTGTGGGGCTTTGAAGGAAGTACCCCCTGCCCCCCCCCCCCCCCC
>NW_005842042.1:2237563-2246306 GCF_000455745.1 Alligator sinensis
CTGCTGTCTTTGGTTGGGTGGGGAATTCTTTCTCTGGGTCCCTGAGATGTTGGCCATGCCTAAGGCTGTGAATGGGATGCACTGCTCATATTTATAAAAAACAAAACCCTCTGGTTTGACCCATAGGGTCCTGTTCTTCTGCTAAGGGCTGACTGGTTTGTCAAATTTAGGGACAGGAAGGAATTTTTTCCCTAGGACAGACTGGCAAAGACTATGGTGCATGTATGTGGGTACAGCTTTGTTTGCTTCGGTGCTGTGCTGTGCTTTGGCAAGCACAGGAGCTGTTTGCCTCAGTAGGCAGCTGTGCTGGTGGGAGGGACTGTGATAAGTAATAATCCACCTGGATGTTTGTGTTCCTGACGACAGTGCACACAACATTGGACTCCTGCAAGTTTGAGGGAGGGGGGTTGACGTGGCAGTTTAGAGCTCAGAGCAGTTCCTCCCTCCTGTCATGCTTCCAGCTAGTCACTTCTGGGCTGTCTGATAGTGGGCTGCTGCCACCGAGGACAGCTCCCTGATGGGTCGTCATGGGCTTACTTGACTCCACAGCGAACATTCATAGGGACCTCTTCCCATAAAGCTGGGGTCTTAAGTGCTAGCTATGCAGGAGCCAAAGTCTTGCTGTGAGCTGCCCTAGCACTGGAGCTGGAATACATTAGGTTAGGGTCCTGCTCACTGGGGCCGTGCAAGGCTTCAGACAGAGCTTCGGATCCAGAGCAGCTTTGGACTCTTCATCATCCGAAGCAGCACGTCCGGGTCGAAGTGCTGGCCTCATTAGGCTTCTGGAAGTGGGAAACAATAAAATATCTATGCCTTTGTTGTTTTTTGTCCGATTTGAATGAAATTTTCAGGGATGGTAGATTCTACAGAGAGCATGAATCCTGCCAAGTTTCAAGAAGATTGGTGCATGGGTTTGGGGGGAACTGCACCCCAAATTCTTGAAAGCAAAACTCCTGTCACGTCTATGTGTTACACTACAGGGGGGTGAAAACTGCAGGGCTGGTGGCCCCTGGTGAGGCCACGGAGCCTGCCAAGTTTCAAGAAGATCCCTGCAAGGCTGCCATCCCTGTAAGTTCCATCCAAGTCAGACAAAAAACAACAAAAATTGGCTGATGGGGCGCACCCAGAGAGTAGTGGTGGACGGGTTGTACTCAACCTGGCGAGATGTGAGCAGTGGGGTACCCCAGGGCTCGGTCCTTGGGCCCGCACTGTTTAACATCTTCATCAGCAACTTGGACAAGGGGGTGGGAAGCACGCTGTCTAAGTTTGCCGATGACACTAAGACGTGGGGCGAGGTGGACACGCTTGAAGGGGGAGAGAGGCTGCAAATAGATTTAGACAGACTACAAAAGTGGGTGGACAAGAATAGGATGGGGTGGGGTTCAACGTAGACAAATGCAGGGTGCTGCACCTTGGGGGAAGTAATCCACAGCGCACATACAGGCTGGGGAGTTCCCTTCTTGAAAGCACAGAGGCGGAAAGGGATCTCGGAGTCATTATTGACTCCAAGATGAACATGAGCCGCCAATGCCAGACTGCAGCCAGCAAGGCCAGCCATACCTTGTCATGCATCCAAAGGTGCATCTCAAGCTGGTCCAGAGAGGTGATCCTCCCCCTCTATGCGACTTTGGTCAGGCCGCAGTTGGAGTACTGCGTCCAGTACTGGGCGCCGCACTTCAAAAGGGATGTGGCCAGCCTGGAGAGGGTTCAGAGGAGGCCACCCACTTGGTGAGAGGGCAGCAGGACAGGCCCTATGAGGAGCGACTGAAGGACCTGAACCTGTTCAGCCTCAGCAAGAGGAGGCTGAGGGGGGACCTGGTGGCTGCCTACAAACTCATCAGGGGAGATCAACAGCAAATAGCCCTTTTCTCCCTAGCACCACCTGGGGTGACAAGAAACAGTGGTCATAAGGTGTTGGAGAATAGGTTTAGGTTAGAGATCAGAAGGCAATGTTTTACAGTTAGGGTGGCCAAAATCTGGAACCAACTTCCCAGGTAGGTGGTCCTCGCCCCTACCTTGGGCAAATTCAGGAGGAGGTTGGATGATCACCTGTCTGGGGTCTTGTGAACCCAGCATTCATTCCTGCCTGTGACGGGGGGTCAGGCTAGATGATCTGTTCAGGTCCCTCCTGACTCTTGCTACTATGAAAGTTATAGATATTTCATTGATTTCCCCCATTATACCCTATAGCCGGATCTCCGAGGTGGCTCCGAAGCTTCAGAGCCACTTTGGCCAGATTGAGGTGGAAACCCCATCCGGAGCTCTGCATCACTGCCATCTGAAGCTGGATTGGATCGCTGCCGACTCGCGCAGGCCTACTGCTCACTGGTCCCATCTCTGTCTCCTTATGTTTTGTTAGCATTTACAGTGGTAGGAAAGGAGAGTCTTTTGGGGTTTGGTATCTGTTTTGCACGTGGTGCTGGTGAGACTAGCATTGTCCTCAGTGCAACCTGCCATCGCTGTGTGAGAAGCTGAGCTGCACCCAAGACCACTGTGTCTGGGGCCAGGATGGGTATCCAAGCAGCAACACGACTCACTCCAGATGTTCTCCCTGCTGAGGGATCCCAGCTTGCCCACGTTGGGGTCAGGGTCACCTGGCAGACATTGGGATGTGCTAGGGACTCTGCCAGGGTCACTGCCTCTCTGGTCATGATTCTTACACAGAGTTAGACCATACTTCTCTTAGCCGTTTTGGGAAATTTTCCTCTGAGCTTATGTGAGGGATTCCAGGGGCCTTCTGAGCTCTCTGCTGTCGAGACTCTGTAGCTCTGGTGGAGCCATGCCTGCATGGGAGACTTTTTTGGTATGGTGAGTTCTGGTATAAATGTAAATTGCTCCCTGTGGATGCATCTGAGGGACAATAGTAGGATAAGGCCTCTGACTGGTTTGCCTTTCACTTACAGACATGCCTTTGCTCTCTGCCCCCTCCTTCTACCTTATCCTCATTTGTCCTTGGATTCCCCACCCCCCATTACTGTCTTGGAATTATTTAAGTAGGCCATAAACCCAATACTGCAGCATTGCAAGGGCGGATCAGATCAGTGTCCATCTGCTCTGCACTGGCTGGCACAAGTTGTTTCAGAGGAATGTGCAAGAATGAACATAGGGGAAGAAGCAGTCCCTTGTTTTCCCCTGCCCGAGTCAGTGGCATGTTCCTGCTCCAAAGGCTCCATGTTTCTGATCCTCTCTTTGTAAGGAGCTGATCAGATTGATTCATAGATTGTAAGGCTGGACAGGACCTCAGAAGATCATCGAGTCCAGCCCCTGGCACCAGGCAGGAAAGATAACTGGGGTCAGGTGACCCCAGCAAGGTGACTGTCTAGTCTCCTCCTGAAGATTTCCAGGGTAGGTGATTGCACCACCTCTGGAGGGAGCTTATTCCAGTCTGGACACCCCGACTGTGAAGAAGTTTTTACTAATGTTGAGCATGAAATAGTCTTGCAGGAGTTTGTGGCCATTACTCCTGGTTTTCCCCAAGGGTACACTGGTGAACAGATGTTCACCGAGCCCTTGATGTACTCCTCTGATGTAGCGGTAAGCTGTTACCAAGTCCCCTCTCTGCTTTCTCTTTTTCAGGCTGAAGAGTCCCAGGTCTCTCAGCCTTTCCTCATATGGCTTGCCGTGCAAGTCTCTGATCATATGGGTGGCCCTTCTCTGGACTCTCTCACAAGCTTTACTGCATCCTTGCTAAAGTGGGGCGCCCAGAACTGGACACAGTTCTCCAGCTGGGGTCTCACCAAAGCCAAGTAGAGTGGGAGAATCGCTTCCTTAGTTTTGCTGGAGATGTATCGATTGATGCGTGCCAGGGTATTGTTTGCCCTGCTGGCTACAGTGTCTCACTGCCGGCTCATATACATACTGTGGTCTGTTATTACCCCCCGGTCCCTTTCGTTCGTGGTGCTGGTCAGTTTGGCAATACCAAGCCTGTAGACGTGCAGGGGGTTGTTTGTCCCCAGGTGGAGCACTTCACATTTCTCAGTCTTGAACTTCATCTGGTTCCAACTCACCCAACTTGCTAGCCTGTCTAGATCCGCCTGTACTTGTAGCCTATCTTTAAGCGTGACCATGCTTCCCCATAACTTGGTGTCATCCGTGAACTTGGCCAGTGAGCTCTTTACCCCCACATTCAAATCATTGATAAAGATGTTGAAAAGTACTGGACCAAGTACCAACCGCTGTGGGACACCACTGGCCACTTCTCGCAAGGATGACACTGACCACTTCTTGATTAGGACTCACTGCTTGCTGGCCACTTCTCAATTAGGACTCTCAGGATCCTAGCCCGCAGCCAGGTTGGACACTCAAGCTGGTGACCTGCTTGGAGAAACGACCTTGCCGACTGCTGTTCCCTGTGTCGTGCATCAGGTGGACGTTCCTCATCTGCAGGGGAAGAGGTGCTAGGCTAGATTTCAGCACTGGCCCCTTGCTCCTGCCCATGCCTGGGCACCTCCCCGAGTCATCTGTGCTGAAAGCAAATGAGAGGCATCTTGTCTCGGCGTATGGCACCAGCTTGGACAGGTGTGGCCGGAGGCCTTTTTAAGCTGTATACTGTATGGTTTAAGATGTTTGGTTTGGCAAGCAGTTGTCATGGAGAGTGTCCAGATGTTCCTGAAGGCAGTGGTCAGGGCATTGCGATGTTTAAGAGACCTGAGTTCAAGACCCTCCTCTGCCCCAGGCTTCCTGTGTGCCTTTGGGCAAATCACTTCATCTCTCTTTCAGGGCCTGTTGGTCCAAAGGTTAATAGCCCTCCTTCACAGAGTTGGGGCCTCAAACAAGGAGATGCCCAGAATCTGCAGTAAGGGGGCAGACAGATGGGGTGGGCACAGATTTGGGGTGACCAGTGGAATGTCTCAGTCTGGACTTCTTTCTCCCCCATTGGTGGAGGTTGTTTGCAGGAAGAAGGTTGTTTGCAGCCTCCATCCCTGGTCTTTAAACAAAGGTGCATGGGTGGAAGGTGGTCAAACGCGTCCCCTCCCTCATTATCCCACATCCTAGCCTTTGCCTGGGGGCTGCTGCTAGTGCGGTGGGAGGCACTGTGCTCCAAGCCCCCTAATTCATTCCAAGCAGAGCTCTGTACGTAGCAGCGCAGCTGCGCTCGGTGTCCGGACATTGCAGCGTGGGTGGGGATGCAGCTCACCGGGCTTATTTATCAAGTGCGGGAACCTGTTCAGGTTTGTCACGAACAATCTCTCGTGGTGACTCATCGCTCTTTCCTCCTGCAGGCAAGGGGCGAGGGCTGCTTCTCTCCCACTTCCCCGGCTGTCCAGAGGAGACAGCTGGGTTTTCTTTGCAGCTTGCCCCAAATCAGGCAGATGCTTCAGCCCCTACTGCCCAGGAAGAGAAGCCTCCCATAAGTTGCAGTTTGCATCCCTGAATGCCTTTTGCCTGCTGTTTTGCTTTCTGTACTGGGAAGGAATGAAAAAGGGGCGGATGTAGACATGTCCCCAAGGAGGCAGCTGGTAATGGAAGGAAGAGCTACCAGCTTCTTGGGACAGGATCTGTCTTTGTTTTGTTCACGCAGCACTGGCATGCTGGGGTCCTAGCGTGTGCTTGGGGTTGCTAGCACAATATAAATGAGAAGTGTTCTGGTCCTTAGCTCAGAAGTCCCCCAAAGCTGGGGTAGGAGTGTCAAGACTTACAGTAAATAGCTGGGTCAGCCTGGTTTCCAGTGGATGTGTCTACCCCACAGAGGCTGCGCTGGGAGTGCTGGCTATTGGGCACTTCATGAACCCCTCCATTGCTGCTGGCCTCTGCAGCAGGCTGTAGGAGACCAAGGCCTGCAGGGGTCTGTGGTCTGAACCAGCTCCAGCAGTATCACAGGGAAGGGCACAAGGGCAGGGAGTCATGCCCAAAATTAATTAAGTACAGTTCTCAGAGGGGCTTCTGCTTCTGGGCAGCCTGAAGGGGTTTTGTTCTGTTGGACAAAGGGGGCAAGGAGCAGTTCTCTGTCCCCTAACTCCTGCCCCAGCACCCCGGTAGGAAATAAAAGCAGAGCTCTGACAGGAAAGGTGCTACGCCAGCAACATCTATTTTACAATCTCTTGTGTTTGCTTTTGTGCTGGTGACACATTGTCCAGCTGATATATGCCCAGCTGGTGAGCACAGAGCTAAGGTTTGGGGGGGGGGGGTGTACAGAAGCCAAGCAGGAAAACTGAGAAGTCCCTCTGGTCCTTGGCTCAAGTCCCCCAAAAATGGGGGTAGGGGTGGCTGGCTGGTAGTTGAGGAGGGGGGTGGATGAGAGGTGGGAGAGAAGAGATTGCTCTAGCAGCATCTCCCTGCCTCATGGACTGGCTGTGCTCCAGCAGCATCTCCCTGCCTCATGGACTGGCTGCTCTGTAACCTGCACCCCCTAAGGGATGCCACAGTCCTGCTGATGAATGACCAATTTATTGCAGGTGCCCACAGGATGAATCGGGGTCCCCTCACAACACGCAGAACCAGGGGGGGAACATTTTTACTGGCTGAGATCCATTCTTGTTGGCACCCAAACTCTGCTCAGTCCTTGGTGCCGACTGGCTAAGAAGTTAGTGATGCCACAAAGATGTCGGCTTCTCTCTTGGGGGGTGGGGAGGAAGGGGAGGACAGGGGGTTGGTTGTTCTTTATGCTCATGATCAAAATGATGGGTATAAACATGCCCCAGCTTTCAGCTGCAGAAGCTCCCAGGAAAGCAGTGACTCCTGACTGTCATTAGGATCTTGAGGAGGAGAACCAGCTGCTAGCTGTTAGGAGCTGCACAGAAGCAGGCTTTTTGAAGCACTGAGCTCTCTGGGTGCTGGCAGGGAACTTCGTGGGGCAGAGTACAGTTTAGTACTGACGTCTGGCAGCCTTGTAGACTTGTGGTGGTTGTTAAAAGCCGTGCCTGCCCCTTCTTTGTGTCTGGGTGATTGCGTATTCTGCCCTGGCTTTTAAGCCACCGCTATGCTCTGTTGCCATGTGAGCTTTGCAAACTTGATCTTAGCTCCGTAGCAGGGAATGTTGCTAATTACATCCTTGCACGGCCCCCCTCTGGTTCAGTATTGATCTTCAGCAGCATCTGGAGCATATGTAGTGAGCATACTAGGCACGTGACCCTCGTTGTCACCACCCTGGAGACTTGAGTTGCTTTTGCCCTCATTTGGCATCCTGCCCAGTTGTGTGAATGTGCTCCTCAGGTTGTGCTTGGGGTAGAGGGCTGTGGAGCATGGTGTGCGAGTGGTATGCCAGGGAGCTCTTGCTACCCAGGAGGAGGATGGCTTATTCAGGCGGGGGGGGGCATGGAAAGACGGGGGTCAAAGTAAGGGACTAGATGAGAAAGGGATGCCAGCTTCTCCCCTTGTCCTCCTGGGGTGGGGGGAGTTCTGGATTCACTGTTGGTCCTATGAGATGCATCAGACATATTCAGGAGCCCCCCAACCAGTGCCCTTTCTTCCTCTATCCTGTCTGCTGCATACAGCCCCTTTTTCCCCCTGAATTGTCCAGTCACAGTGAGATAGAGAGATACAATGAGGTGGGCCAAGGGGCTGTCAGCTGGGTGTGTGGAGTTACCTCTTTGATGCATTTCCTACAGGGGGGACTTACTAGGGGACAGTCCCCTGAGGGACAGGCCAGTGATAGGGAAAATGTGTAGGCCAGGCAATTGATGTCCCCAGTTCTTGTGATGTTCAGATCCAGGCCAAGAAGCCTTGTTAACCAGGGGTGGGTGAGGCCTGGAGCAGTTAGAGTAGATGTGAGGTTCCTGCTAGGATTTTTTGTCATGATGCAATTTATGATTAACAGCCAATTTTGTGGCCTCGGCCATTCTGCATGTGCCTGGTGTGAGCTGTGCCTTTTGGAAAGAGAATGCACCAGAGCTCCAGGGACAAGGATTAGGGAACCATAGCGTAGGCGTGTCTGCCATGGTCAAGCTGCCTCAGGCACTCGTTAAGCCATGCATTAATCTTGGTGACTAATCTCTTAGCTGTCAGCATCTGCTGTTGCCGCAGCAGTGAGCTCTACTGGTGGTGGGTCATGTGGTCAGCTAGAGAAATCAGGCATGCAAATTGGTCACACCAATTAGGTCTCCAGAAGTTAAAGTGGCTCCTGCCACACAGTGCCAAGGCAGGACTTGTGTGTTAGCATTAGTGCATCCTGTTACACAGTTATGCTTCTCTCCATTATATGGGTGTTCTCCAACAGCGCTTGGACCCCACAGTTGAGTACTCCACATGTGTTAACAAATTTATCCCCATAGCTCCTCACTATAACGATCCCATATTAACCACAGGGTACCTGAGTCACAGAGCTGCTAAGTCACTTACCCTTGACTGTAGATGTCACAGAGCTGCGTTTTTCAGTTTAACCACAAGACTAGATCCATTAACTCAGCTCCTTTTCAGACAGACTGAGTTGGCAGGGGCTTGATGGCACTAGCAGAGTGAATCACCCTTCTGCCCTGGTGCTGTGTTATTCTCCAAGGGGTGTTACTTTTCCAGAAGTGGCAGTGTTTTCCCCTTGCAGCTCCTGTACTCAGCAGCACTTCCCCACCTCCAGGGGCATCTGAAGGACACCAACTTCATTGTGACATTGTTTTCTCTTCCTTTTCCCAGCAGAGTCCTGCCCACGGAGCTTGGACTGTGCCCTGCAGCGGAGGGAGTTCTGTCCGCCCGGCGCTCACTCCTGTGGCCCCTGCCTCCCGCAGTTTCTGGAAGATGACCAAGGGAGATGTGTCCAGAGGAAGCGCGTACCTAGTGGTATGTATGCGTGTTTGTGTGGTCCTTCCTGCTG
>NW_005842042.1:2246337-2266593 GCF_000455745.1 Alligator sinensis
AGGCTACCCCCAGACAAGTCCCTGTCCAGAGAATCTTCTGGATTGCCTGAAAGCTCCTGGGTATTTCAGGGGTTTGAATGAAGGCATGTTGACATGGTACCTTGTAAAGAGAAGCCGTGCAGGCAGAGCTAGCTGGGGTAATGCAGTTGCTGCACTGGCTAGCTTAGTGCAGACTACCCTTAACCCAAGCCTAATTGCCACACTGAGAAGCAGAATCTTCACCCACGTGAAGCACCGAGTGGCTAGATGGCTTCCAGCACCCAAGCAAACTTAGGAGTCTCTGCCTGGCACTACTTTTGCCATGTAGATACATCTCCAGCTGTATTCCAGAGAGGGTCTTCTTGTCTGTGCTCCAGGCTGCCCCGTTGAAGCAGGATTCTGGTGCAGAACACGCTAGTACTCTGTGTACCCAAGAGCCGACTGTAGCCAGCTCTCTCCCAAGCGTAGATGCCCTTCTGAAGCATCGGAGCTGTGCTGCTCTGCTCAAAATCTCCAACTGCTTTGTTGTTAGGTCATTTGTCACAGCACAAAAAACCCCCCATGCCAGTAGGACAATGCCAACAGTTGCGTCATTGAACATTGAGAAGCAATGGAACATGTTTGGGAAAGGGACGGGGCCTCTTTGTCCTTGAACTGGACACAGTAGCTCGGAGATAAGCTTGTAGCTGGAAGCATGAGTAATGGGCCTGTGCTAGTAGCAGAGAGGGCTTTGTGTGGCTGAGGGATGCGTCTTTGACTATGGCGCCCCCATCAAATCGCCTACTGGTTGTGTGCTGAATTCACCAGTTGAGAAAATGTTGGCCAAAGAGGAGGATCAGCTTTGGGAGCTGGCCTGTTGGAGTCACCAGTCACCACAGACTAAACCAGGGGTGGACAAAATACAGCCTGCTGGCTGGATCTGGCCCGCCAAGGGATTTTATCTGGCCTGCAGCAGGTCCCTTGGTCTCACCCGGCCTAGATGCAGGGGGCAGCACAAGGGCTGTGGCACATACAGCTGATCCCACTTCCCTCAGGCATGCAGTGGGGTGGGGCAGCACAGAGGCCAGACTCGCTTCCCAGAACCCCTGTAGCATCGGGTCCTTCCAGCTGCCGCTGCTGGTCTCTGCCACTGGACCTGGCCACACTGCAGGCACCCTGGCCCATCCGCCCCACTCCCACTGCTAAGGGTGCCAGACAGAGCGGGTGGGTGGGGTCTCCAAGGAGACTGGCCTGAGACCCATGTGGGCAAGGTGCGTTCAGTTGGCAGATGAGATGGGTCCATGGGCAGGCAGGGAGTGGCATCCAGGAGTAGGACAGGCAGGTGGGGCCAGGGCCAAGCTTGGGATCACAGGGCAATGACAGTGCAGGGCCAGGGCCCAGGGCAGAGCCATGATCCATTCCCTGCACATCCCTGCAATGGGTACAGGCAGGAGCATTCCAGGAGTGGATCGGGGCTTTGTCCCAGACCCTGGCCCCATGCTGCCACCAGCTCCTGATTCCAGCCCCGGTCCTGGACCATCCCGCTCCTGGATGCTGCTCCCCACCCCCCTGGCTGAGTTCAGGGCCAAACCACTTAGGGAGTTTTGCTGAGCTGTTGTGGGTGGGGGGTGCTGACCTGGCCTGCGACAGCTTACCAGAACTCCCTAAGTGGCGTCTGGCCCAAATAAATTGCCCACCCCTGAACTAGACTGTTTCTGATCTCATCTGCACAGGGAAGTTGCACTAATTTAATGTCAGTGGCTCTTGCAATGATCTTCTTCCCTCTTCTCTGCGGAGCACCAGTGTCACTTGCTGTGAGGCGGGTCTGACTGTGTCAGTGGCTGGCAGATGAGGCGTCACTTCTTTCTGACAGAGACATTAGTCACTGCCTCCACTCTGCTGCCCTGCATGCTCTGCCACTCGGCTCAGCGCGGGGATTGAAGGAAGGGGGATGTGGTAAGATACTGCCTGAAATTGGAATCGCCCAGGTAGATTCAAACTCACCTTCTCCTTATCTGTGAGGGATGCTTGCAGCCTGTGTGAGGAGAATGCAGCTCCCAAAAGCTACCAGGCCACCTGTCATCTAGCAAGCCAGCACTACAGGGATTGTGACATGCTCTCTTGATGACAATGAGAACAGGGGGTGGAGGACAGCTTGCTGCTCTCCCTTTTTGAGGTTTCCTCTAACACCTCAAGCCATTAAGGGGGTTCTTCTGGATCATGAGTGGACTCCTTGTTAGCTACAGTGGCATGTATGAGCCTTAAAGTAGAAATTAAAGTTTATCCTTTCAGGGAAGACAAGCACCTATCTACTGTGGTATCCAAGGGCACCTATACACATGCACGGAGGCTGCTGCAACACGCTGTAATTACAGCATCTCAGAGCAGACTCAATGAATCAAGTCTGCTGGAGCGTGGTAATTACCGTGCTTCTTTAGATTCCAATGTCATGTGTATCAGTGTCCCCACACTGAAAAATGGCGGCAGAGGCACTTTAATTAAAGCTGGTTCTACAGGCTTTACTTGAAGTGCCCCGCCGCCATTTTTCAGCACAGGGAAACTGATGCACATGACACTGGGCGCTTTAATTAGTGGCTCTTGGAGCTGCTCAAATTAAAGTGCCCCTCCACCCCCTCCAACTTCTGGGGCATTTATAGACGTGCTCCAAGCTTGTATGCACAACCCAATTAATCTGCAAAGTATCAAAACATGTTGCTGGCATTGGCATAGTCCCATCCCTCTGGGCCAGCCTTGGCTCCTCTCCACCATGTTGTCCCCTTGGTTTGTAGTGTTCTGGTGGGTGGGGTCCCTGGATGAGTACCAGAATCCTGTTTGCAGCTGATCTGCTTTGTGACCTTGAGCCAAATCATTTCATTTCTCTTTGCCTTGATTTCCCTATCTCTAACCCAGGAGAAATAAGGATGTACCTTCCTTGGCAGAGCAGCCTATGGCTGCCAGAGTGAGGTAGCTCTTGGCCCACTTGTCACAGGCTTGGCATTTGACTGCTGTTCCATGCCAGTTTGTGTTTAGTTTTAAAGCTTAGCTAGAGCAGATGTGGCTTTTCAAATATACCAGCAAGTTCGAGAGCCTTAACCTGCTGCCTGTTCTTATACTGTCACACTTGCCATCCCCCCCCAGCACTCCTGAGTATTTTTCTACAGTGTTTTTCTTTTGGAGGCTTTCAGGCTTCAGCCTCTGGTCCCTGTAGACCAGTGGTTCTCAGCTTTTTTTAGTCTCAAAGCACCACTGGATAGACTGGAGCCACCCATTGGAAAATGATAGCTCTTAATGTTTGCTCTTTTTTGGGTACAGAAAAACAATAGAGAATTGTTTTCTGTTACAGAACTCAGAAAGACAACAACTAAGGATTTCTATTTGAAATCTCTGAATTTGTCTTGTAAATCATGTTTGTGTGGCACCTTGCGGCACCCTTGAAAGGATCTTAAGACACCCCAAGGTGCCATGACACCCTGACTGAGAATCAGTGCTGTAGACACTAAATTTCTTCTAAAAGATACCCTGAAAGCCTCCTGTTCTCTCTCTCAGCAGCTATGGTTCATACTATTGCATCACTCCATTTCTGGCCTCTCCTGGCACTTTACCCTACCCTACCCCTTATCCCCAGCCCTGGGAGCAGTTTGTTGTCAAGGTGATTGGGCCATCTGCCTCCTTCATCCTCCTTGGATCCATTTCTAGTGCCCATTCTTGATGCTTTTGGGAAGCCAGTAATACTATGATGCCTGATGACCGAGCTCACTGAACTAACTGTAGCTGGGGTGTTCACCCTCTGTGCCTTCAAGGAGCCCTTTGGGGCAGAAGAAATGAACCTACTCACATATGCAGTGTGTCACCCCTCCTAAGAAGGACTTGGGGCTCTTCCCATGGAGGAGGAAGAAGAAATTGGGCAAAATCCGGTAGTTGCCCATAAGGCAGTTTAGAAAAACAGCCTGTCCCAGCATGCTTCCCTAAAGTGATCCTGCACCCCAGTTCAAGACAGACTCCCTCCACTGCAAGGTTTAGAAGGCTGGTTACTGGCCTGGGACCCAGGAAATAGACCCACCTGCTTCTTAGAGCTCACACGATGGCCTGGTGCTTTTGGCTGCCCTGTCCAATGTCCAGTTCTCACTGGCTGCTATCCTGTAATGATCCTTGGATGATTGAGGACAGATCAGTTCAGCTCAACTCAAAAGGAGCTGCTTAGAGCTGTAGTGCATTTCAGCTGCCATGTGACTGCCCAGACAATGTCAGGGTGCTGGGATAGGTCTAGATCAGCACTTGTACACCAGCTGAAGATAGCTTTGTATTTAAAGTACAAATAAGTGCACAAGGTTGCTTGTGCCTGAAACAGTCACTAGGACAAGGAAGTGACTGTGATTACTGCTCTGGAACTAGCCATCATACAACTGCTATGCTAATACACCAAATTTGCAGAGCCAGATGGCTTGCAAATGTATTGCCTGAGATTTACCTCTGGCAACTTGGTGGTGACCCATGTTGCAGTTTGGAAAAGGGAAAAACTAGCTTTGCGTCATTGGTTTATTGCAAACTTAAATAAGAATGCAAATTAGAAACTTAATTAAAATCCTAACTAAACGAATTGTCTTTATTAAACTAAGAACTGAACAATGGTGTTGCTTGTTTAAAAGGACCTTAATTTAATGAGCTAACAATTTTGGAATGATGCTAACAAATGGTTAGGTGGTTAGATGAGCCCAAGCAGGGCTTGAATGACAAAGTTAAGTACTGTATCCATCATACTTTGGGTTTCTGGGGTTCAAGTTTCTTAAATAAAATGTCTTGCTTAACCCTCAGGCCCCTCAGGATTGCCATTTAAGTGGCTTGTGTCGGTAACTCTTATTTTGTGTTATGTTATTTAGGCAAAATAACTTACAATGTTCAGTGTTTCTGGCAGTGAGGTCTATGTGGGCAATCTGTTGCAACACACAATGACTGTAGGGTGATTGAATTTGTATTTGCTGGAAATCTGGATGCATACGTGCTATCTATTGTATGTATGTGTGCAAATTATGCCATGTTTCTTTGACAATAGGATGCCCTTGAATTCAGAATACACCCATGTTTTGACTTTCAGCTTAAAAAACAAAACAAAACACATTTGCAAGGATATATAACCTCTGCAGTGCATATGAAGGTTTTTTTAATTAACTCAAATATTTAAGGTGAGCCACTTTTAGAAGAAATATTTCTTTTTAAAGTGTCTTTGAAGGAGTGTGGCATGTATTTGTTCACACAACAAGGCAGCACAAGAAAAAGAGAAGCTCTTGACAGTAGAGAAGTTCTTTATGGTAGACCAGTAAAGTCAGATTGGAGACGCAAAGGATGTCCTCTTTGGTCAGTACCTCCCACGGGCAGGCATCCCCTGGGCAAGTGACGGGTCAGGTTGGCTTGTAGCTTCAGGAGTGATGGTCTCCTCTGCTTTGGCTTGTATCAGGACAGTGGGAACATGAACAATCCTTGGTACTCTAATGATTCTGGACGCAGCACTTTCAGCAGTTACCTGTACCTTATAGTTGTGATTGCAGCTTATTCCAGCTCTCTGCAAACCTAGTGAGTCTAATTCTGGTTGAAGGGTAGGAATTTAGGTCCTTTTGCCATATTTTCTACATCACCATCTCTTAGGTTATAAGATTCTTATCTCCTTCATTTAATAAAAAAAAAAAAAAAGAGGAGCAGATGTATTTAAAAAACAGAGCAGATGTGTTTCCAAAACATGGGAGTGAGAGAGAGGACTTGGCCAATGTGACTTTGGACACCCCCTCCTGGAGCCACAGCTGGAGTACAGATTACTTCAGTTCCTATGCTTTGGAGCATGATCCATGGCACCGTTGCCTTGTTGCTTGTCAATTTTTCATTCATACTGTATTTTCATACACTCAGCTCCAGAGATCTTGGTCCCTTCCAACAGGAATTTCTAAAGCAGTCAGCAAGGGGCTGCTTCTGTCCACTGCTGAAATGAATTTGAGTGCTGAGTGTTGTCCCTTCATGGGCCTCCCTTTCCAATAGCAGTGGCCAGGAGGGTAGGTCACTGGGCCAGGAGGGTAGGTGGCCAGTCCTGGGTGTCAGGTTGTGGGGTTCCAGAGCCTTGTGTGCACATACAGGGCTTCTCAGCTCGCTCTCTCGCTCACAGCCAGACCTGATTGGTCCTAGTAGCTTCAGACTGGGAGAGAGAGAGAGGCTTTGCTTGGCCCAAGTCAGACAGTTGAGGTGGTGGATTGGTCTTATGCCCCTTTAAAGCCTCTCTGAAATGGAGGGAGAGCTTGAAATAAAATCCCCCTCCTTCCACTCCAGTAGCAGTCATGAGCCCTCCCTGCATCACTGCTATGAGAATGTGCTGCAGAACAGTGGGAGGGCACTGCCAAGCCTTAAACACAAGAGCAGCTGAGTTGGCAGCTGCGTCAAGCCCATCACATGATGTCTCATCCTTGCTCCTTGTTGCCATCTCCCAGTCAGCAGGTCTCCCAGTGACGAATGCACTAGCCAGGAGTTGCTGTGGTCTCTGCCCCTCAGAGATGTTCAACGCACAAGCCTACACTAGCACAGCACTCGGGCCTGGAGTCTTAACTGATTAATCTACTGTGAAATTGCATCCTAGTTCCCACCTTGACCCCTGCTTTGCTTCCCTGAGCTAATGCAGCATGGTGACTGGCTGCACTGTAGCATTCGTTAGCAAAGGCCATGCGCTAGACCTGTTCTGACGTACTTGCAGTTCACCCAGAAAGCTTTGCCCTTTTTTTGAGGTGATGAGACCATTTGAGTGTAATGGTGCATGGTTTGACCTGTTGGTTCATTGCACTGATCTAGTGAGACATAAGCTCTGTCTGTTCCTCATTCTCTCAGACTCCTTACCCAAAGAAATTGCATCAGGGAGGTAGCAAGACAAATGACCCCATCACAGACTGTTCTATGCCTTCCCCTGGATCTTGGTTCCTGCTATCCAGTGTCTACTCTGTGTTGGGGTAGTAGGAAGTGGGAGATGCACTGTGTTGTAGAAAGATTTGGAGAGTCTTTGCAGGAGTCTATACCAGGATGCTGGGATTTTGGCGTGCACCAGGTCAGAAGCCCCACATTCCCACGCCTGCATCCTAGTGAGCTGCTGTTTGTGCACCCCTTTCCCTGTGTGCCTAAAGTTTCTGTCCGAGTCCTATGGGCCCAGGAGGTCATTGCTACTTTGGGAATCAGCCAGTAAGTGGTGCCCAAGAGACACTGAGAGTCTTCCCCGCCCCCCACCTTCCCCATTACTTCAAGACTACAGGGCTTCCTGGCCTTTTCTCTGTTTGCTGGTAAGGATTTTTTTTAGCAAGCCACCAAAATCGCAGAGCCCACTGCTTGGGGATGGCCTGAAGCTGCAATTTATTTACCCTGATTAAGCCTGGGGAAGCCATTAATCCACACTTAAGCCATTAATCTACATGTTATTAAGTGTGGATTAATGGCTTCCCCAGGCTTAACCAGGGTAATTAAGCCATTGTTTCAGGACATGTGGCAATCTGCTGGGAGGGGCAGGACTGCGGGGGCCCCTTGGCCAATCAGAGGTGTGGGGGGCCCTGCCACACTCAGCCTATGAAAATGGCAGCCAGCCCCAGGATCTGCCTGCAAAATCATCTGGCTGCCTCCTTGAGTTGGGTAGACTAGATCCCTACCCATGGAGCAGATGCCAGATGGATGTTGCTGTTCTTGGCCTCCTGTGCACAGATACCAGGCAGTCCCATAGGAGGCAAGCCCTGGGCTAGGTCTCCCACAAGTGTCTCTGCCTGACTGTGACCCTGGGCACGAGCCAATTTAGATTTGCTCTTGTTTTGGACTTGGCATTGGTGGTTTCTTAGTGAGATGCGACTTTGCTCCCAGAACCCCACGCCCCAGAGCTCCAGTGCCAGGGCATTAACTAGCCACGCTCCATTGAGGCCGGTGGCACATGCAGCCCTCTGCATCCACTGAGGATCTGGTTGTTAGCTGTTTGGGCCCAGTCCTGGAAGAAGATGTGCCTGGCTGAGCGCTCAGTGCTGCAAACTGGGTCTCTGCTGCAGTTGTCCTGCCGTCTACTCCTTTGCAGTGTAATGCTCTGGGGGCAGGGAGGAAGTCAGTTTTCTCTGAGCTCTCAGGACCAGCTGTACTTCTCTATCTGTTTAATGAATGCCTCTGGCTGGGCTTTCACCGGAGATTAGTGAGGGCCACATTAGTTACTCTATCATCAGAGCTGCAGTATCAGCCAAAACACTGTTCTCATGATACAGACCCAGCCACTCTTTGCTCCTTGTATGTTCCCACCTGCTCCTTTTGGTTTCAGTGTCTGAAGCAGGGACATGTAAAGCCACAGGGGACAGCTGCCACCCCATGCCAGAATGGGGAAGGTGAGAACTGATGGTCCGGGATGAAGCCTAGTACTATGGGTGAACTGCTGGACTTCATCCTCTGTGTAGCTATTTGGTGTCCCCTACTGGGAAAAATGCTCATTGCAAACTATGCCGGGGAACTGAGAATCTCTTGTTTTATTATTGGTTAGTGCAGTGGTTTTCAACCTTTTTTTTTCATTTGTGGACCCCTAAAAAATTTTGAATGGCAGTATGGACCACGTTGAATTGTAAGTATGGGTATTCATATACTTTTGATTAATCATATTTGTCTTTGGTGGACCCCTTAGATGTAGTCTGTGGACCCACAGAGGTCCACGGACCACAGGTCAAAAGCCACTGGGTAGCCTGTGCTCAGTGAAAATCTGTGCCCTGTCCCATCTGTAGCCATTTTGAAGGGCTCTTCACTGTTGTCTGAGCTGTGCTGGCAAAGGGATTACTTTATTAAGTTATGGGCAGCTGAAGATATCATGCTTTCGAGGTTTGCTCTGCCCACAGCATCTCACAGGTACACCGGTGGAGTCTTGCATGAGACTGACACTGCCAGCAGCAAGACACATAGAGACCACTGCCAAACTGTTCTAGGCCCTTTCTGCAAATTGCTGTAAAGAAAAAACAGCTCCCACCCACTCCTCCCTGCAGTCCACTGATGGGCAGGAAGTAGTGAAACAGCTGCTACCTCTGATCAGCTACAAAGGTCTGTTGTTGCTGTATGCTGCTGGCTCTGGCTCTGCTGCTGTTTTGTCTCTCTTATCAGGGCTGACACATGCAGGGGGACAGGGTCCTTTTCAGACTAGGAAAGGACTCCTAGTTGGATAAAGCAGCTGCCTATCTGCTCCCTTGTTAGAAGGACACAGGAGAGCTCTGGCATCAAAAAGCATCAGACAACGATCTTGGGTTATTTTCTTTTCTTATGCTTCATAAAGTCATGCAGCATTATGCTGCTATGGCCAGGATCTTGGCCAGCCTAGGGGAGATGAGATGCTTGCTTAAAGACTGATAGGGACCGGAGAGCTGCCATCTGCTTTGGGGAACCAGGCTGCAGTGAACAAAAGGTCTGGAAGTGGGATGCCCTACCCCCATGCATTATTTCAAGCTGCTTTAATGCATCAAACTTTTTTTTATATGCAGGGAAACATGACAGGCCCATGAAATATTCACAGGAGCCTTCAGGAAATGCTCTGAAGCCTACATGAAATTCTCAGTTCTTTATTCATGCAGCCTCTTGGATTCAGGGGATTTGGGGAAAAGAGTGAGTGTAGATCTGGGTTTCAAAGACCCAAATCAAACAGCAGGTGGACTCCTTCTCTGGTATCAGAACCCCAGACCCAGACCCTCTGGAGATCCATCAACAACCAGATGTAGCCGCTCATCATGAGCAAAGTGCTGGTTCCTGAAGTGAGAGGTCTCTGGACTGCGGTGAGAGCTCTTCACTTTATTTGTCTCTCTCCTAAAAATGTAAAGGCCTGGTGGTGTGACTGATGGATCCAAATTTTAGACATGCTGGTATCCTCTCCTCCACCTTCTGTATGTCCCCAAAGCCTCTGTGTGTACATGGTATAATGTATTGGTGGTGGGGAGAGGAGCGGGGACACGACGACATGGGAATCCTGCTGGCACCACCTCCGCAACATTATCTTAGTCAGAGTTACTCAGCCAGCAAACACACTCCCTGGCCATAATTTCTTAGAAGAACTGCACTGTAGCCAGCAGTGCTGTACTGCTTCTCGGAGCCAACTGCCTGTATGTGCTGTTAAATATTTGAAACTACTAACTTGCATTACAGTACCACTTGGGAGCACCAGTGACAGACAGGACACATTGTGCTCAGTGCTGTACAAACCTGGAACAAGAACACTATCCCTGCCCCAGAGTGTAGGCAGTCTCTGCAGTAGTGCAGTCCTCCGATTCCCCAGTAACGTGGGCCCTGTGTGGGTGCTCTAGTCGAGGCTGGTTGCTGAAATAATTTTTGGATAGTGGAAGCCACTTCAAAATTAAGGCTGCGGCTGTGAATGTCTTGGCACACAATGACAGGCAAGGATATTTGTGGGTGAGACCCTTTATTGGACCAACTGCATAGTTCAGATGGACTGAGACCAGCTTCTGAATGCAGTGCTTTCTTCTCCAGGGCTGACGAGAAAGCAGGCACAGCAAAAACTATAAGCAGACTAGAGAGGTATTTCCTGGACCATCATGGCCACAACATGAGTCCAGTACAACCTTAACACCCTGGGATTGATTTGGGAGGTGAGGGGTGTTTTTTCTCCCATGTTTAAAGGAGAGCCCTGTTTGATCAACTCCTACCTAACTACAAAGGAGAAGGCCATCATGCCTGGTAGAGCACATCCCTGCCCTCTGTTTGCAATGCCAGACAGTGACAGTGATTTGGAAAGTGCAGCACATTCTTTGATTGCCAGGTAAACCAGGTGCAGAATGAGCTGTTGTTGACAGTCTGCTGTGGTCTCTGCACGTGCCTGTCCCTGCCTGTTTGGTGAGAATCAATGATGGGCAATACCTGTAAAGTACATCTTTATATACATAGGACACAGCCTCTGTATGCCCTGTCTAGAATGCCAGCAAACACTTCTTGGATGGGAATGCTAACAAAACCCCTTGGCAAGTGCTCATCTTTGTCCATCAAATCCCTTAATCACTCCCTATTTCAATTTACATCTGCAAAATGGGGACAGAGGCAGCACCCTGTCACACCCACAGGGCATTTGGGAGATGACTGGGTGGAGATGGTTAGATACTATAGTGTTGAAGCAACACAAATCTCTGAAATGCACAGAGTCCCCCTAATGGACTTGTCACCCTTGTGGAGATTTGCCAATCTGATGTGATGTTGTGATGCTGCCAAGCTGTGTGGAAGTGTCTGTGTCTCCGCATGGCATGATGGCATCCTGCCATCATGATGCATGGCCTAGTTTCTCTTGCCTGTGAAATCTTCTCTCCAAGCTCTCAGAGAGCACTTACCAATTCTTTCCCTCTTCCCCATTCCCTATCCCCAGCAATTGTCACCTGTAATGGCAGGTGCTTCCATGTAGTGATGATCAACCACTTGGGCTCTCAACTATTCCATAAAATGCTAAGTGCCCGGGGCAGGTAAAATGCTTCCAGTTCAGGGCAAAATGAAGCAGAAATTGCTGTCATTGATGTTGCAATGGAGCATGGAAAAGATCTCCATGACAGTAAGCCTTTGAAGACACTGCTCTTCTCTGCCATTCTCCTGTTTTGCTTTTCAGCCTGACTTTTGAGCTATGATAACAGGTCCCAGGGTTTGGGATTCCTTCACCTCTGCTTACTTCTGCAGCTTGGAGTTTGCACTTGGGCTCTGGAGATTCTGTAACATGAAGGTCGTGCTGTGCATCAGTTGGAAAAAGATTCTGGTCTCTGTATGTCCCAGAGGAGAGGTCTTGGGAAGGATTTGAACTGAGAGCTTTTCACATCCAAAGTGGGTGTAAGCTACTTTGCCCTTAGGCAGGCTGGCTGAGTCCTCACAACAATAGTCTAGCAGTATATTTCTATGTACTTGAATTGCCTGTGTTCAGACAGGTTAAAAACAGTGAGACATCTGTCACCATTGGCCTCCCCCACACAGCTTTTCTTAATCCTGTCACCTCAGTAACTTGTGCTCATCCTTTCCAGGCAGAGACTCTTCTTGGTGTCCCAACAGCAGTCTGTCCTACTGGTCCTCCGTTGTCCCCACTGTGGATTCAAGGCAGAGAGATGAGCAAGTTGAATAACCCATCCTTGCTTTCTTTTTGTACCCCCACCTGAGAGCTGGGCGGTGGGTTCTGCTGGTGTTGAAGGACTAGCTGGAGTAAGGAGAGATGGAAGAGATAGTGATGATGATGGAGAAAGGGAGGGTGGAAGAAATACAGCAGGATTTCTCCCTCTGGGGGTGGCAGCTGAGAGCAGGTGGCAGGGGCAGGAGAAGCTGGGGGAAAAGGAAGAGTGTACTTCCATAGGATCTGCCCCAGGCCCTGCCTAATGGCAGTGGGCATTTCATGTTCACATAATTTCCTGAACATGTTTTGTATAAGCTCTGTGGAGGAAGAGTAGGGTAAGATGCACGTTTCTCCCCATCTCCATGGCAACATGCCTTTGTGTCTGCACTGCCATAGCAAGGGAGGCAAGGATGTCAGCAGTGATGCACGCTTCCAGGACTGGATCCATCCGCTCTGTACAGGACCACTGGGTAGGGGAGCCCCCCCCACCAATGAGCAGTGTTTGTTCTGTACAGTGATGGGACTGCCGCTGTGTCAGCCACAGCTTACCTCCAGCTGGCACTTCAGCTCTCTTATCTCCTAGCCAGCCTAAAGGCTGTCTCTTCACAGCACCTTTATAGAGGGTGGGCCATGAAATGTGCTTCCTTTCCTCTCTATTCCCCCCCCCCCAAAACCACACACACCTCATCTCTAGATCTGCCTAGAGAAGTTAAAGTTATTTGGGCACCCCTGTGGGTTAGGCATCCAAGCCCTGTTGAGAATTGATGGCATTTAGGCATCAAATTCAGATAGAGCTCCTTTAGAAATCCCAGTCACAAACCAGCTCTTCCTTCCTTTCCCCATCTCTGGCTGATCTCCCCATCCTTGCACTGGTGGCAGGAGCTGTAGCATTGCTTGCAGCACCTGCCTCCTTGCCCCCAGCCCAGCCATAAGATGGATCCACCGACACCAGATAGGTGTTGAGCCCTCATTGGCATAACTGCAGGAGCCCTTGATGAGGCTGCTCGCTGTAGCACATCCAGAGCTCAGGGTGGGGATGAGAGATGCAGCTCCCACGGAGCCTGTTGCTGCCAGCAGGGATCTGCTGATTAATGGCAGGATGTCTGTTTGGGGTGTCCCTGTGTAACACCATACATGGAGACACTTGTGCATGTGGGGAGATTTCTGGGAACACCGCCTGCGTAGGAAGGCTCTTAGATAGGGGGCTCATTATACAAAGGCTCAGGCTTTACCCTGGGGGCTTATCATGACTCATGTACAACACCGATCTGGCTTCCCTGCTGTCACCTTCCTTTCCCTCCTTCCCCAGCCCCGTTCCTATCATTGGCTGCTGCTTCTGGCGGCAGAGCGTGGGAAGGAGCAAATGTTGCTTCCCCCTCAACATAGACACCCGCGCACAGGCACAGGAGAGCAGGAGGAGAACACGCAGCCTGCGCTGCAGAGGTGCTGCCAGTGCCTTCCCTCTGCTGCCTGAGAGCTCTGCACACGGGGCCTGGGATTCCCACAAGGAACTGTTGGGCTCGAGATGAAAGTGAGTCAGGTCTTCCTTCCTGAGTGCCTGTGTGTCCTGGTGACGGTGTCCGTCGGCTCCCCGGTGTATGTCGGGTGGCGTGCATTGCACCACCATAGAGGTAAGGGGCGGGGGGGGAGCGGGCCTTCAATGCATGCACAAGACATCCCATTTATTCCATTTTGCAGGCAAGTTTGTTTCTTCCCTGAGTCGGGGGTTGCAGCAGGTTCCTGTAGATTAAAACAACTTTGCCTGCAAGAGATCAGCGGGCCGGGGCCGTCTTTCCATCCTGTGTTTGTACAGTGCTTAACACAGGGGGGTCCTGGTCCACGACTGGGATTTCCAGGTGTTACCCCTACTGCCAGTTGTATGTGCTAACAAAAGAGCCCCTGGTCACTGGATTAGCTTTGTACCTTGAGCCCCGGTCACTGGATTAGCTTTGTACCTTTCAGCCTGAGCTCCTCTGTAAATCCAGGCTATTGGACTTGAAAAGCAGTTTGAAGAATGACTTGGTAGGGGGTTGTAATGTGTGATAGAAGAGCCAGATTCTTGGAGCAGGCATCTGGCGGGTGTAGCAGGGGCAGGAAAAGCCTGCCTAGTTTTGTGATGGGGCTTGATCAGTTCCTGGTGGGGATTTGGAGATGTGCCTGCCTGCCACAGTTCATTGTGTTCTCTCCCACCGAAAGCCTGTACACAGTCCAGTGGTGTTTGCTGCATTCAAAGAGCTGTGGAGAAAATGGGGCACTGGGATACAATAACCCTGGCAACTAGGTCATGGGTGTCGTCAAGGGTTGCCAGGTGACTGTGAAAAACCCGAAACAGCTGTCAGGTAAGCAGAGCTGTATCTCGGGCAGGTGGATGGCTGTGTTTGCACTGCCTCCGTGTTTGTGTAGTTGTTTCCCGAAAGCAAACACTCACCTGCTGCTGGGCTGTCTTACTGTGAGCTTGGAAAACTTGCCTAACTAGAGCTACGGGCTGCCCTCCTGCATCCACTGAGGTCCAGGCACCTTCCCTGCCCAGGGGTGGGATTACACTAAGCGTGTCAAGGCTCTGAGCAATGGCCAGCCTGAGATGGACACTGGCGTAACCCAGTGTAAGAATCTGATCCTACTATACGGTTCTTATACCCTCTTATCTATTACACTGCCCTTTATTTTGGACCGAGTCCTGCTCTCCTGGTGCTGTAGGCTGAGCTATAACTGTCTGCTTTGATTTCAGTGAAAGCTGAGAGCCAATTTGTCTTGAGCTCGCAGGGAAATCCCAGTCCTGAAGGATGAGTTGGCAAGTGTGGAGTGAGAAGGGGCATCAGGGGTTTGCATCATTCCTGTGTCTATAAATCATGCACCTGCTTTTGCTCCAAGCAAAATACTTACCTGGCAGGTGAAATACCATGACCACTAGAGTGGTTTTCCTACTGGCAGGGGAAAATCACTTTCTTGGCAGGGGGTAGTATCTTGACTGAAGTAAGGCATAGCTAGTCTCCCAATTTCACTTCCAGTGGGAAGAGCTTGGCTGTGTGCCAACTTTATGGAAATGGAAAACTCCTCCTTAGCTTGCTCCTGTGGCCATATGACTGAGGGCAAGCAAAACATGAGGGCATCTGAACCCCAAGCCTTTGGGCTTGGGCCTGCATGTAGGATGCCTGCCAAAGGATTTGGAAGCATCTGAAGCCCCAGGCGGGGGTGGAGGATGTTTGCCAGTAGTAGGGCCACATATAGTTCTTGAACAACTCATGGATTTGGAATTGATTTGGTTGATTTGACTTGGGACACACACATTTTTTCTTAAAAAAAACAACAAAAACCTGCTTTTGCTCCAAACAGCACTTAGGACAAGATTTTTCTTGTGCTGACTTCAAGCTTGGGGTCATTAGGCTTTTTCCTTTGTGCTCTACCCTGTTCTGTGCATAGATCTATCATGCGTAGGGGGTGGAAAAGGGAACGTGTAGACAGAACTACAGCGAGGAGAACAAGGGAGACTCTCAGGCAGGTGCTAGAGCTGGAACCCTGTTCAGCTCCTTTGTCCTTTTTCAAACTGGCACTGTGGTGTTGATGGAGTACATGCAGCCCTCCACCTCTGGTGCCACTCAGTCTGGGTAAGACCAGCCTGCAGTTTTCATTTCATAAAGGCCACTTCCTTTCACTAATGAGCAGGAAGCTCTGCTTAGAGCAGTGGTCCTCAGCCTTTTCAGAATCCGGGCCGCCTTTCACCACTCTTTCGAATGTGGCAGCATCCCCACTTGAGAACCATGGTTGTGCTCAACTTGATCTCGGTGCTTTTCAACTGAGTGCTGCCACTGCCAGATAAAATTGCCCCATGTATCGGAGAACCCTAATGCGAGAGGAGTGTGCGTGCTCCAGCCTTGTGCGGGCAGTTCTGTCTGGGCACTGCTGTAGAAGTGCCTGTTGTGGCACTCCTGAGGGGCTCTTGCATCGCCCTGGTTGAGAACCATTCTCTTTGAGGAACTTGCAGTCCATTAGCAGAAGCACCTGACCATGGAAAAACCTTGTGGGATGGGTGAATAAACCCAAGAGAAACTACATAGGAAAGAGCAAAGGTAGTGCAAGCCTACTGAAATGCATCCTCTCAGTGGCAGTTTTCCTCTGGTGTCTGGAGGGCGGTACATGACTCATGCAGCCAGTTACTCAGAATTTACTGAAATGCATCTAACTGCCAGGCAGTAATAAAATACTTCAAAGAGACCCAAACATCAGGTGCAATGAACCTAGCAGCATTGGAAATGTTGCTGCTAGTGGCTTCTCAGTCCCTGGTGCTCTGAGTTGTGAGTGGGCACGTGTGTGTCGAGAGAAAGTCCTTAACTCCCATACACAAGCCATGGTGGTAGCTCTTGAATTGGATCTGTTCTAATGTCTATGCTCTTATGCTACCTAAGGGTTGTTTCGTGGAGCTACTATGAGCCGCTTCCCTTAATAGGTGGACACGCTGGGACTGAGGAATGCCTCCGGCCCAGCCGGCAGTCTCCCTTCCTGAAAAGAGTACATCTGTGTCTTGCCTCTAGTATGCATGCCTAGTAAGCCTGTGATCTAGGCTTCATGAAGTCTCAGCAGCCCTTACCTTGTTGCTGCTATTTTAAGGGCAGGGGGACTTTTGAACACAGAGAGATGATGACTTTCACAAGTCACCCAGGGCATGACAGCATCCGAAATAAAATCCCATGTCTCCTGTCTCCCATTTCTGTGCCCTCTTCCTCCTGCAGCCCAAATGTATGCTGGGGCATAGGAGTCTGAATACAATATTCCCATCCCTGGATTTCTGGAGTCCTCTCAGCTTGGAAAATGAGATACTGTACTTTTCAAACCCTTGCACTTACTACTGGAGCCACGGGGTTTGTAGCACAGCAAAGGACCCTTTGCATCTCTGCCAGCATCCTCTGTAATCCCTTCAAGTTCTGCTGGTCGCTAGAGGTCTCCCTTGACTTCAATATGTTTCGCTTGTCCTAAGGGTGAATTTATGCGAGGCCCTCGGGTTCCTTCCAAGCAGGTTTTACAGCTACTTTCCTACTTGGGCAGAATCTGCCCTGTTCAACCCATTGAGTGCACAAGTTGGGGTCTCCTTTAGCTTGTTGCTTCCTGAAAACTTGCCCAGTTTTAAATGCCAACTACATTTCAATTTCTAGGCTTACAAGCAGCTGGGCAAAATTAGCATGTGTGCGATTCCTGCAATGCAGTGTGTGAGGCCAGAGACTGCTACTCTTCTTCTCTGCGGCTTATATAGACAAATAAAAATGCAGCGGTTATGATTAGAGATGACCTAGGAGGGAGTTAGGATGGACTTCTCCCTGCAAGTGCAGAGCTTGATTAGCCAACATGGAGAAGCTTGAACACCCTCTGAACAGGGGTAGGTAGGACTAAAGTTAACATGCAAATATGGGGATACTCCAACAATGCAAACATTGTGTACAAATGTGGAGGAAACTTTCAGACTACAGAGCGTCTGCTGGCCTGCCCACATGTAAGGGGAGCCATGCACCAACAAGGACCTCTCTAAGGCTACAGATGGAGTGATAGCGTGGGCCCATTTCCCAACCTTAAATCTGAACACAGTAACAAGACATGAGAAGATGATTTAGACATAGTTGCACAGTTTAAATCCATGTAAAACCTGAAGGTCATTTTGCTTTGATTTCCTGCCTATACGCACATCTTGATTTAAAACCAGTTCCATTAGTGAAACTTGTTTTAAGTTTTTAGAGGTACAGGTTTAAATAGAAGTCAGACTTATATTTGAGCAGCCACACTCAGAGTTGTCCCTAAAGTTTAACTATATCACTTCAGTGTAACACCTAGTTAAATTAGTGAAGCTTTATATGCAGACCAAGGGTACTTGATATCACTGTAACCAAGCAAACTGAGAGAGCCCTTCCTTTTACGCCTGGACTGATTTCATTACTCTGTTTGTGGAGCTCTGTGTCTACATGACACATCTCTGTACTGATACAGTAGCCTACCATTGTGTTGCTATAGGCGGATGCCCTTTTGGCATTCAGCTTTGGCTAAGAGGCTTCTGCAGATGTTGCAGAACCCACTTGGAAAGAACATCCATGACCAGGAGTTAAAAATCCCTTATTCTGTCTCCTCTCTACATCACAGCTCGCTGCTAGTGATGGGCCATTACAGGTCTGACTCTTGTGGGTACAGATGCAGCCTCTTAGAGGCCTGTGGTTACCATGTTTGTTATCCTCCTTAGCCTCTCCAGCACAGGCTGCCTTTGCAGTGACAATAGCCCTTGCTTTGAAGAGTGCTGCTGTTGGAAGCCCTGACAAGTGCTTGCTTGGGGCAGGCAGCCTACAAAACAGGGTTGTCTGTGCTTGAGATACTTGTGGCCTCTGGAAGGAGGTGTATGCATGGTCCCAAACCAGGCCCTAAGTGCCAGATGATGTTATGGATAGCCCAAGCTGAGCCATCCCAGATGCCTCCAGCTGCTCCCCTTCGTGGGTCTGTTGGCTTGTTAGCAGCGGTCTGACAGGGTACTCCAGGATCCATCTCACTTTTTGGGCTATGATGAGGGCTGCTGTCCTTCTCTAGCCCATGTGCTGAAGACATCTGAGGCCCCTGACAAAGAGGCCACAGCCACCTGTAGCTGCAGATCCAATTTAGAAATGGATGCCTTTGTGCTAATTTAATTCATGTTACCCTGTCTCTTTAGATCAGACTTTCAGGAGAGAACGAGGGTTTACTTGGGTCATGGATATTTTAGCCAGGCTATGCTACTAGCCTGGATGCAGGCCTTGTGTGGACCAGCTAACAGCATAAACTGTTGATCACCACTTTCTTGGGACAAAACTTCCCCCAGCCCATGAGCCTGAGCCGCTTTTCCATAGTATGGTTGCAACAAAGCTTTGTGCAGCTCCTATATATACATACATATATACGTGTGTGTGTGTGTGTGTGTGTGTGTATAAAATATATAATCCTCCCTCTCCCACTCATAGTATGATCACTGTCAACACAGAGATAAGTTTAAGTGGGTCATTATAGGGCTGCCAGGCTCGAATGCTGCCTTCCCTCCTGTTGCTGGTCTGTTAACCCCCTCTGAGTCCATCCAATGGATTTAATGGCCTCTGCTTCAGCAGGCTGGGTATCCTGAGCTCTAGACCAGCCATGGGTGAGCATTGAGCCCTTTGCTGAGTGATACAAGAAGGTTTTGCAGCATTTGCTTCTCCATGGAATTGCATGCAGCTGAGATTAGAACCAGCCCCTCTTCCCTACTGTGCAGTTGCCTTCTCTTCCCTCTTGCTCCTGGTTCCCGTATGCTGGGTCATCCCAGCGCAGCTCCATACTTGATGAGTCTAAGGAATAGTGTCCACAGAAGTTTGTTCTGAACTGTTTGGCTCTAAAGCAGATCCTGAGTTTAAATGCAACTAGGCACAAATGCTTTGGTAAGCTGGTTCTATTCAACACTCAAAAGACTATCAGAAAAACTTGCTGTGGAGGAGTGTCTCTTTGTTCATAGATAAGTCAGCTCTGGAACAGCTTCTCAGCTGGCATAAACAGCATAGTGCTGTTGACTTGAGTGGCAGAACTTGTCAGATCATTGACTGCTTACATGTGAACAGAGCTAATGTCCTTCATTAATTCTTTCTGACCTTATGGTGGTGAAGGATGACCATAGTCAAAACCCGTGCAGTCAGGGCGTGATAAGGATGCATCCATGATTCCTGTTAGAATGGATCGTTGAAGAGCCAGAATAAGTATGGAGGAGGGCAGGTGACCCTGCCATTGCATTGCCCTGCCAGTGTGCCTGGCAGTCAGCATCCTAGCACAGCGTTTCTTAACCTGTGGGTCATCAGGACCCAAAAGTGCGTTGCAAGAATGAATGGAAGGGTCACAAACAAACTTTAAAAATTGGTTCTCCTTTAAAGGAGAAAAGCATGGAAAATTGTGGCTTTTCCCTTGCAGGCTGGCAGGTTTCCAGCCTGTGAGGGGCTTCTTGGGGCTACCCTGCCCCCCCCCCACCTCCTGTCCCCACACACTGCAGGGGCTAGAGCCTGGGGGCAGGGAGCAGCAGGTCAGGAGTGAGAGGCACTAGGTCAGGACTGGCCATTGATGTTTACAAGCAGGTCCTGGTACAAAAAAAGGTTGAGAACCACTCTCCTAGCAGCGCTGTTGTGGGAGACGTGTTTCCACTCATCCTCCCAGAGTAGAGCAGTCCCTTTTTAAACCGCTCT
>NW_005842042.1:2266603-2271941 GCF_000455745.1 Alligator sinensis
ATGTGGAAATGAGGGAGAAGTGGAGAAAAGCTAGAGAATCAATGAACAAGAACATGTAACTTCTGGATTATACCTTGTGTAGAGCACTTGGCAAGTATGTGAGTGTGGGGGCATTGGTAGCCCTTTAAAATAGTTTCGGTGATGGTTTTGTTACAGTGGTTTCTAATGTGGCTTGGATCCCTACCAAAGACCTGCAGCTTGGGCTAAAAGTTTCTTAAAACTACTTCTGCAATAGGACCCACTGATTTATCAACAGTTAAATGAAAATACTAGCCCTTAAAGGGACAACACCAGGGCAAATTTGTCCTGCAATTTAGTACTTGTAAATTGAAATGTGAAACCTAGAAGCAGGGAAGAAGTTTCTGTAACTTTTTTAATTCCAGCAGAAAGGAGCCGAGAGGTGAAACCACCCAACTCTACTGTGAAATTGATACGGTTTGCTCATTTGAAGCAACGAGCAAAGGGCAGAACTATGGTAGCTCTAAAGAAACTGCCATCTTTAAGTATGGTAGAATCTTGATTTCTGCCCCCTGTGAAGCAATCCCCATTCATACTCCCATGGCACAGAAGCAGACTTGGACTGTGCTGGTACTCGAAAAGGCTGATGGTGTTTCCTAAGGTGAGATGCATCCAGAATGTCATCTCTATACCGAGCTGGAAGTCCTTGACCTCCTTCCACACCAGCCCTTACAGATTTGTGGCTGCAGTATTGCTGGCAGATGGGTGCTAAATGTGCTTGTGTAGATTTGCCATCCTTCCCTTAGCAGCTACTTTTAGCTTTGCCTGTGGCAGTTTCTGGTTGGAGGGCCCAATTGCATCTTCTCACACCTCCTCTTTCTTCCTATTCAGCTGGTTAAGTGTCTTACTATCCTGTCGGGAATTGACTCGGCCCTTTCTTCAGTGTGACTGTTGGTCCTGCAAACAGGACTCCTTTTGTCTGGGAGACAGAAAGCCTTTTTCAGATCTGGACCTTATTAAAGTTCCATTGAGTTTTAAAAGCAGCAGCCCCAGCATTTTCTCCAGTCACTCCTCCGTGTTTGGTTTGTGTGCCTCTGATTAATCCTCCTTGAAACACAAACTCCAACAGTAACATCTGGCCAAAGTAATGAGTAACAAAGAGGAATTACAGAAAACAACAATGTTTCTTGTTAATAGAACCAGGTTCCCTCCTGGTCTAAGAGGAAAACATTTTAATAGGAATGAAGTGTGTCTCCTTTTGGCTTTACCTTTTTAGAGCATAGATGAGGAAAATAATTTATATGAATGCTCCACAAACAAGCCGTGAGCTGCTTTTGTTTTCAGGGGCTTGGTTTTCATGTTCTCTGCTTTTAGCAGATTTCATGCTTAGATGTAAAACTGTACTATATCCTTAATTCATTGCTGCAATGTTGCCTACTAACCCAAGCACATGTTTTACCAGCCAAGATCACACACGCTGTTTGCAAAGTACCTTGCAGATGAAAATTGCTGTGCAACTATAATCCAGTTTGGCAGAGAGATGAACGTTCCTCACTTTTCTAAATAGATTATTGACTATCCATCTACAGGAAGGTTTATTCTTCTTGCATCTCTGCAAACATTGCTTTCTGATGTGATCAAAGTAAATATGCAATAGATGAGTCAACATGACTTCTTTTTTTCCCTTTTTTTAAGAAAAGGAGAGAACCAGTTATGCCATGTCAGGTACTCCACTCAATGCTAGAAGCAGCTGCTCTTGTGCACAAGTGATGAGATTGCATCCATTTAACAGATTTTAAAATTCTAATTAGTTCAGAAGCCTTTAACCCTTTGCTTAAATCCTCACCTGTGACTACGTTAAAAACAAAATCAAAGTGGAAGCTAGTCTAATATAGATGAGGCCACTGAGGGGCAGCAAAACTTTTTTTTTTCTTAACTCCATAGATTTTTAAACTGACCTTGTTCAATCAGAGCAGAAATCTTGCATGGGGTACCCAGTTAAATGTTTACTTAAATTAGTGTGGCCTTTAATTAAATCAAGTTACAAACAAAATTGCAACCAAGTCACAATCAAGTGAGTTAAATTAAATTAAAAAAAAAAAACCAGCTTAAAAATCAAGTGGTTGGTTTGATTTAATACATTTGGGTCTCTGTCTTTGTCTCCTGGTTTCTGAGCTGTCAGGGAGCACTTGGCCAAACATTTCACATTTTCCTCTGAAAAAGGGCTAGCTTGGCACTTTATTTTTAACAGAAGCTGAGAGTCACAGTTAAATCGCAGGATTCCAGGAGTTGGGGCTTCAGGAAATACTCCACGGAGGAATCTGTAGTAAAATCACAAGACCTAGGAACACTCCAGGCACAAACACTGGATCCTCCTCATTTTCCTATGACTGAGGTCTGTGCCAACTGGGACAAAATCCATTTTTACAATTAGCTTCGTTACACTGGTGCCGCTTTACTGGCCAGTGTGCATCTGCTGTTCTCTCGTGCTGTTTTATTTTTAATGCAACTGGTTTCTGCTCCAAACCGCATGGAGAAGTCGAGTCAGCTGGCCTGCGGCACGGCTAGCGCAACTGAGTCACTGAGATTAGGCTGTGGGGGTCGGGAGCTCTATTGTACAAGGACCCGGGGAGGGGATTGATGTTTATTTCCAAACATTCAAAGTGACAACAAATTCCAAAGGGGTCAGTAATTGCTATAACCTTGAATTATCCAGATGCTGAGCTGCCTGGGTCCCACTTCCTCCTTTGTGTGTCTTGATTCATCCGTCAGGGCTCCCCACTGAGGACAGCCCTGGCTCAATGAAACAATTGAAGGGTGGGGAAGAAAAAAAAAGGAGAGAGAATTTAACATCTTCTGACTTTGAAGTTGAGTTTAATCCTGTTAAAAGGCCAGTGCCTGAATTGCAGGCTCTGATATGCGCCTGGCAAAATTTTCCCTGTGATTGAAAGCAGTAACAACTGCTAGGCTTTCTCTTCTGGCATGGGTGGGTGGGAGGTGTGTGTGTACACACAATTACACAGTTGTGCGTACTCTGGGGCAAAGGTTTGAAACAGCTGCTGTAGCAGTGAAAGCAGGTCTTACACAATGTACCTTACTGTCAGATAAATGTTTCTCAGCACAAGTTGCACAGTGCTGGGTTTTGCCAGACTTATTACAGTAGCAGCTTGCTGTTGGGTCACTGACTCGAGCACGTTTTATTTGTTAAAGCGTCAAAGATGGTAATTCACTGTAAACACATCCGCCTTCTGATAGTGGTACAGTCATGCCTGGGAGGCCCAGCGCGTCCCAGCCACAAGTTGGCTGGGCTGGTTTAGTCAGCGATGATTCTGCCTTGAGCAGGGAGCTAGATTAGATGGCTTCATGAGGTGCCTTCCAGCCCTGCTTTCTTGTGATCAGGCCTCCCTGTCCCAGGGGCTGTACAAACTGATAGCAAAGGTAGCCCGTATTCCTCCCCCACCCCACCCCTGGGAAAAAAAAAGTTTCTATTCTTAAGTGCAAACAGATTGGGATAGGAAGGCGGGGACATGGGCATGATTTCTTATGACTAGATGGGGATTTTCTTTCTGACAGGGTGTCAAGGGCCAGAGTCTTCCCTGTTGGAAGCAGGTGTCACTCCGTGGCCGTCAAGGCAACTTTGTCAGTTTGGCCTTGAGTTTATTCTCCGGGCCTAGATACTGTTAATAACTGAACTGCCTTTAGCCAAAGGCTCCTGTTCTCCTTGGCTCAGTGTCCCCCTGTCACCATGCACTCCCTGGAGTAAGACTTGTCCATGGTGCAGGCTCTTGTCCAGCTGTTGACTCACAAAGTTTACCTGCATGTTTAGCTGTCGCTTGCAGTTCAAGGCTCAGCTGGCTCTGAGCTGGACTCTCCAGGGACCTCCCCCTTGTCATATTGTGACCCTTGCAGTCCACCTGGGGCAGTTGTGTGGGAGGACCGACCCCCTGATGTCACAGAGAAGGGAGGCTGGGTTTGAAATGCCCCTTGGTCCCACCAGTCTGGCACTGTGAACTTTCCTGACTTGCCATTGCCTCCCACACCTTGTTAGTGGGATGCAATAGAAGGGGCAGCCTCCTAATTGCAGTTGGGCTTTTTACAACATGTACCATATGCACCACGTTTTATGGCTGTAAATACAGGGAGCTTGGACAGATGCTTAAAAAAACAAAATCCCAGGGCCAAAAAGGTGCTGGGTGATACCAGCAGGTGTCAGAGGTGAGGATCACAATGCAAACCTTTCCCCATCATCTCCTCAGGTCTGAGGCAAACCTCCAGGTGCGTATCCTCCTTGCTTGTAATCATCATTGGGGGGGTGGGGGGTAGGAATCCAGTGACTAGACCGGCCAGGAAACAATGTGCTCCAGGGCAGCCATCGCTGTGTGTTGGTGCTATGCTGCTGGGCGTGTGAGAGCAGCACGTACTCTGCTGAGCAGCAACCTTTGGGGAAGTGGGGTAGCATGGCAGAGAGGGCACAAGGTGCCAGGCTGCCACTGGGCAGGAGGAAGGGCAGGCTGCAGAGGCGTTCGGGAGGTGGTAGCCCAATCTGGGCTGGGGCTCCTGGTGCCAGGGCAGCACTGGCTACAGGCTGCATGGGCCAGGCCTCCTCTCCGAGGGCACTTTGTGCCCAGCTCCTGCTAGCAGGCAGAGAAGCTTCCCATGGAGCAGCCTCTCATAGATACCCTGCGCAGCTCTGATTGCAGGGTGGGGAGCTCTGTCACAACAGCCATCCATCTTGGAGCCTGCAGCGTTCGCCCTCCGGCACCGCTAGCTCATTAGCATGTGTACAGAGGGCTCTGGGCGGCCTCTCACTCACTGCCTTGTCACTTCTGAAGCCTTGTTTGCTCCTGTCTGAGGGGACCATGTGAGGTGATAATTTAGCTGAGAGCCCCTGCCGGCTCATGCTCCTTGCTCCACGCAAGCTGGTCCTCGGTCTCCATAGGATACCAGCCTGGCTGTGTGGCATCTCGGGCTGACACCCTCCTGAGCAGGAAAACTAGACACTATTGTGCTGGTTTATAGCCCCCTCCTTGTACCCTCTAATGGCCCCACAGCCATCAGGAGCACAATGCACTCTGCAGGCGCCTTCCCCCTGCACATCCGAGGGCATGGCCCAGGCCCAGGAGGACTCTGGGGGGAGGAGCGGGGAGGATGTTACCTGCCTTCCTGTGTGCTGGGCACAGTGTGGGCTCACGCCCTTTGGATGGCAAGCTGCCCTGTGAGCTGCCAGCTTCTGGTTTCAGCACTGTTAGGGCAAACCCCTCCTAGACAGTGGCTCGTGGGGGAGGCTCAGCAGGGTGGCTTCTGGCCTGCTGTATGTTTGCGGCTTCACAAGTTGTACTCTGAGTTGCAAAGCTGGGATGAGCTGCAGGCAGTGCCCGCC
>NW_005842042.1:2276690-2282291 GCF_000455745.1 Alligator sinensis
CCCCCCCCCACTTGGGGCTGTGAGTGCCACCATTCCTGACCTGCCTGCTTCCCCCCACCTGCAGCTTGGAGCCTGTCCTGACTTTCAAGCAGGACCAGCCTCTGGGGTGGTTGGAGCGGGGGTGTTGCTGGGAGAAGCACTGAGGAGAGGGCCCTGCAAATGCTGGTGATGCTGCCTGATTGATGAGCCAGCTGGGAGTCAGCAGGGCAGTGTTGATGCCCATTTTTATGGCTGGGGGTTGTGAGGCCAGCCACGCTGCACAGCCAGAGCTTGCTGTTTCCAGTTACCCTTTGCTCCCCATGAACTTTTCTGCCCCACTTTTTGGTCTGTTGTCACTTGTTATTCCTGGCTGAGTCACCAAAGTGGGAACAGATCACTGCCTCTATGCTATGCAGCCGTGGGCAATAGCCAAATGCTGCATCTCCAAGTGCAGCACAGAGTGAGGTGTCTGCTCAGCTCAGCCTTGCCAGTCTGAGTCAGCGTGGTTGAAGTGTGAGAAGCAATGCTCGAAGAGATGGTGATGAACCTAAATCACTGTCTTGTGCAACACTCACTTAGTTCCCGTTTCAGGGAAAGGCTGTTTGCTGTTTCCGGGATGCACAGCACCACTATGTACTTTCATCACTTTGTTTCCTGCCCCTGGCCAGCTGTTTCATCATGCTTCTCTTTTCCCTTACTTTCTCCATCATAGTGATTGTTCAGATTTTATATGTAGCACAGGATGGGCTTGTGGCCCTCTGAGGAATCAGATATGGAAGAAATATCACTTTTCCATTACCTGCCCACTGCGTGATTCTATCTGGGACTAGCATTGTACATTCAAAACAGCTTTTACTTCCTTTAGTGTTGCTCTGTTTTTTCTCTTAAGAAATGTAGCTGGATTGTTCTCAGAGGACTTCAGCCCATTTCTCTACCTAGTCTTTGGTTGTTTTCAGATGGCTTTTTCTTGCCCTTTTAGTTTTGGTTAAGATCGGGCATAGCATTTACCATCTGATGCACCCTCCTGGATCAAATCCAGTCACTTGTGGGTAATGGGGTTTTCTCTGTAATTAATGGCTATGGCCCTGATGTGGGAGATACATAAGGCTGTCTCAGTTGTGAGTTCCCCTCCTGCTTCTCACAGCCTTCTCAGTCCATCACTGATAAATGTACGGCCCAGTTGGAATTTTTTTCCAAGGTCTTCTCTGCTTATAGGTCTTTTCACAATGATGGGAGAGGGGAGCAGGGAGGGGTTATCCCTGGATTCTTAATTCTGGGATCATCTGTGTGTTTTGGGAGTGGTGGGATTGAGGATAGAGAGTTGGAATAACAAGGCTGAGTAGGTGCAAGTTGGACAATTAACTGCCTGGTGTCTCTCTGCTTCTTGGGTAGGTCCCCAATGAATGGATGCTGAGGTGCTTAAAGGGAGGGGGGCAGGTGCTGACTGCATTTCTTGCACAAGTGATTCCCTTTCTGGCTAACCGATCCTACAGGCCTTGCCACATGGCTCAGCGGCTGCATTTGGAAAAACACTTCTCTAAGGGGTGCAAGATATAGCATGTCTCTGAGCAGGGTTTGAGCTGGCCCTGCTTGCTGGAGGAGATTGCTCAGGCAGGATCCTCCTTGCTATAGCTTGTTGGTTAGACCATGGAGCTGGATTCTCTCACCCTATGCACTGCCGTACAGCAGATACATTGGGATGGGATGGGATGGGATGGGATGGGCAGACTGTGTTGAACTGTGTTCCTTTGGGAGGTGTAATGTACCCGACTCCATTACAGTGAATTCATTATGCTGGTTTTTCTCTCCTTAGGGAGGACTTCTATTCCCAGCTTAGAGGAAGAAATTGACTTCTTAGCTGATGTGCTGTCCCGGCAAGATGCCACTTACCAGCATCTGCAACAGGATGGTAAGTCCAGGAGAAGCCTGCTCCTCTTAACCAATGTGCTAGGCCACTTCCATGCAGCTGTGCTGTACCTCAGGGTCAGGAATTTGGGGGTCAGAGGTCCCCGTGTTCAGTCGAGACGCTTGTAACTGATCTATCCAGTGTCCTCGCAAAGGCTTCCAGAGGTAGGAAGGAAATAAACTTGGGCCCTCTGAAGAGTTCTGCTCCCAAGCCTGACTGTCCCAGTGGCTGTTTTGAGAGGTTGGCACGTGTGTGCTACATTAATGACTTTCCAATCCAGCATTGTTTGGCATTTCCTTGGTGGCGGATGTGTCAAAAAATCAGTGACTGGACCATTCACCATGGTGGGAACATCCATCATTCTGGTTTCTGATGAGGGTCCTGAATTCAGTAAGACCAGAGCCAAGGGGGGGGTGAGCACTTCCCTTCATCAGGCAAGAAACAGCGTCCTGCTTTCTGGGCATGTTGTAGCGCCTAGTGGCTTGTGGTTAAAACAGGGAACCAGGAATCAGGGCACTTGGTTTCTATTCCTGGCTCTGCTACCAGTTACAAAGCGTGAGGAAGCCCCTTTCTGAAGCTTCATGACTGACAGCAGAGCCAGGAATAGACCCCAGGTGTCTCAGTTTCTGTCATGGTAAGACAGATGGCTCTGCCTTGAGTTTCTTCAATAAGAGACGAGTCTCTAGACGCACACAGTATTTGACTGGAGGGAAGGGGAGCTGGTGGGCTGTCTTCTGGTACGAGGAGCTGGAATATTCTTGTCCCTCCCTGCTCCATCCCACAACCTGGAATTTCTTGGCATTTATCCTCCTTTTCGGATGAACCAGAGGCACACGAGCTGCTGATGCTTCTTATGGGTGGAGAAGGGTGTGTTTGGCTTTGCACGTCTTCTCCAAGGGATTTGCTGTCTAATTAAGGCCTGCCTCTGGACTACAGAAACAGCCAAAGTCTGACTCATGGGCTGGATTGCACCTGAAATGGACTTCATTTCCTAGCAGTGTCACTGTGGCCAGTTTCCATGGACACCCCAAGAGCAGCTGGGCCGTGACAGTGCAGGGCCAGGCTTTCCATGGAGACTGGCCCCAGCAGTGCTGGCAGGGCACACAGCTGGGCAGAGAGATGCTCTGGGGCTGGGATCTTGCAATGGTGACAGCATGGTCCAGAGCCAGGGAAGAGCTGTGATCCGCTGCCCGCATGCCCTGGGCAGGGAAGTGTAGGCAGTGGATCATAGCAGTGTCCCAGCTCTGGACCATGCTGTCATCACTGCAAGATCCTAGCCCCAGCGCCGGAGCAGCTCCCCTCCCAGCCGTGCACCCTGCCAGTGCTGCTGGGGCCCTGGTCCTGCGCTGTCATGGCCCTGCGCTGCTGGGGTCTCCATGGAAACTGGCCACAGTGATGCTGGCAGGGGTTGCTGGGAAATGGAGTCCAGACAGATCCACCATTTTGCCCACCCCTGCTGTAGCCCATACATAAGACCCAGGCTCACCCAAGGGCCGGAGGAGTTAGCAGCTCCAAAATGGACTGTTTTATTGGCTTTCCAGTGGCTGCATCCTGGATTTATAGCATCCTCCCAAATGGAAAGATGGTGTCGTTTCTCACTGATCTTCAGTGCATTAATAACACTCACCAAGTATTTTCAGCAGAGAGCTCTGTTCTTTTTCTTCTCCTCTTCAAACATCTGTTTGCTTCCTTCCCCGTGTTAGTAGGCCTGCCCTGTCTCTGCTGATACCTTTGTTCTCTCCTCTCTCCCACAGCAACGCCAGCCCCTGCAAGGAAGCTGCCTGAGGCCAATGTGCTCAGAGGGGAGCCCTTGCAGAAGGACGCAACAGGCCGCAAGGCAACAACATCTCATCCCACTGCTTCCACCAAGCCAGTACAGAGCGCTCCAGTTGAGGCATCACCTGTCCCTTCCAGTGACATCCTGATACTTGGTAGGCCCTGACTCTCTGGAATTAGAAGTCAGAAACAGGCCCAATGCAGCCTTGGGTGGTGAAGGAAAAGGTTAAGCAACTGGTGCTTTGATCTCTGTCTATGGTGGGCCAGCAAGTCTGGCTCGGGACCGGAGTTCTACAGCCCATGCTGAAGCCTTGCTGGAAATGTAGTATACGCTGCAGTACAGCAGGATTTTTCCCCTTTGGCAGGGATGTCAAAGGTGCAGCACGCAGAACCCCAGTGCTGGCCCTGGGTCTTGTGTGGATTCACATGTGGTATGCCGTGCGCACAAGACCACCTCATATACAGGACCTAAGATACGCCTCACATGGTACCTGCTCCAGGACCCACAATGCATGCAGCACCCACTCAGGGGCAGTCCAGGCCCCCCCACCCCATCACTGTGTGCTGGGATCCAGTGCCCATGGTACCTGCTTTGGCCAGTCCAGGACATGAGCCACATGCAATACCTGCTGTAGCTAGTCTGGGGTGGATGCTGCATGCATCATGAGGTTTGTAATGTGCACAAATGCAGCACACCCCTAGACCAGCCAGAGCGTGCAGTGAGTCCAGCATGCCAGGGGGGTGTCTGTGGGCCTGATCCAGGCTGCAGGGCTGACTGACCCTGCACTGTTCATCCAGCCCGTGGATTGGTCCTGGACCAATAATCTGGCCCATAGGGCCAGATGAGTTTGACACCCTTGTCCTAGAGTGTCTTGCAGAGAGACTTTATGGGATTGCCAGCTAACAGAACAAGCTCAAAGCTTGCACATGTGAAACCTGAGTCGCACCAGCTTTGTTCTCCTCCCATGCCAGTGCCCTTTGTAGAGCACATCATCAAGCATCACAGTACCATACATGCATCTGTACCATTTCTGTGTGCCTGGCAGAAATGCATTTATCAAAGCGGCTGCATCTTAAGTGTATGTGAATGGTACCCACAAAAGCTGACATGGGAGGTATGGGGGCTTGGCAGCAAGGGCCACCCCCTCCTCTTTCAGCAGGTATCTTAACCCATAGCTTTCCCCTCAGTCCATTTCATGATACTCTGCCCAGTAGCATCAAGGTGAGCTGGACTGACTCCCTCTGATCTTTCTGCTTTACCTGCAGGGATGATAGTGGCATGCACAGTAGCTGGGATATCTGCTTTAATCGTGGCTGCCATCTGTTGGTGCAGGTAAGTTTATCCTGGCAAACTGCCAAGTCTCCCCTTAATGTCAAACATGACTTCTATGAGGTGAAGGGACAGAAGGTTTTAGAGCAAGAGAGGTAGCTGTCATCAGACTAGTGACTTGAGACTGAGCCCTTTGTTGGCCAGCCCCCAAGACATGCTCACACGTGCACACACACACACCTGGCAGAAGACACTAGATCTGATGAAGTGAATTTGGGGTCAAACAGCTAGTGTTCTAAGGCTGAGCAAATCTGTGTGCCTGAATAAAAGGCTTTTCCTTTTATTCAATCCAGTTAGTACCATCTAATAATATACCCTGGCAGCAATGTTGGCAGGAACCTGTTGGGTCTGTTAAGATGTAGGTTATGGTGGCACAGGAGCCCCTGTCACAAATAGCTCATAACCTAAGTGCAGGGGTGTCAAATGCCATTGGCCCTGCCAATTGAACAACTCACCACTGGTAGGGAGTGGTGGCAGCCTTAACCCCCAGGTATTTCTCTGGCAGGCACAGGGTTAATTTAACACTACTGCAGCTCATCCCACCCCCACAGAGTTGTGTCCCAAAGGGAAATCTTGGCCTGTAAGTTTAGGGGCGGGTGGGGGGGGGTTA
>NW_005842042.1:2282301-2289751 GCF_000455745.1 Alligator sinensis
TTTAATAAAGAGGAGATGTGAAGTGCCCGTATCAGGACAGATGGTGAAAGGGGCATTATCAGGAATAGAAGGATGTTCATTTTTAAAGCATCTTTATCTACTGTTCTAAAATAACAGGTCCAATAGTGCTGGGGGCCAAGTACTTCCCAGATGACAAGCACCCCACAGGGAGGGACTCTCTAGAACAGCGGTTCCCAAACTCTGACAGATTGCGCACCACCAATTTAAAACAATACAGCTTTAATTACCACCAGCAAATTTTAGTCATATAAAGCAATTATAATAAATCTGCTAACATGTACCACTGACAGGTTGTCTGCTTACCACTGGTGGTACCTGGACCACAGATTGGGAACCACTGCTCTAGAACAAAGTCGAAGTGCTTAGCCCTGCAGTGAACAAGGTTAAGCTCATAGGGACATAGGAGGTGCAGACAGTAGTGACATTTTTTTGCCTGATCTGGCCACAGAAAGCAGTTTGTAGCTGTGACCAAACACAAGTGCATAGCTGCAAACAGCTTTAAAAATGGCCGACTGGGTGAAACTCTGACCCCTTTGTTGCATGAGGTATCAAATAAAGATGTTACAAAATGTCGAGTCTTTTGCAACTTGTGTTTGCAGAGCTCCCAGCCTGTCCCTGTTTTCAAAATGGCAGTGGGGAAAGGGAGGAGAGGGAGTTCAGTTTGGGGGTTTTTCAGCCCCCCTGAAGGGTGAGGCAGGTGTCTTACCTCCCATTCTGAAAACAGCAAGCACTGGCAGAGAGCCTGGCCATAGCTACGGGATCCTGGCTACAGGCTGATTCCTCTCTCCCCTGGAACCAACAGTGAAATTCTGTTTCTTCTGGGGCAGTGTTGAAACTCAAAACACTTTGCAAACATTTTCTGAGTTACAGCTGGGAGCTGCACTTCTGTCTGCGCCCAGGAACTGCTAGATGGGATCAGCCCCAAAGTCCATCCAGCCCAGGCCTGGCCTGCACTACAGAGTCCACATTCAGAGCTCCTCTGCAGTGGCAGAACGCTCCATGCTGCCTGCAAAGTTGCACGCCCTCTGCTGAATGGAGCAAGGTTTCCATTGCCCTCCCTTTAGCAGCGGGTGCCCACCCAGGGTTCACTTGATATCATGGCTGCTGAGTGGAGCCATGTAAAGTCACCAAAATGCACAAATGTGCACGTTCTCTGGCTGCTTGGCAATAACACCTGTCTGTCTCACCAAAAGTTCTGCCAACAGATCATGATAACTAGACAAGGTCCCAGTGGCTGGTGTTGGCCAGTGACCAAAGAAGGAAAAAACCATATAGTAGGCAGATGTAGGCCTCCATAATTGTTTCCTTGTGGTTGGTGCCACTGAGGGACTGGCCTAGGTGTTGAAGCTTGACATTTTTCATTTTTCCTTGTGAGCCTGTAAGCACTGAAAGTCACTTACGGTATCAGTGTCCCTGTATCTGTCCACTCCCTCTTTGAGCCTTCCTAAGGTCTTGGCCTCCTTGCCACCTTATGAGGGTGAGTTCCACACTCAAATCACATTCAGTTAAAAAAGCAGCTCCTGTCACTCATTCTGAATTTGCAGTGTGCGCTTTCACTGAACATCCATGTATCTTGTACACTGAGAGAGGGAGAACATCCTCTAAGCTGTCCATAGAAACCCACTGGCCCAAGTCACTGCTCTGCCTCTCTTCAGCTACAGGGAGCCAACAGGCAATTGAAATGTTCCAGCATTTCTCTTTCCAAGCATGTCAAAAAGCATCGGGGTTTTGTGTATTTCCGTGACCCTGTGTGCCCAGTACCAGCAGGGAGACAGATGGGCTGGGAAGATGTCTCAGCATGCACTCAAATACCTGCCAAGGCTGAGGAACCCAGGCCCTTAAACTGTTCCATGGCAAGCTTATTACACGGTAGAGGCTGGATGTGCTGCTGCAGTTGTAGCCCACAGCTGGGGTGGGTGGGGTTTTTTTGCAGGGGGATGACACCAAAGGCTGATGAAAACAGTGAGTAAGATTGAACTTTGGGCCTGTCCCTGCTTAACCAATGTCTCTTCTCCATGGCAGGCTGCAGAAAGAGGTCAGACTAGCTCAGAAAACAGACTACTCGGCTCAGAAGCTATCTGCCCCCCTGCCATATGACAAGATCTCGGTAAGACATTAGGCCCCTTCTCCCCAATCCTCTGGCAAGGCGGTTTGTTGTTAACCCCACTGAGTTGTGCCTGAAAATTAGCAAAGTAGAAAGGGGGGAGAATATTGCTACCAAGATGCACTTGAGTGGTGGAGAGTCTGGGCTTCCAGTCATGTTGAATTTTGGCCAGCGTGCTTCAAAATGATGTTCAGAGCAGTCAGTGCAAGGCACTGTGGGACTGCTAATGGGGGACTGCTACAACTGTTAGAAGTAAAGCACTGTCCACATGTGCTTTGTCAGCTGCCCTATGGTAGCAGAGGGCTTGTGTCGCCCTGGGAAGTGGTGTTACAGCCATCAGAAACCTGGGGTTTTGTCAGTTCAACTTTTCTGTGGGGACGCAGGTAAACTTCCATCAACAAAGCTTTCTACTGTAGAGCAGGCCTCAGCTGCTCTCTGCAACTTTGGGTTTATTGTTGCTGTTTTTCTTTTGTAGCCAGGGGATAAGAAGCTGGCTCAGAGTGCCCAGATGTATCACTACCAACACCAAAAACAGCAGATGCTCTCCATGGAAAAGTGAGTGACTTCTTTCTGCTTACGGAGAAGGCAGCATCTGCTCTGCATGTTGCCACTGTTAGCAGGCCTCAACACAGACTAAGAATTGCCCAGAAGTCTAGAGCCAAAAGCCAACCTCTCTGAAGGGGTTCTCAGTGCAGGTCATGAGGGGCCAGAGCAGGGCTTGAAGATGATGCAAATCCCCACTGGCTTTGTTAGCAGGAGGTCCACTTTGCTAGAGAGCAGGCTGGGCTTCCACTGTTGAATCCAAGAGGAAATTACCCCTCTGAATTTCACATACACTCCTCTGTGTGCCTTCCACCCTGCAGACATAAAGAAGAACCCAAGCTTCCAGACTCTGCATCATCTGACGAAGAGAATGAGGATGGAGATTTCACTGTATACGAGTGCCCAGGGCTGGCTCCGGTAAGATGGCAGCTTGGGCATTTGATAAACCAACTCTTGGAAGAACTGGTATCTCTGTGATATATGCCCAACTAGCTGAATCCATGGCTGTGGCCAGTTTTGGTGGAGAATTCAATATTTACAGGCAGCTATGAGGAAGTTCTGTCCTACCAGGGATTGCAGCAATGAGACCTTTAAAAAGGACTCGCAGGAGTTAACCCCTCCTTTCATCCTCCCTTCACACCAGCTGGGGTATGACCATCTCCCAAGCCCAAAGATGCCTCCCAAAAAAGTTCCCAGACACCCTGTTCAGAAGCAGTGCTGCTTCACTTCAGGTTTCCTTGAAAGTTTTCTAACAGAGTGACTTTCTACTAAAAGATCCTGATTTGCCAAATTATAAACACTGGAACATACTGGTGTGAAGCTTCCCTGGGAAATTGTCAGTAGGATCAAAATTTTTATGTTAGGGTTTTTGTTTTTATCATTTTGACTGTTCATATTTTAAAAGTCCAAACTAAACATTTTGTCCTTGTTGGTGCAATTTTTGTTTTGTTTTGTTTTTTTAAATGGTTTTTGCAGAAAATACCAAGATTTCGCCATCTTGGTCCGATTTGGGTCTTGCACAATTCTGAAACTTGACTCTGTGCTGGATGATGGTTCTTGTTTTCACAACTTACCTGTCCTCGATGGGTCTCCATGATCAGCTGTTTCTGAGACCCAAACACTGGCTGGCTGTGCCTGATCAGTGATCACTGGCTCTGAATCTTTGCACCCCCACTCCTTCCCAGAACAAAAGGGGTGGGCACTTCCTCCCCAGCTCCTCTCCATGCAGAGGCAGTGTGGTGTTGATTAGTCCAGATAGGAAAACTAGATCTCTTCTTCACCCCCTTCCCCAGGGTACCGACCAGTGTAAAAATCCAGATGAGGGTTTTTCTGACCCAGTTCTAGGGGACCAGGTTTTGCCTCCCTGGACAATGGCAACTCCTAACAGCCCTGTTACAAGTTATGGTGTAAAGGACACAATAAGTCAGAGGGGAGCTTTACTGCAGCTTTTCACATGGTAATAGCCATCCCTGCCAGGCCATCAGGACCTAGATTAAGGGTCATCATTACATCTTTACAGGCCCATTAAAGAGCTGTTTATCCCTCACTGGCAGTCTGGGGAATGCGCAGTCAGTTCCTGTCAGATTTTTCAGCTCCCAGGCCCTGCCTGGCTCTGAAGCTGACTCAGGATTTAGTTTTAAAGCTGACCAGAAGTAGCTTTACCAGAATGGGACAGCAGTTAGGTCTCTGCAGGGCAGCCATTTCCTTTCTCCTTCCCCCCTGCTGAGAGTCAGAGCCATCTGCCTTGTTCTTCTAAGAGATCCCCAGCTGTGTGGGCTCTGCCTGCCCAAGCCCTCCCCTGACATGGCCTGGGGCTGGTTGAATTGCATCTCTTTTGTCACTTGGCCAAGCCCAGGTCAAAACACTGGGATCAACCTAGCAAGCGGTTGGCCAAAATACTGCCACCACAGGGAGGAGAGGCAAGTGTTTGGCAGCCACTGGAGCCTGTAGCACTTCCATGTGTGTTCCCCTCCCTGGGAATCTAGGAAAAAGTCTTTGTGTGGTTTCATCACCTACTCCAGTCCGCCCCAGAATGGAGCAATAACATCTCTAGGGTTGGCGGACAGAGCACCAGGTTCAGGACACCTAGGTTCCCTGCCCAGCTCTGCTACTGACTCAGGGCAGGTCATTTGCCTTCTCTATCTGTTTCCTCTTCTCCTTTTGGTCAGATGAGTCTGTCTAGGCTTTGTGCTCTTTGGGGCAGGCATTGTTTCTTGTAGCCTGTGCACAGTGGGGCCTAGTTGGGGTTTCTAGGGAATGCTGTACTGAGGAGATAGTGGGGGTGGGACCTGCCCTAATAAATGCTGTGTTAGTGTGCTGTGAGACTAAGCCGTCTTGCTGTGAACTCTAACGCCCTGGTTTTTCCCCAACCGCTGCAGACCGGAGAGATGGAGGTGAAGAACCCCCTGTTTGACGACTCTTCCTTACACCCTCCGAATACCAAGCTACATCAGTAACTTCTCCCTTCTGAGCTCGCTACGGACTTGTATGCACAATGCCAAAAACCAGCCTGGGCAGAACTCCAGAAACTCCCCTCCTCCTGGGGGGCTCTACAGATGAGGCCACCACTGCTGCTCCCACCAGGGGACAAATTCCCAGGATCCACTGCCGGGCTGTTAGATGTCCACCGAATAAACACCTGCTCACGGCTTGGGGGAGTCACTCTTGGCGTCCAGTTTCTCATTGTTCTTTCTGTTGTGTTCATGTACCCCAAATCTCATGCCCCATATTCTCTGCACCATCCCAGTTGCTTGCTAGTTCCCAGGCCCCCATGGGGCCTCTGGTTCCCCTGGGGGGCAGGGAAGGGCAGCACAGGAGGCAGCAGTGTCCTCACCTTGGGCTTCTGTTAGTCCTTCCTCACTTCTGGTAAAGGGAGAAGAGTTATTGCAAAGCTATGGGTGCACAAGAGACTCTAGAGAGGATGGAGGGAACAGGGAGACACCGACCTTGCTCAATTGCCCTCGGTTCCATAGAGCATCTCACCTTTGCCGACAGCTCCAGTGCTGGCTCTCACAGGTGGCACAGCTTAGAGCTGACACAGTGGAAGACTAGCTCTGTCTAGTGACTTGGGTTCCCAGATTTCACCCCCTCCTTTGCTCCACCAGCAGAAATCCTCCCAGGCCCTGGGAGCCTGGGGCAGAGTCAGCAAGCTGGAAACAGGAGCAAGGGGGAGGTTGAGAGAAATGGCAAGCAGCCCTCCCCAGAGCACCCTACCCTGGGCATGCAGATTTTCTTATCACAGCCACCAGGATTGTCCCATCCTGTCAGCTATTGGGCTGGGGGTGGGGGACACCCATGTCATCACAAACCAGGCCTGGTTTTTGGCCTTCCAATTTTGGGCAGCCCAAGGCCAAAAAGGTTTAGATGCCTTTTATCCATGGGGGCTGATGGTAACAAGCTTGCACTGCTAATGGTTGTAGCCTGACACACAAGGTTTTATAAACTCATTAATCCATGTTTGTAGCACTTTTTGACAGAAAACCTGGCCAAGACTTACCTTCTGGGACTCCTTCTGTCCTTTGTATCAAACCGTTTGTCCAATAAACCAGCTGTTTGGGTTTCTAATGGTGGGTTTCTCCAACAACTGCTGGCTTGTTTTGTTCTTCAATATAAATGACATGCCTGGGCCTCTCCTGCTGTTTACAGGGGCCTTTCTGGTTGCTTATCAATTGCTAAGCAACAGAAAGCCAGGTGCAGCAGGTGCATTGCTAACCTCGGACAACTGTGAATGGACATACCACTGCATTGGCTTATTGTCAGAACCTGCTCTCTGGCCACCTTGGTCATTTTCGGGAGCAAGAAGGGAACCCGCAGAGACATTTTGTTTTCCTATGGAAAGAGTATTCTGAATTTTACTGATAAACCCCAGTAAGAAATAACCTTACCATGTGTAACACCATCAACATGACAAGCATATTCAGCCTCGAATGGGCAAGTTGCAAAGTTAGTTGTTCAGAAATGTTAAATATGTTATTTTGGGACCGTTATTGCTCCCTGGTGCATGCTGTTGGGAGTGCAGGGGGGATGGGTGGGAGGGGGAGAGGAAGGGGGCTCACCAGCTATCAAGAAATGAGGCAGAAATCTCCACTTATTTCTGAAGTTTTTTCCTTTCCCACCTCCTGCAATAGAGAATGGAGGAAACCCAATGTCCAGCCACTTCAGAAATGCTAGTAGCAGGGCCCAGAGACTATTCAGCTTCTTGCCCACTTTTCTAGCTAGGATCTGCTGTGTCTCATGGAAATTAACCTTTTCTGTTAATGAGCACATGGTGCTTGCCCAGTCTAAGGCTGCCAGGAGCCCAAGTGTTGACAGCTAGTTTGCAGAGAATGCAGATTTCCTTTCTTCATCATCTTTAACTCACAAGCCTGGCCTATTGCATGCTGGGCCTTGCAGTCTTGGCAGGAATTGCCTCTGTACTAAAGATGAAGATAGTCTTGGGTACTGCTACAGAACTGCCCAGGCCATATCTACCTGATGGTTCACAGGTGTCACTAATGAAGCAACACTTCTTGCAAGTGTAACAGGCAAGCACAGTCAGTCTATAGGAAGCGTGCCCTTCACAGCTCGACTCCATTTGGAGGGCAGAGTGGGGAATGGTGGGTTTCCTTTCCTTGTTGCTAACTGCCATTGAAGCATCCTTGTTTTGTTGTAGTGGTTCTCCCCATGGCTGGCCAGATCCAGTACATAGACCCAATGGAATCAGCAAGGATGTACGGCCCAGTGTTGAGCCTCAGGTCGTTTTGCACGTGCGGGTCCATAGTAGACTCCCACGGGTGGAATGCC
>NW_005842042.1:2289782-2301338 GCF_000455745.1 Alligator sinensis
GCTTGTCCATACGCAGCCCCCACGTTCTCTCTCCAGAGAAGAGTTGTAATGTTTGCATGTGTGTGATGCACATACAGACTTGGAGATGCTAGTGAACTGGACTGCATGAAGCTGCCACAAGGCAGAGCCTGGCTGGAGTTTGCGTAGCACCAGTGACAGCGTGCGTGTGAACACCTGCGTGAAGATGGCACGTCAGTCCTTAGATTAAAGCCTCTATCTTGTTTTAATAGCAAAAACTGTCACTTTACAGTTCCTGGTTCTTGATCGTACTATGTTCAGTGTGGTTTCTTCCTGCACCCCAGCCCTAAATGTTGTATGGATTGTAGTAATTTTAAAAGAAAATTTTATTAAATGACCATATTTCAAACTGATGTCCAGTGCGTGGTTTGGGAGGGGAAGGTTCTTTATTGCCATGTGGTGGGAATTTTAGTCCTAAAAAGAATTTCACCCCAAGCGCCAACAGCTGCTACGGTTGGGATTCTGAGCTGTGAGCATTTTCATACATACTAGTGCAGGGTGCCAAGGCCTTTCCAGTCAGTGCCTGCACTGTTATACAGGTGTGAGGCATCCTTCTATCAAATAGGGGGCAGTTAGTTTTGCAGAGTCCTTCCCTGTACTTTGCACACATAGCCAGTCCTTACAGTTGTTTTATTCCAAGGAGGGCTTTTGAAGTGTTGCCACCTGCGTCACTTGTAAATGGGCATCCCATGCCCTTGGTGAGCAACATGGAACAAACCCCATGTTAGTTCACATGGTGGCTCCTTTATAAGACTGTACTTTCCCAAGGAGGGGGGGTGGAAGGACCACAAAATGCATGTTGGGGCCGAAATACCTGGAGTTCTACCCCAAGTTCGGGCGGACTGGGTTCTGCAGTAGTTTCAGACCCTTCCGCTCCTGTTCTTATTTCCTATCACATAACTTGACTTAATTGACAGGGAGTTGGGCTATGTCAGTCTTTTCTTCCTTACAAGCTGAATGCAGTAACTAAAAAATGGACCTTTCCATAGAAAGTGCCGGGCAGGCTTTACAATAGGCAGTTTCAGCACCAAGAGTATAAGAGAGAGAGAGAGAGAGAGAGAGAGAGAGAGAGAGAGTGAGTTCCCTGTTCAATTCTGTCTGGAGCCATGGTAGCCCCAGGAGGTACAGATGCAATGAAACCCCAGCATAATTAAATTGGAACGTACTCTACATAGATGGAATCTTAGTTTTCTGGTGCTAACAAACTTCCGAACAGGTAGAAGCAGCAGTTGCAGGCAGCTTGAAATGCCTACATTTTGGGTGACTTTCATAAGGATCCTAACAGGCACCTCCCTGATCCCAGGCAAATTTGCAGGTCCCTGCTCTAAATTTCAGAGCCGCTAATGCTTGTCAGAATGTTGACAGGGTGAATTGTTATATTTCCCTGGTGTCATTCTCTGAAACATCTGAGCATACTTGGCTGAAATTCTCCAAAAAAGTTTTAATGTGAGGCATGCTATGGTAGTAGTAATAAATAAATAAATGTTGAGCTCAAATAGTGTTAAATTTGGCAAAGTTACAAGCAATTAAAAACTAGACCTTCCAGTGGAAAGCCAACACAAGTGTCAGCCAAACAAGAGCATCAAATCTGAAAACTAATCTTTTTCTCACCCTGATTCTCAAACATGCTTGGGAAGAAGATAGCTAGCTAGGAAGGATTTGGTAGATATTCTGCTTAATCTATATTCACAACCCAGCTTCTGCTTCTGCTGCTTATGGTATGTCTACACTGCAAGCAGAGTGGAGAGAGGTGCCTGAGCTAGTTCTCAACAAGCTGGTTTGTTACTCAAAGCAGTGTAGCTACATCTACATGGAGCTGAGTGGGTTATTTCACCCAGTTTAAGAGGTAAGTCTGGTATCTACACCACATTATAGGGCACAGTGTAAGTATATCCTTAATCCACCCCATCACTGTCCTTTGAGTGCATGCTTTTCCCTGTGTGCAGAGGATATTGGAGCCTGTTGCATGCACAGCAGTTGGAAAGTAAAGCCCCTTTCAGCTATTACATCACAAAGTACCACCCAAATCCATGACCAATGAATAGTGCAAAATGATCTTACACAGACTTCTAGAGCCTTAGCCAGCCTATGTCTTAACAGCGTATCCAGCAGGTTCCCTGGGAGACCACATCACTGGCTGGTCACTCAGTCACCATCAGCACATTGCCCTCAATATTCAGCATGATTTTCCTTCGTTCAATTTAATGTCAGTGCCTAGTTATACATCCCTCAGCCATCCCCTTCACTCCCAGGGCTCTATCTCTTTGCAGTGATAACTATCATGTCCCTCACTTCCTTCTCTAATTAGTCATTGTTTAGCCAAGCTAAACATATTAGTCCCTTTATCCTTTTGCTCCAAGTTAGTTCCTTCTGCCCTTTGATCATTCTACATCAAGTCACCGCTGATACCATCTTTATGATTAATACCTCAGTAACACTTAAAGGGCATGATACTATTGTCTGCTATTAGTGTATCAGCTCTGTCTGTCTTGCAGTAACACACCTTCCTAGACTGTGTTTGCAAAATCTGTGGGAACTTTTCTTTTAAGTCTCTGTTCCTTGGCCTTTTGCAAAAGCTTAAAGATGCAAACTCTTCCACCTTTTCCCCCAAATCACTTGTAGTTGCTATATAAGCACCTGAGTGGTATTGCTAGCTGAGGAGCTCCTGGATCTTTTTGCACTTAAGTGCTTCATTTCTAACCCTAAATTCATGTGGCTCTGGATGAATTGGTCTACAAGGTGTCACACTGTGCTGCCTAACCACCACACCAGACAATTTCTCGAGAGCCAGCACAAGAAAACATCATGGAAAACGCAGGTGGAGCACATCTATTAGCAGTCTGTGTTTCTGGGGCCAATGCAAAACTAATTGTCCCAATGCATTTGGTTTACTCCTGGCTCTCAGGCAACCATCATCCTGTTCTTTTAAAGGCAACCTGCACCAGAATAAATATCTGGATGTACTTTTTTTGTTTCTTTGGGTCAAGACTTGGAAAGGATTTTCCTTCTCTCCTCCCGTGGAAGGTGGGTCTGTGATGATGATGTGATTTCTACATTGGATGTGGTTTTACAACTAGGAATTCAAGTAGGGTCTACAGTGAGGCTCTTCATCCCTAGTAGCTATGTTAATACAGCTGCATTGAGCAAAGCCCAAGTGAAGTGTTGTTGCACTGATACATTTTGCTGCAACACTCCCAAGTAGGGTTTTTTTTATACCAGTGCAATATGTGCCATCTAAGCATTGGTAGATGTCCTTATGTGGGACCTACCTGGTAATTTCTGTATTAAGCCCATAAGGTGGGAGCTCAGACGTGATTTTTGGGAAGAGATTTACATACTTTTCTAATGGTTAATAGCTTTTCTATTAAGAACTTGCTCCTTATTTCTAGCATTAACCTGTCCAGCTTCCAACCACTGGATCTCATTCGGTCTTTTGCTGGCATCACATATATCTCTTCCCTAGCAGTTAGTTGAACATGTTCAGATCACGTCTTAGACATCAACCTTTGTATGGAAGACTAAGGATCACGGTAAGACAGGGTGTTTTGGATATTGTTTTTGGACCCCTCTTCTGAATCCTCTCCAGCTTTCCCATCTTCTTTTGAGGGTCAATATCAGAACTAGACCCGGTATCTAGGAACAGTCTTGCAAATACCATTTGCAGAAATAATACTGCGTTCTTACTCTTGCATTTCTTTGTATTAGCCCCGCCTGCATGGCCTTGGGAAATTCCTGTTCAGGTGGAATCTCCCATTGCCCCAAGTCCTTTTCAGAGTGACTGCTCTCCACAGTCATCCTCCATCTTGTATGTGTGGCCTGTATTCTTTGTTCCTGAATTGATCACTTTGTCTTTGACTGTCAAAAGGCATATTCAAGTACACTCATTTGACTAAGTGATCTATGTAAGAAACATGTTATTTATTACTTTGTCAATTTGTCATCTCTACACATCATGGGTAAGGAAGTTTGCTTAACCTTTGTTTTGTTTTGTTTTCTTTTCTTTTCAAGAAGGTCGCCCAGTTTCCACTCTGATTTTTCCCTAACCTTTTTTCTTGGTGCTGCTAACACATTGAGACTCTCTCTCCAGTTGAAATGTTGGGACTCTCTCTCTGAACAGGGGTTTTACACTGTGCTGAAGATCTGTGAGCTATTATGTTTGTCTGACTAACCTCCTATTAAGTGCTTCTGTGCCCTGACAGCTTCAGCACTGTCCCATTCACCCTACTCCATCCAGCAGTTCTGCCTGCAGTAAGGAAGTTCATACCTCAATGCTTAATCCAGTAATCCATGCAAAGCACACCTTAGTATGGAAGATGATGCTTTGCACCAGGACAGTACATCTATATTAAGGGATTGTGTGGGTGTAATCAGGATAAAAAAACATAGGACTTGAGCCCTGGGTTCAATTCTCTGCTCAGCTGCAGACTATGGGTATGACCTTGGGGGAGACACTTAAATCTGGGTTGTGGTTGCCCACTTGTGAAAAGGGATAATGCTGTCTCTTGAGTGCAGTGACCAGACACTTTACTGAGTTGGGTCACACGTATATCTAAGAAGATTATAGAGTCACATCACTGTGAATTGTACATTTGTTGGAATTAATGTATAGAGTCAAAGCTATAGTGCACCAGCCTCAGTATACTTCATCTTGCCCCAACCTCAGAAACTACCAATATTCCTTTCTTCTACCAGGTGCCATGAAACTGCATCTTCCCAGCTGAACCCCTCACTTAATCTTTTTAGAACAAAACAAGAGCTGAGCTCTGTCTGCAGAGATCACCACCACCTGCTTGAGTACAGCAAAAGCTGGGCATCAGGACACAGCAGGAGGGAGGAGGGGTGGAAGGGGGAATTTACTGCTTTCCTTTGAAATGAGTCAGTGGGAAACTTGAGGGGACTATGTGAGAGTGGCTGTACCTTGCCTACCACTGGCCTGTGCTTGCTGCTGTCCTAGGCTGAGGAAATGGCTTTGCTTGAGAGACTGGCCCCCATGTCCAAGCACAGGCTTAGCCACACTCTAGGTCCTATTTCTACTCCTGGTGCACCCCCATGTGCCTATTGTAAGGGCATCTGGGAATAAATCCCATCAGTCTTTGCACTGCAGAGCTGAGTCACTCTGATTTTTCTCAGTTAATTCTTGGAGAGCGTGTCTGTCTTTCTGGGCACTGGAGGGGAACTGTGTGAACATAGCGGAAGACTAGTTTAGCTTCACTGGAGGTGGACTGGTTACCAGCCTGAGGGAGAGTGGGACCTGAGTATTAACCTGTACTCCTAGCCAGGTTGGCCAGCTCAGGTCTAAATGCCACAAAACTTAGCTAAGAGGTGATGGAAAAACCCAGATCAGAGAGCTCTGCTTTCTTCTTACTTCCTCTCTATATTGAATTGCCTTCTCTTCTTGGGGACAGGGGGATAGTGTTGCTTGGTCGGTCCAGTGCAGTGCCATTCTCACTGGAGCCACATGGATCTAGATAAACAAAGAAGCCCAGAGCCAGTAGCAGTGGCTTCCTGGAGTTGGCTTCAACAGCTGTTTGATTAGTACTGAAGCCAGGCCTACGTTTGGGGGCTCTAACCATGTCTGCTTGAATTCAGTGGCAGCTACTAGATCAGAGATCAGGAACACCAGGATGGATACCTACAATGCAGTGCTACCACAGGTGTGTAGGGATTGCCGTGCAGGCTCGTGGTAGGTGTTGTGTCATCACAGCTGGGCTGACTAGTCTGGTGGCTCTGTGCCATTGCAGCACATACTGGTTCTGTGGTATCGGCGTGGTTTGCAGTAGTTCTCTAAGCAGCAGGTCAGCAGGGCAGGGTTTTACAGCAGCCCACATTAGCGTGCAGAGCTCTTGAAGTACTTAGGGACAGAGAAGTGAGATGCTCTTGAGTCTGCTCCCTGCTGCTGGCTGGGCAGAATACTTACTCTTGAGATAACTTCTTGAGGTCCTGGTCCAGAACTGGGGCTTCCTGAGTGCCAGGTGCTGGTCAAACAAAACAGCCTCCTTCCTGGCTTGATATGTACGGGATTCAATGTGAGAGAAAGCATCTGCTTTGTGTGACTCATCTGTTCTCCTCACTCCCTGGCAGAAATCCATTATGTGCCATTGCTTGTAAGCTTTGGGGTATCCTCCCGGCCCCCCAGCACTGGGGCTGCCTCCATCCCACCCCCAACATGCATTTGAGGACATATCCCCTGGCAGTCGGATGTTCCACTCCTGTAGGTGAAAGTCAGATGGACTGTGCCAGTGCAGTTCTTGGGGGTGACACACAGACACCACAGCTCATTTCTCCTCTCACAACTGCAGGATGTTACTGTTCTGTGGTACCTGCTAAGGAATTGTTCTAGCACAGGGGTGGGCAATTATTTCGGGCAGAGGGCCACTTGCTGAGTTTTGGCAAGCCATTGAGGGCCACATGACAGGCAGGCAGGGACAGATAAATATTAAATTTCTAAATTTGTTAGGGGTCCCACAGACTGGATAGAATGGCCTGGCGGGCCACATGTGGCCCACAGGCCACATTTTGCCCACCCCTGTTCTAGCACCACAGAAGATCAATACAGCTTCTCCCTCCTGCAGAGAATAAACTGTCCTGCCCCTAGCACCCTCAATGACTCAGGGAGATAGAGCTGCTCTGACAGGTTTTCTTGACTGCTATTTGTGTTCACCCATCACCATGGTAGATAGATGTGACATAAGAGTTAGAGACAATAGTGGGATTCATCAGGGAAGACTTGGTATTTTGTACACAGGTGCCCTGCTATGTGGAGCAATTAGTTCTGTTGTGTGCAGAGAGCTTCTATCATTCCTAAGGCTTGTAAGCCTGAAGGGCTTGTGCTTCACAAGTGTCTCCTTGTGCTTCGTTACCTGTATCTACCTATTCTGCTGTCTTAGGCCTGGACTAGGAGCTCCCTAGAGCAGAGATCATCTCTTTGTTCTGTGCAATGGGGCCCGGATCCATGGCTTTAGCTCCTTGATGTGAACGCAAAAGATGGCGTATCTGCTCCCAGCACAGGACTTTACGAGAGCTCATTGTAGCTACATCCAGGGAACTGGGAGCCTGGGGTAGCTAATTACTTCACTGAAGCTTGAAATGCCTGATACCTGCTTGAAACACCACCACTGCCAATATGCAGAGACCTCATGGTATGCTGCTGCATGGAGTCTTGTTCCTAGCAGCCAAAAGAACACAGCTCCTCTTCTGCAAAACTCTTATCCCCTTTTCTTGCATCTAGGAACTGCTATTTTGTGTTAGCAGAAGAAGCAGCCTGGTCCAGAGAACCACACTGTGGTCTCAGAGGCCTTCCCCTCGGTTAATATAAACCATTCAGGCTAGTCATGGATTATGTCCTATGTTGTTATTGGTTGAGAATTCACATTTCTAGTGTTGTATGAGAGAGAGCCTCAGATGTGGTGCCTCCGCTAACACACTAAGTTCCTGGTAAAAAGATGCAGAAAAGGATTCACACACAGGGTAGTGTGGAGGGAGGAAGGGCTCTCTGCCAAGGCCCCACCAACAAACTGTCCCTAGATATTTTCCAGACTGGAAAGAGCTGCTGCTTGTATCCTGCTTCCTGGTCCAGCAGGCTTTGCTGGAAACCCTTTTGTTCACATGCTCTTGGGATCTTCAAATCCTACGACAGAAGTACAGGGCCCAGGACCTTTCATTCCAGAACAAATGCCTTGGTTCAGAATGGCCTAGAGTTCTCTCTTGCAACCTGTCCATACTGGGGAAATTTTACTAAACAGTTCCAGCTGCTCAGGGGTGGAACTATTGGAAGCCATAGTATAGGCAATGGCCCTTAATTTCTACCTCTGGTCAGATAGACCAAGCAGTGAGTAGCCTTAGCAAGAATGGATGGGTTGTCTTGCAAGAGCCTTAGCTATAGTATGGCTCCCGGCAGTTCAGCTGGTAGGACTTTGGGGCCCAGTCCCTCACTCTGTAAACACCGATGGTAGCCAAGATTTTCAAAAGAAACCAGTGATATTTTCTTTTAACCTTACTTTTGAGTGCCAAACTGGAGGGAACCGATTCTCACAGTAGCTACCTTGGAAAACCAAGCTTGTTTTCTTGGGGACACCCAAGTCCACTTTAGAAAGCCTGGACTTTTACAGCATCCCATGTGCAGGGGCTTTAGGACACACACTGATGTTCTACTGAAATAGGTTCCCACTTGTGAGCATGATAACAAACCAAAATCTGCTGTCTTTACCCTAGCAAACCCCACAGAGGTAACAGCTGGGTTTTGGCTTGTATAAAGACTACAGAATGTGGCCTGCTGGAAACAGCTGTAGTTATATAGGACAGGTCTCCAGCAAAAATGCAGGACTTTTTTTTGCAGCTATATAGACTGTGCCTCTAACAACCCATCAAGTGACCACTGTGATTCACTTGGCAGACCAAAACACACTTTGACAGTCAAACTGTTTTAGTCCTGTTATACAGTTTGTACTGCACGCCCATGCACCATTCCAGTACTTTTACTCGTTGTTCTCTTTAGAGGACTTGCTTCTTAAAAGTCTATGCCAGTCCCCTCCCCACCATATGAGGTCTGCTGTTTCTTTCCCATTGTCTTCTGTCTTCCTGTAGTACCAGTATATTTAACTGCAAGCCTGCAGGAGCCCTGGGTTTGGTGTGAGGCCTGGCTTTATGGAAATGCCCCTTTAAAAATCTTTGCTAAGCTGGAACGTGCAGCTTTTAGCAGCAACTTCTCAAAGATGGTCCAATCAGCCAGCCAGAGGGAGCTGAACCCACTGATCCAGCCACACAATGACCCCGTGACAATGAGGAAAACACCTTCTGTAACCCAAGAGAATCGCTTCATTGAAATGGACAAGGGGCTTGTGAGGAACCCCACTGACCTGCTCCACATCCCCAAGGAAAAACATTGCTCTCCACAATGGGCAACCTCTCTACAAAGAGCCAGTTCAAAGTCAACGTCTCCCCTTCCCCCTGGTACTGTATATGAAAGGGGAGCTGGAATGTGTTTGAGCTCTTCCAGGCAGGATGGGTTGATGTGCTTCCTGGGGGGATGGAGTGAAAGAGCAGGTTGGGGAAGGAGGAGGAGGCCAGGCTAAAGAACAATAAATCAAAGAGAAGGGGGGAAGGGGGTTATTGTGGAGCTGAAGGATCTCCTAAACATGTCCCAGGCCCAGCTGGAGCCCGGGAGGAGCAGAGGTGAATCACTAGCAATTGGAATCCTGCAGTGTGACTTCCTCCTGGACCAGGCCCCAGAGCTTCCTGCTTCAGGGACAGGCTGGGGACGTGGCCCAAACCACTCAGATTGTTGCATCTCCAGAGGCTTCAGCCATGCTACACAAGTATTAAACTACCTCCCTTTCTGAGGATGTCACACCAAGATCCAAAGCATGGGGCTGGAGTTTTACGGGTATCAGGGTTTTATTTCATACCCATTTCCACTTCATAGGTTTTCTAGGAAGCCAATGTAGCCTGAGGCCAGAGGCTGCATCCATAGGTGCCCCAGGTATTGACCATTAAATGGAAAGGAATTGATGCAACGTAGATCAGGGGGATTAAAAACAGCACTCCTTCCCACTCTGCTCCCAGTCAAATCACAAGACTCCATGAAATTCTTAGAGTTAGTTATTTTCTCCCACTCTACTTACTTTAGGCAGGAGTCTTAGGGAAAAATAGCATGGGGTCATGTAATTAGTTACCATTGTCATGCACAAAGTGGCCAATTCAAGTGATACAGTATTTAACTCGGGCATTTTATAATCTTAAGAGTGACTGACCAGGCAACCTCAATATACTTTCAAGATTGTTTCTTGGTGGACAAAGTATCCTTTATATTGCAGCAATGGCAATCCAAGCAGGTCTTGTGCTATGTATAAATACTTAGGAAATGACAGTCTATGCCCCACTCCACTCACAGTCCACACATTTTGGGCTAAAACTTGGCCTTGCTGGAGCCTGCTGGAATCCTGCTGGGACTGGAGTTTCTCCCTGTTTATGGGGTGTAGGTTGTAACCGTGTTGGTCTAAGGACATAGCAGATACCAGCTTTACCCCAAAAATCTTGTCTCCCTCTGTTTCTGTTATTTTACTTTTTAAGTGCAATGACAGAATTAGTGCTTGGGTTGCCCCCCACCAGTGTCTTGTGGTATGAAACCCATTGACCTGAACTGGAGCTCAGGGTACTTAAGCCCTTTGGAAACTCAGGCTTTTTTCAGGAACTACAAACTGTAGTTTCTGTAGTCACAGCCCACCAGCTATAATCCAAAGCCATTGTTTCATAAATCAGTGACAAACTACCCTCCATTCAGGCAGCCCTGTCCCAAAGACAAAGGAAATGGGGCCTCTTCAGACCTATCTGCTTGGCCTATCTCAGAGTGAGAGACTCCAAAGCCAGTTGACCAGCAGTTATCAATGAAGCAGGTTAATCAATAGGTAAAATCACTGGTAGCCTGGGACCCCTCTCTACTCCACAGTGCCTCCAGGAGATTCTTGCCCACATGCTGCTGGGGTCACCCTGCGTCTGCCACCTGATGAACCCTTGCTGCAGGGACTGGCTGTTGGAGAGGGCTGTTCTCAGTTGCATGTTAATTATTTAATGGGCTGAAAGGATAGTCCCACGGGTTGTAATCAATATGATGAAGAGGAGATGGGGGCAGGGAGGGCTTGGTGTTTAAAATAAGCCAAGGTGCAACAGCACCACTGTAAAACTGGGCAATAGGGAAGACAAGCCCTTTGAGATAGAGAAAACAGTGCTGCTGGCTTCTCCTTGATTAGATCAGCTGAGTTCAGAGGCCAGCCACCAGCCAAGCAAAACACCTCCACCCCAGGTGACCATAGCCCTCAAGGCTGCACACACCTCCTGAGAAAAAAAACTCTTGAAACAGAGTGGGCTGCCCAAGAAGAGCTGGGATTCTGCAACTAAAGCCCCTTGGGCCATCGGGCAGGGTGGGGGAGAAGAGGGCAACACTTGAGCCATCAGGAGTGGCGCCAGCTCTGTGATGTGCTACCCGTCTCCTTATCTAACCCTGGTTTCTGTAGGAGGCTGCCATCGGCCGAGCCGTCTCAGCCATTTTGGCTCTTGGCCTCCAGCTATCCAGAAGCAGGCCCTGTCCAACCTCCACCCCAAGGAGTGACTTACCCTGATGAATTGGGGCAGTCTAGGTTGGATATTAGGAAAAAAACTCTCTCACTAGGAGAGTGGTGAAGCCCTGGAACAAGTTGCCTAGAGAGGGGGTAGCATCCCCATCCTTGGCCTGTCCTTTCAACGCCCTCCTGGGATGATCCTGCTTTGAGCACGGGTTGGACTTTTTGAGGTCCCTTCCAATCCTCACTTTCTATGAGGCTGAGCCCAATGTCCTGACGGGGGCCGGCCCCAGACACCCCCGAAGGTGCCAGAGGCCTTGTAAGGGAGCGGCCCCAGGCAGGGGCTCTTCTTGGCCCAGGAGGGAGAGGCCCTCAGCCCCCTTTTCCACTGTGGCTAATGGAGCCCTCCTCCACGCTGTCCCGGGGGTGCCCGCGGGGGGCCGGGAGGGAGCCCAGGTGTGGGCGAGGGGCCGGGCCGCCCTGG
>NW_005842042.1:2302088-2311793 GCF_000455745.1 Alligator sinensis
CCTGTGCGCCGGGGAGCCCGACCCTCTGCTGGCCTGTGCGGCATGAACATCTGGCTGCACCTGCGTGGCCTTGTGAGGCTGCTCTTTCCTCCAGACCTTGAGCTGGAAGTTTGTCTGCAGACTTTGCCTTGTCTGTATGTCTCCCTCCAAAAGGACCCCTGATTAGTGGGGTTAGGGCAGCGTGAGGCAGCCGGGTATGGAGCTGGGAGTAGGGGGTTTAAAGATCAAATGAGAAGCTCCAGTCCAGGGAGAGCACAGCTGGGCCCCATGCCATGAGCGCTTTGTGTGGCAAGCAGTCTGGTTACAAGGCTGCTTTGTACGGTAGGTGGGATGGTTCTACTAGCCTAAACCCTCCAGGTCTCTCTCTCTCTCTCTCTCTCTCTCTCTCTCTCTTTTCCCTCCCCCACATCAATTCCCAATTTTCTCTTCTCCAGGCTTTTCTTTGTTCTCCTTTTGCTTCTCCATGAGCCTCTAGTTTTCAGCCTCTCTGTTGGTCTGCAGAACTTGAAGTCAGAAGAGGCCGTGAGGCGATCTGGTCTGACCACCTGCACAACGCAAGGCAGAACCTTTCCTGGGGAGTTACAGAAGGAAGAGGCTGGAGTGGCAGGGCTGAGGAGATCGGGGTTACCAGAAGTTGGGTTCAAACCTGCAGAGACTCATGCTGCTTGTTGGGACTTGGGTCCAGTGCCAGAGCTGCTCAGTGGTCTTGGCTCTGTGGTGATGGCCTTCCCTCATTCTTCAACAGGCGTGCAACCCCCACCTTTCTTCCTTCCAGTCTTCTTATCAAGCTCTCTTAGGCAGAGTTTCAGTTCAGCCCCCTAAGGGCTTTATGACCTTGTGTCTTACAATAGCCGTAGATGGAAGAAGCTGATTACGGACACTGATTCAGGAGTCTTAATAGCAGAGGATGTCAGGTTTTGCAACCGCATGCTTTCACCAGGGCACAGTGTTACCCTATTGCGCTGTATTTCAAAGCCATTTTTCCCTCCCACATCACCTCCCCTCTTGCCTAGGTTCGGCTGTGGTGTTAAAGTCCCACCTAAGGTACAGGATGAAATGGCAAAGCAGCCAAGTGTCTGTGGCTTTGCTCTTAAATGCAGCTTGCTGCTCTGGATGTCCTTCAAGGAGGGGCCTTACCAGTTTTGAAAGGCTTGTACTGTGGCTACGCTGCCAGGCTGACGGTGGGTTTCTGGATCCCATCCTGAGCCATAACAGTACTGTTCAAACTCCCTTCTGATGCTTTGAATGGGACTTACTTCCATATTTGTCTCTTGCTATCATCTAAACCTGGATGATCTTCAAGATAAGAACACGGCTTTTGCTTGGGTTCCCTCTGCTGGCTGCTGCATACCAGAGCTGCTGTTTCCATATCATTTTCCAAGGAATGTTTCAGATTCTCTGGATGGCATGCCATTCTTTGCCTCTTCTGTGCAAAAAAGCCATCAAGGCTCATAACACCTGCTTTTACATTCCCCCACCCCCTCCAACTATTGTTGTTTTAAGTGAACTTTTTAAAAATCCAGCTACTGTGGCTGTAGAGGTTGGATCCCGTCAGGCAATCATAACTTTAACCTGTTCAGTTTCTTGATTCACAGGTAAATTAACCTCAAACTATTTTAGCTTGGTACAAATTGGCTTAAGCTTAAGCTCACCTAGGGTTTGCATCACTAACTTTGGGGGGGGAGGTGTAAATTTGGTGTAACTCAGTATGGAGAAGCCTGGAGGTCTCTTGGTGGATCATTCAGGAAAGTTGGGGACAGTCTACATCTCTGACAATTAAGGCACGCCCTCCTCAAGCGACAGAAGGAAGAACTTTTTTCTGGATCTCTGGGATGGATGGAGCATCTGAGAAGGCCCAACTCTGTATGCAACTAGCCCTTGCATTACTGGACCCTTATTTGAAGCGAGGGGGGTGATGATTACATGTGCCAGAATAGCTGACTGGTCAGAATATTTGGGAACTGAGGCAAGATTCATAAGCTGTGCCACAGCAGATCTGGGAAGGGCTGCTCTGAAAATGGTGTGTAAATGAGAACCCGAGCATGGATGGTCTGTTGTGGCTCTCCCTTTCTTGCAACCTTTATAGTTCTAAGTGTTTCTCAACCTTTTTTAGACTCAAGGCATGGCTCTAACTTGGAAATTGAGTGGCATCCAAGTTCAAAAATTAGCTTTATGTATTATAGTGCTTATCTCCTTACAGAGGAATCCAGGCAGTGGCCATGGGGGATCAGCTAGGCAGGGACAAACCTGAGCCTGCATCTTATCTGCTTATTTCCTCGCTTCCCTTACCACCTTAGCCCTTGAAAAGATCTGGTGGCACTCTGGTTGAGAATCACTATCCCAAAGAGGTTATCCCCTGCCTTTGACCTTTATCTCTATGTCAAGCAGATGTGAAAAGCCGTCACATTTCTTGGCTAAGTTTTGTACCCATTGTACCAGTGTATGTGATGCTGTAGGTTATAGAACATTAGGCCTATGATGTTTTCATCTTTGCTGTTAAGAGCAGGCTGCTGTATCCTGAACATTTTAGAAATTGGGCCTTTGGGCAGCAGAGCCAGCTGAAAGGCAGATATGGACTTTCTAGTAGCAAATATTTTGCTGCCTGGGACACCACACCTGCTGACTTGGGTTGCACCTTGTTTCTTTTCCCCATGGGAGCTCCCAATGGACCAGGTGAACTGTGCTTGGTCTTGGGAAGCACCTGGAACTGAAGCAGTTAAAGCCTCTAGTGACCTCCTTTGCTCCAGAGACAGGGTTTAGCAGTAGTAGATCCACACTGGCTGCGTGGTACGCTTCAAATAAGGATGGGGGTCTCTTAGGCTATAAGGTAGTCTCATATGGAGTAGTCTGGGGTTGGGTGGCTGCTGTCAATGCATTGTTTATGGTTAGTCCAGAGGTAAGGGTTAGTTTTGGGGTATGTTGTTGGGCAGAGTTAGCTAATGTATCACTGTCACATTTTTGCACCCCAGCTTCTCACTAGAATCTTGGTGGCGCTGTTATCGAGTTAACTCATTTAACTGGGAGCATCGTCTAGAGCAGTGTTTCTCAACCCATGGGTTGCGACCCAAAAGTGGTCATGAACAAACTTAAAAAATGGATTCTCCTTTAAAGGAGAAAATCATGGGAAACCGTGGCTTTTTCCTTGCAGGCTGTTAAGAGTTACAGCCTGTGAGGGGCTGCTTGGGGGGGCCCCCCATGCCTTATACACACCCTTCTGCCCCATACGCTTACTCCCTGCCCCACATACTGGGGGGGGGGGTAGTATGTTGGGAGCGAGGGGCACTGGGTTGGGACTGTTCATCAATTTTTTACAAATGGGTCCTGGTGCAAAAAAGGTTGAGAAGGTCTAGAGTTCAGAATCTGGTTTCATTTGGGCTGGTTAGTTTTCCCACAGTTCCCTGGGTCCTGCAGCTCTGGTAAGGCTGCAGTAACTTGAGCTGGGCTTGGCAGTGTAGCTGCTCACACTCAGGGTTGGCTAAGCCACATGCTGATCACCCATGCTATCTGCACCTGTTTGTAGGTAAAGTGCAAATCAATGCATGCTTAGGGCTGGTCTTTTCTGGGGAGGGAATACTTGACAACTATGTACTTCCTAACTGTCATGGGAAGCGTATGTGGTGGGGAGATGCTGGTGAGCCAACTCCTCAGCCAGTATCAATGGGTGTATCTTACTGGGAGCTCATCTATGGCTACTATGGAGCTGCCTCCAATCTCTTCTTTACTTGTCCCCTCCAACCTGGAGCCGGGCAGGATCCAAAGTAGTGGTGGAAGGGGAGGGCCTTAGGGAAAGGTATTGTGCAGTGGGGAGGAGGAGGTAGTTAACATGCTGGCTGGTGAGTGGAGACTTGGCACACACCATGTCTCAGTCCAACCTTCCTATGTGAGCTTGGCCCTAGATAGCATGGCTTATGCAAACTTGTTGCTTTGGTTTTTGAAAGCATGTGCTAGCTGCAATTTTAGCTTGGATCACTGAGTTTGTTAAATGTTGGAAATTCAGGGATTGAATTCAAAGAGTAGTCCTGGGCTTGGTACAGAAATTGAGGTGAGGTTCTGCAGCTAGTCTGCCAAAGGTAGTGTTAAACTAGTGGTTCTCAACCTTCTCTGTACCAGGACCCATTTGTAAACATTGGCCAGTCCTGACCCAGAAAATAGTTTTAAGTTGAAAACGGTCCTCTGGCCCTGCCAGTGCCCCTCACTCCCAGCTGCAGTGTGTGGGGTGGGGGGTAGGTGTGCGTGGGGCAGGGGCCCCCCAGGCAGCCCCTCACAGACTGGAACTTTGCTAGCCTGCAAGGGAAAGCCCACGGTTCCCCAAGTTTTCTCCTTTAAAGAAGTATCCATTTTTAAAGCAACAGTTTCATATGTTCTTGCAACCCCCTCAACCCCCTTTTGAGTCCTGCCCCAGGGGTTGAGGATTATTATGGTTCCATTCTGGCTTTGGACTCCGTTGAGCCAGGAAGTTATCAAGGTGGGTGTGACTAAATGCCTCTAGGGCTTGGGGAGTCTGTTGAAATTATGCTAACTGGTGGCAGGAAAAACAAACTGTTGTTGATGGAGGCTCCAAATACTGCAAAGACTTTAAGTGGGTTCAGAAAGAAGATGGTGGTGAAGATAAAGTAGTACTTTACTAGGGAAAAAAAATAGAATCTGCACTTGTTATTGTTTTCCTCTACCCAGCCTTGAGCAAGTGGTTCCACTTCTCCTGTAAAATGGAGGCTGCTCATCCCTGCCTGGTATAGGGTGAGTGAGGATTAAATTGCCCATTGATGATTGTGGGCAGCTCTGGTATATGGGTGAGGAGGGCCTCAGTCCTGTGGTGGATAGGGCAGGTGGCTGGGAAGATCTGTCATCGCTGGGGAGAAGGCCATTTGAGTGGGAGATCTTGAGGAATCAAACTCTCTTCAGCCTGTCTTGGTGACTCCATCCCTGGGCAGGCTATATAGCAGGGGCGGGCCAGATGCAGCCCACCAGGTCGTTCTATTTGGCCTGCGGGGCCCCTAAAAAATTTAGAAAATTAATACTTATCTGCCCCTGGTTGCCTGTCATGCAGTCCTCATTGGCTTGCCAAAACTCAGTAAGTGGCCCTCCACCTGAAATAATTGCCCGCCCCTGCTGTATAGAATAGGTAGTTCTGTGTCTAATCCATTATCTTAGAGGGCACTTGCCCAGGGTGGAATGAGAAGCTGACCCTAGGGAGTGGGGATGTATGTGGTGGCGTTATGGGGAAGGAGGATATGCCTCAAAGACACAGAATTTGAGTCTGTCTGCTTTTAAAAAGTTACTGTATTTATCAAACTTCCTTTATATGGTTCAGCTCTCATCTTGGGCCTGACCTGCATCACTGGCCCCTTTCTTCCTACACCTCTTTTCCCCCCAGTCTTGCTGTTCAAGTTCACTCTCCCTGCAGAAGTTGGCTTCAACATCATACCAGGCTATGTGAGGAAGACAGACAGGGCTATGTGAAAGAGGTGGGGGTTGCACACTCCTTGCAAACTGTACCAGGCAGTGGGATGTGTAGGCCAGCGTTTCTCAACCTGTGGGCTGCAAAAATATATGAAAGGGTTGTGAACAAACTTTAAAAATGGATTCTCTTTTAAAGGAGAAAAATGAAGGAAACTGGTTTTGTCCTTGCCTGCAACTGGCTGCTTGGGGCCCTTATGCCCCACACACCCACCCCCTGCCCCACACATTGCGGGTCTGGGGGCAGTGGGTTGGGAGTGAAGGGAACTGGGTCTGGACTGGTCATCAATGTTTACAAATGGGTCCTGGTACAAAAAAGGTTGAGAACCACTGGTTATGGGGCCTTCTGAGGTAGAAGTTCTGCTGTGAAGCAGAATGAGATGGAGCAACATGGAACAGTGTCCTGCAGCTAAATTGAGTTTCCCAGGAAGTGTCCAGCTAAAGGGATTCCTTCTGGGGTTCTGCATCATGGCTGAATGGTGGGGTGAAGGCTTGCTGAGATAAACCACCTAGGACCACGGCCCTTCAGATGCCTGTCACAGCTGCTGTGCTGGAACCCAGGGGTGGCTGCAGAAACGAAACTTGTCTCGCCAGGGCTTGCTGCATGCATCTGTCTCTGCTGTCTGAGCAAAGCCACCTCTCTTTCCCACCCCCTTGCATCACACTCAGGGTTGTGGGTATTTCCCTGAACACTCACAGAAATGTTTTCTGCTGCTTTATCTAGGACACTCCCACGTCAGAGGAGCTGGAGCAGTTTGCCAAGGACCTCAAACACAAGCGCATCACATTGGGGTTCACACAGGCTGATGTAGGGCTGGCTTTGGGGACTCTCTACGGTGAGCGTCAGCCCTTTTCTCCTCTTGCCCCGGGCCCCTCTGGTGTTTCTAGTGTTGTCTGGGTGGAAAGATAATGCATCTAGGGTAGGGGAAGGCAGGAGCAGTCGCATTCCTCTCAAAAAGGGGCAGCTTCCTCCTGAGTGTGACAATCAGAGCAGCTGGAAGGTCAGAGCCCTGTAAATACCCTGAGGACTCAGCCTGATGCTTTAGCCAGTACTTCTGAAGCAGCTGAGGGTAATTTTTTTAATTGTTGTTAAATGTTTTTTGAGAGGTGAACTAGTACCTGATCCACCTGGTGTGACTTGATTTCCTCCCCAGTAGATGGTAGAAGATAACAAAACTCTGTGGGGTGGCACTAGGGACTGCCAGAACCAGCCAGGAGGGGTAGGGAGGGACCTCAGCTGCCGAAAGATCTCTCAGTTAAGGAAAGGAGCAGGAGAGACCCCCCCCCACCCCCACCCCCTTCCATACCAGGGTACAAGGTAAGGGAGCAGATGACCATGGCCTGTCCCAGAGGTGGGGAGCCCAGCTGCACAGGCTCAGACAGGGATTTCCCAGATTCAGCAGCAGCCCCAGCATCATGGATGCTCCATAGCTAGGTCATAATGTATGTGTGGGTGAGGGGGGAGTTCTTTTTCCCTTGACAGTCCTCCACCTTTACCTGTGGCAGGTTAGGGTATTGTCTTATGGGTGTGTCAGGGTTGACTGTAGTTCTATTTCTAGATTGGACAGTGGATTTGTACAGGGTGGATAGAGATGATCCTGCCTCTGGGGGGCTGGACTAGATGAGCTCTAGAGCACAGGTTCTCAAACTGGTCCATGAGCCACCACTGGTCCATGAGCTCCATTTAGGTGGTCTGCAGAAAGGTGACCTAGGGCTAAAGCTGACAAACATTACACCCGACTTCCCAAAACTTTGCTCAAAAAAACAGGCACATCCATGGCATTAGAAAGGTTAAGACTACTGATATTAAAATATGAGTTGTGTGCTTTGATTTGTAGAACAAATAAAGTTTAAGTGGTCTGCCAAGGCCCTCGGCAATTTTCAAGTGGTCCGCAAAAAACAAAGTTTGAGAACCACTGCTCTAGAGGGTCCTTCCAGAACTAACTTCATGATTCTAGGCTTGGTATGAGGGATGGGCCTGGCAACCTGTTCCTCCCCTGCAGTATGAGTTACCTCCCTCTTCCATGCTCCCCCAGGGAAGATGTTCAGCCAGACAACCATCTGCCGCTTTGAAGCTCTCCAGCTGAGCTTCAAGAACATGTGCAAGCTGAAGCCGCTGCTGCAGCGCTGGCTCAATGAGGCTGAAAACAATGACAATATGCAAGAGGTAAGTGGGGGTGAGAAGGGGCAGGATATGTTGGATTAGGGCTGCTGTCTTGTCCCAGTGGTCAAGACCTACTGCAACAGAGCTGGGGGCAAAGAGTGTTCCAGTAGTGTGGCCTTTCCATTCCACTTAAATTCATAGATTGCAACTCAGGTGACCCCAGCAAGGTGACTGTCTAATCTCTTCTTGAAGATTTCCATGGTAGGTGATTGCCCCACCTCTGGAGGGAGCTTATTCCACAGTCTGGACACCCTGATTGTGAAGGAGTTTTTCCTAATGTTGAGCCTGAATTGATCTTCCAGGAGTTTGTGACCATTACTCCTAGTTTTCCTCTTGGGTGCCCTGATGAACAGCTGCCACTTGAGAGGGCCCTGGTACCTGTACTGTGGGGAGTGCACACCTGACCTCCCCTTCCCCCTTGTCTTCCCCTCTGTCCTGAAATCCCAGGATAAATGTCTTGCCTCTGCAACAGCCCCTTTTGTGTCAGGTCCAATGGCTTGAAGCTGCAGCAAAATCTGTTAAGGTGGAACATCAGGAAAAACTTCTTCATTGTTGGTACAGTGAGGCAAATGAATGGACTGTCTAGAAAAGTTGTTGAATCTGTCTCACTGGAGAAGTTCAGAAAGAGGTTGGATAAGCCTTGGTCAGGGGTGTGATTTAGGAGGAGCTACACTTATGTTCTGCTATGGGTACTGCTCATGCTTCTGGGCTTTGCTGCTTGCCACATGGGGTTGGGAAGGATTTTCCCCTTCCTGCCTGCCCTGCCTCCCCTGTTTCTTGGTTACAGCCTTGCCTCCCTGCACAGGGTCAGACTGATCACCAGGGATCCCGGTTTTCCGTGATTAAAAAAAAAAATCACATTCTCTGATTTTAAAAAAATCCAAAAATCTGTGGTTAAAATTAAATCCCCTGTCCCAAGCCCTGCCGGAGGGGACCCCAGCTGCCAGGGCTATGGGGCCAGAGACCCAGGTCCACAGCTCCCTGCCCCCAAAGGAAGGCAGCCAGCAGCTGCTGCAGCAGGAGCATGAGCCAGCTTCCCCCCTCCCCCCGGCTGCCTGCCAGCTGTGGGCTCGGGTAGGGCTGGCTCCCGGCTGCAGCATGCACTCCTGAGGGGCAGAGGGGACCCGCACATGAGATCTGTGGGGGTGGGGGCAGAGTGTGTGCACACTGTGGGATCATGCTTCCCACCCTGCTGCCCTCCAGATTGCAGCATGTGCAACCCGGTGCAGCAGCACACAGGGGGACATGCACAAAAGCTGCATGCTGCTGCGAGCTCCGCACTGCCTTGGCCACGCTTCCCCTGCAGGCAGGGGCAGCAGCGAGGTGTATAACCCTGTGCTGCCCCCAGGCACACGGGAAGCATGGCCAAGGCAGCTTTCCTGCATGGCTCTGCCATGCCAGGTGCACACGCTGCGATCTGGAGGACCTGGGGGAGGGCAGCAGGGTGTCCAGCTACCTGGAACTTGCCCCCCACCCCGGGTCAGAGAGTGCCCAAGCTGGCTGGGGGCTGAGGGAATGGGTAGGCTGCAAACCCCCTGTCTCTTCCTGGTCAGAGTGCCCAGCCAGCTGGAAACCTCCCTGCTCTGTCAGACCCCAACCAGCTTGGGCACTCTGGCTGGGAGTGGGGGAGGTTCGTAGTCCCTTGGGTACTCTGGCTGGGTGTGGTGGGGCAGCCTCCCCACTCCCTCAGCCCCCAGCCAGCTTGGGCGCTGCCCAGCTGGGCGCTCCAGCCGAGAAGGGGGATTTGAAGCTGGCTGGGAGTGGCAGGGGTTTGCAGCCGTCCGGACACTCCAGGCAGGAGCAGGAAGGCTGCAAACCCCTCCCAACCAGAGTGCCTGGCCAGCTGCAAACCTCCCTGCAACCCCCAAGCCCTACTTATCTCCAAGAAGAGTGAGCCTGAAGCAGCCTCTGGTAAAGTCGATGCTCACACCCTTCCCTTCCCTTCCCTTCCCTTCTGGGCAGGGTTGGGGGGTTTCTTTGCCTCTCTTGCAAACAGCTTTTGCAGGCTGCAACTCAACTAGTCTGCAGAGCTCTTTGCAAAAGTGGGGAATCTGTGGGTTTCTCTGCTAAAATAAAGAATCTGT
>NW_005842042.1:2311877-2317812 GCF_000455745.1 Alligator sinensis
GATCACTATGCTAGGGGTCAAGAAGGAATTTTACCCCATGGTCAGTTTGGTACATCCTGGGGGATTTGCCTTCCTCTGTAGTCGGGGGAGGCAGGGGCATGGTCCGGTTCCTGGGGTCTCTCAAGGTCATTTTAACAGATTTTTTGCTAAGAGGCTACACAATGGATTTGTATAGGGTGGCTTCAATTGGGGTGATCCTGCCTTGGGGAGGGAGTTGGGCTAGATGACCTCTGGAGGGCCTTTCCAACATACTTTTCTGATTTCTAGGTCAGAGGGCTGGAGTGGAGTGAAGGGGCTCTGAAACCCCTGGTTTCAGCTGGGGAGGAATCCCTTCCCATACAGGCAGACCTGGGTCCAGCTGTGAAGCTGCCTTCTGAATCCATTGTACCCTCCAGGGCAGGGGGTCATGCTAAGGTGCATGACTGCACAAACCAGCACTGCAGAGATTTTGGAGTATGCTATGGCCCATACGGCTGCCTTGAAGGTTTCCAACCTAGCAGCTGATTTCAGAGACTCCAGACCCTGTAAACCCAGCTGGGACTGATGACCCAATTCCTTTGGTGCCTCAGCTGATGCCATCTGGCCCTGCTGATGGTTGGTCCTTGGCCAGCAATTCCCTGTAGATCTTCCTTTAGCATTGCAGCCACTGGCACTACCTCAACCTTGCTACCTCAGAGCAGGTCTCTGGTAGGGATCTCCCTAATGCCTTCTGCAATAAGGACTGATGCAATATCTTCTTTAATTGCCTGCTGCTTAGCCCACATCTTCTCATGCTGGCTTCCTCGTCTGATATGCTTAAAAAATATCTGTTTAAATTCTCCATTTGCCACCTGCCTCCCCCCACCTCTCACAGGTGGGCTGATGTGACACATTTTATAATCCATCTGTAATTTTTGAACTGGTCTTTCCCCAGCCTCAGGGTGTCTTGTGCTGGGCTGTTTGTGGTGGGGGGGTGGAGGGGGTGGAGAAGAGTGTGTCTCCTGGAGGGAGCAGAACAAGTGAAATCTTCCAGTGTCTCCTGCAACAGCTGAAAGCTCTTTCCATTGGAAACTTGCCCCTGCAAGCCAACCAGTAAGTGCCAGTGTTGCCCTAGGTGGTCAGAGAGGGGCCTTTGTGGCAGTGTGCTTGACAGACTTGACCAAATGGTAGGGCGAATCTTTTGGCAAGCTGTTGCTTTGTCATACAAGACTGGTCAGCAATCTACCTCCACTTAGCTGAGCACTGCTGGGCATTAGCCTGGGCTTGAGAAGAACATTGCTCTATGGGTCCCTCTAACAAAGTGCCAAGGTTCCTGTGGGTTCTTCTCTCTTGCCCTCTCCATTGCTTTTCCAGCTGTGCAATGCAGAGCAAGTGCTGGCCCAGGCCCGGAAGAGGAAACGCAGGACCAGCATCGAGACCAACGTCAAGGGGACCCTAGAGAGCTTCTTCCGCAAGTGTGTCAAGCCAAGCCCCCAAGAGATCTCGCAGATTGCAGAGGATCTTAACCTGGATAAAGATGTAGGTTTGGCCCTGGGGCAAAAGGTGGTTCAGAAGAAGTCTTGGTGAAATTCAGTACATAGCCATAAGAACATAGTAGGAGCTCAGTGTCAGCCCAGATGCTACAGTCCCAGATGCAGAGGGAGTGTGCTGGGGGGCTTGCTTGTTAATCTCCTGGTAGGTGGAATTTAGGCCCAGGACTGTCCCAGTAACTGGAGGCACCTGCTGGTAGCCATTTGGAAATGGTCATAGTGCAGCCCATGCAGAGATCCAGTGTAAAGACCCTAGTGCAGAGGGCTCTCTGGCACTTAGTCTGAGTTCTCCAGCTTGTACTGTTGAGCCAGGATGGTGGATGCTTCAGGGCAGGACTTCAGGGTGGAAGTGAAGGAAAGTAGGCAACTTCCCAATGGAGAATGGGTCTAAGCTCCCTCTGTTTTGTGCATCTTGCTGGCTCCAGAGAGGAATGTATGTAACTCATGGGGCTGATCCATCTCCATTTCTATTTTCCCCATACCCCTTCCCCCTATCCCTCCAGGTGGTTCGGGTCTGGTTCTGCAACCGGCGCCAGAAGGGCAAGCGGCTGCTGCTGCCCTTTGGCAATGAGAATGAGGCAGGGATGTACGACATGAACCAAGCCATGCCTGCCCCGGCGACGAGCCAAGGCTATGCTGTGGCGCCCCTGGCCTCTCCTCCACCCATCTACATGCCGACTTTCCACAAAGGCGAGATCTTCTCTCAAGCTCTGCAACCCGGGGTCTCCATGGGGAACAATGGCAACTGAACGGAGGGGGGAGGGGGTTGGGGGGGCTGGGTGAAGGGTGCCCTAGGAGCTGAATGGGGGTGTCCCCTGGACAGTGCAGCTCCACTGGGTGCCTCAGTCCCACTCCGAGGGATGGCTGCTGAGGCCTCTTCCCCAGATACTGATCTTGGAGCAGGAAAGTTGTGGGGATGGGGCTTTTGCTGTATTTTGCTATGTCTCTTGTTTTGTTGGGGTGGGGGAGGCACAGGAAAGTGAGAACAAGTCGTGTAGATAGCATATTTGTTACACAGGGCACAATCTACAGACTGCCCCTGTGTGCAAATCCCTGTGGGAGAGGTGCAAGGTGGCCTAAGGCAGCTGCCCCCCCTTGTCCCCACTTGCATCTCTGTCCCTGTCAGGGCCCAGACAGAGTGGACACTTGCTCTCTGGATTCCCTCCCAGCCCTTCCCAGTTCCTCTGGTCCACCACTCCCCCTACTTGGGGTCTGTGTTCCTTGCCCCACTAGGGGAGGTGACTTCTCCCCATTCATTAATCTACCTATGCTGCCCCTCTTCTGGGGCTAGGCTCAGTCACTCTTTTGCAAATGGCATTTTATGTATTTCTAGTTTTTAAACCGGGAACCCTGTGTAGCAATTTCTAGTGTGAATGTGATCTTCTCTCCCTCTGTCCCCCTGGCCAGGGCTGCATGAGTTCACAGAGAGGGAGAGTCACCCTAATGGACTTGCAGCCCCATATGAGCCTTAGGCCTGGTATTTGGCAAGGAGCTTAAAGGAGTTAAATGCCCATTGAATGTCGGAGGAAGCTGGGTTCTTGTGCCTCCTTAGCAGATCCCAGCCTCTGGTACCAGGTCTGCATCTGTTGGAAACATTTTTTTTTTCTAATTTTTAAAAAATTTTTCCCCATTACTGTCCATTACTCCCTTGCACCCATTACTGTCGTCTTCTTACAGGTTGGCCTGGTTTGCTAAATTTATTTGGTGGTCCATTTAGGCCTCATCTCGATGGCCACAATGAGAAGTGAGGCTGGAGGAGCTGTCTAGGCAGTACAAACAGTGCTTGCCCTGCAGGGCTGTTCTGTTCAAGGGGCTCCTGCTCCAAGTCCTGTGTTGAGTGAGTCTTTGACCGTGTAGCTACCAGCAATTGCCCAGCTCTGGGGCTCATCCATGTAGATGTCACAAAGGATGTTGTTCAGCATTCATAGGGCATAGTTTATTCAGGAGTGACCTACTTTATCAAAGTTCATCCCCCACAGCCTCAAATCATCTGGAGAGGGGCTAGCATTAACCTTTTGCTGTTCCCAAATCTCTATATGGGTTATGCTTCTATTTCTGGGCTAAGTAGCATTTAATACTTTGTGATGTGTCTGCATATTAATAACATCTTCCTAGCAAGTGTCTCTTATGACCTCAAAATTTTTGGTTAAAAAGCAAGGTGACCTTTTTTGGGCTTCTGTGGTTTGTGGTTGGAAAAGTTGATGGGAACCACAAGGCCTCTGCTACAGGCTTCAGGACTCTTTCACAATCCAGTGGAAGGTTTCATTTTTTAAATGCATGCCCCCCTTTCCTCCCAAGCAGCTGCCAGAGTGGGAAGAAGGAACAGAAATAAGGGCTACTAAGCTTCCGTGGACATACAAATAGGAGCCTCCTGGTGGAATTGCAGTTGCAGCCTGAAGGGTCCTCTTGCACAGAAGACCCTTGCAGTCTTCAATAACCATTGAAATTGCCAGCCTGGCAGCAGTGCTAGGAAATCAACTCGTATATACCAATAGATGGTGCTTTTATATAAGTGTGTGAACAGATTTGATGGGGGCATGGAAGGGGGGAAAAACTTGAGAAAACTGACCCTCAAATTTCTTTTATGGTCTGTTGTTTACAAAATTTTACATTAATAAAAAAAAAAAAAAAAGGAAAAAAAAAAAAGGTTACTACACAACAGCTTTTTGAGAGCTTTGCTTTGTTGACTTTTTTATGTTGAAAAGGTTTCTGCATCCAGATGCCTCTACCATTATGAGGCTTTTCTGTTGCTGCTGTTGTTTTATTATAAGTGTGTGTGGTATCTGATGGGATGCGTCTCAGCCTGGAGTTGTGATGATGGGAGAGACTCCACTTTTATTCCTTTGTGTAGTCGTTGTGGGTTTTTGGAGAAATGACTGAAAAATCTTAAGACTCAAAAGCCAGAAGGCAAATAGAAATTCAAATTTTATTTTAAATGTCATGATACTAGTCTGTGAATTTTGAATGCTTTTTTTTTTTCACTCAAGGGTCTGTGTTGGTAATGAGGGAAAATCATGGTACTACCTAATGCTCTGAGCTGGACTTCTTTACTGTGGTTAAATTCGTGACACTTAACGTTGCTTGCCATCAGTGGTCTTAGCGTCAACACGCCCTTGAAATGATTAGAGCAGTTCACAGCTCTGTTTGGCAGGCTGCAGACAGCAGCTCTGCAATGATTCATCATGTGTGGAAGGTTCTGTCTCTGGTGCCCACTGCATGGGCACTTCTTGGCACCATCTCTCAGTGAGAGTTGAAACAGCCCCATGAACTGATGCAGGGGAGAGACTTGCCCTGGAAGCTCATTACCAGTGTTTCTTGCTGGGGATGGGAGGTTTGCTTAGGCATGAGGATAGCTCTTAAAGAGAGCATTTGGTGTCAGCTGCACTGACTGAAGAGGACATTTTACAGTTCCAGCCACTTAAATTCCTTCTGCCCTTCCAAGCAAATTCCATTGAATGACACTGAGTTCCTGCTAGTTGTTTGCTAAGGCTAACGATCCCTGCCATGTGCACAGAAATGTAAAAATATGCGGGTCTGCTACACTTTCATTTAAAAAAAAAAAAGACTTAAAGCTTCCTCTAAGGCAGAGTCTATGGAATGTAATAGGGGTTCTCTATCGGTGTACAATTTCCATAGAAAGGCTCTGAATTCTAGTACAACTGAGAGGAGAATTTCTCAAAACTTTTGGAACTGCCCTGTAGAATTGCATTGCTAGGATAGAGGCTGCTATGATTGTGTGGTTTTTTTAGGATGGTTCGAGAGTGCCCCAGAAATTTCTCCCTGGATTTTCTTTCCTTTCCTGAAAAAATGTTCATTGAAAATAAAGATCCCAGCTGCATTCCCAGAACCCTTTATCTTATGTTTTCCTCTTGTGGCTTCCTTCCAAGCACCACCTACAAAATAGCCCTACCTTCTTGAGAAGCCCCTGCCTATAACCTATTCCAAAGACCCCTACGTGGTGTTTGGCCGTGGCAGGGTTTGAGTACAGCCTTGTGTTTTGTTGCTCCCTAGTCTAATTCTCCCACGGTGGCTGGATCCAGACATGCAGGTGTGTGTGGTTTGTGGGGCCACAAAAGTTTGCAGTGCCACAAACTGCCCAAGTTGCACATTAATCGGTGCCCAGCACTGCTGATTTGCAGCACCAGGGCAAAATTTGCCACCAGGATTTCCTAATAGCAAAAAAACCAGCACAACGCTCACCAAAGTGGCAAGTGCAGAGATGGGAGCAGGTAGATCTTGAGGCACACTGCTCCAGCCAGGAGGGGAGCGGCTGCCTGGGGCACAGGAGATCCTCAGCCAGTGGAGACCAGGGAGCAGGTAGCCCTGGGCTGCATGCTTCCCCATCCCCATGTGTTACTCTAGCTGCCCAGGGCGTAGGGTACCTCCGTGCAGGGGATGGCTATTGGCTAAAACAGCCCCAAGCAACC
>NW_005842042.1:2317843-2350885 GCF_000455745.1 Alligator sinensis
CCCAGACAGCCTGCCCTGCAGCCCATGGAGCAGCAAGACTGTGTCCTGCTACAAAGCACTTAATGTTTTGAAGTGAAGCCAAATGTTGAGGGTCCTGGCAGACCTTGTGAGTCTCTGACTTTGTGAGTTCCCAGTGTTTCTCCTCAAGTTTGGTTTCTGGGCGGAAGGGAGTATCTGTTGTGTGCCATCTGAAAGCGTGAAGGCTTTTAACCAAAGTGAAACCACATACATACTAAGCACTTTGTTTTCATTGTAAGACCTTTATATCTTCAAGGAAACCTCTGATTTCTAGTCCCTTCCTATGAGAGAGCTCCTTTCAGCCCTACTTCTTGTTCAAACCATGTGACTGCTGAAAGGTATCGGTAAAACGTTGACTTTGGAGGTGCAACAGAACAGCCCCATTTATGAGGGGGTCTGGTCCTAAACTCCTTCTCCACATACATAGGCAAGAGCTTTCTGTGAAAGCAGATCCAGGAACGCCAAGGGAACCAAGTTAGAGCAGTGCTATTCAGCTGGTGTGAAATGATCTGGATCCAGCCCTATGCACAGCAGCCACATGCAGCTGTTTCTGAAAGCTAGACTCACTCCTATGGGCATGTTTAGCTCTTCAAGGGGCAGGCTGTGACCCACCCTGCCTGTTGAGCACTTCTCATGCAAATAGGCCTATTGAAGACAGCAGGGACTACAGAAGTGTTGCCTCAAAAGGGAGCAACACCCCAGGTATTATAGCAAATTGTGCATAATAGCTCCTTGAGGTTTCTCTTGTTTATAATAGCTCCTCATGTGGAGGCACAAGTGGCTCTGGGCAGCAGGTCTCTCTCTACTTTTCCTGTGTGGTATAATTGGCGACACATTTGCAGTTCTAGCCACTGACTGTCAGTTGGTGCATCTTTGGTGTTGAACTGCTCAATGAGGCTTCACTACACTTGTTCCTATCTTCTGTGTTTATGTTACACTAGCCCCTTGAAGCCCTGGCCAGGATCAAAGGCCTCTTGTGCCAGGCTGCATACAATCACAGGCTTATCCCCAAAGGCTGCACCATCCAAATGGACACAGCAAAGGGTTTGAAGTGGAGAAGGAGAGGCAGAAAGAGTGGATATAATAGCCTATAATTATTCTCTGTAGACCACACTGCTCCTTGCTTTGATGAGTACCTAGTTCAAAAGCATTGAGAGGGTATATAGCATTTACAAAGAAGGCAGGGCAGGGTGGCACCTTATAGATTAACTCAAACAAGTTAGTCTATAAACCCCCTTGCCTTGCCTTCTGCCTAATGTCAGACTATCATGCCTAACTACCTCTCCTTTGCAAAAAAGATTGACATCTAGGTTTGAACCCAACTGGTGTTTTAGCAATACACAGAAATATTGCACAAGATTTCAAGGAAAGCAGCAAAGCAAAAAAGTATGTGATCGTTTGGAGCAAGAGGAAGGAAATGGATCAGCAGAATATAATGGCCTCAGACATGATGGCATTTCCTTGTCACCTCTCCAGTCCCATTGCTAAGTTTTAATAATGTCTCTACCCACAATTATTTTTATGCAGTGCTCTGGAGAGTGTCTGCAGTAGAGAAGGGGGTGGTGTTATTAGCATTCAGCAAGCTTATTTTAAAGGTAGGAAAAATGGCATGTGCAGAAAGCTGCTCGGAAGGATGCTGATACCTTGAGGTTGGCCACTCCCTGTATTCTTGCTAAGCTTTCAACTCAACGTTTGCACTGGTTGCTAACTGAGCTGATTCTTTCTCTTAATTCACACCTTAGTAAACTGGTTGTCATAACAGGACCTGAGTCTAAGTGGTTTAGCTGCAGACACAAGCTTGGGGAACAGCTGAATCACTATGGTCTCTTATGCAGTTAATCCCTCTGACCCCAGGGTTTTCCTAGGTATTGTGCTTCCAGGAATAAAGATAAATTGAAAGGAAATAGCTTGAATGGAAGAGCAGAGCAGTTGAAAGCTCCACCAGCACTGAAACACATATGGAGGGGAACTGGGAGAGGGTTGAACGGTACTTGATGTACCAGTGTAAAAGGCAAGTTGGAGGTAGTCTGGTGGCCAACAGTGGCAGGGTCTAATGCAGGGTCTAGTGTGCTTGGGAGATCTTGTGGCTGGAAACTCAGGGTCCTTTGAGCTGTCTTACAGACCAGAGTCTTCATGTGGCTCGCCTACAAAGTTCCTTTCAACAGAGACGAATACGGTACTATTCAGGCTCTTTGGTGCAGGTGTAACACACTGCAGAATGTGTTAACTGTCACCTTCTGCGTGGCTTGCGGGGGAGATGCACCAATTATGGCCCCAGCTAAAGAGCTTGAGCTTTTAGCTCTGGGGGCGTGCGGTTCCACACCTGAAGTTTTGGCCAAGATGTTGCCATGGTTATGATGACACCGGCCTTGGGTTCTGTTTTTAGCCAGGGTTTTCACCCTGGCTTCTGTGTTTGAGCTAAAGCTGTATGTGTGATTTCCAAGCGCTGTTCAGATTCTCATAAACAAACTACCCACCCGTTATGCATCGTGTTGTCTAGTATTGACTGGTTTGGTTCAAAGCTGAGTTTGCTTAAATTCCAGGTGAGCACAACAAGTTTGGTTGTGAATGTATGTAGCATGGGAAGCATCTGTCCTTCTCAAATGCCTTTCAAGGAAAAGCTTATCTGCTTGCTTAACAGAAAAGTCTAATCTCTTTTTAGTCGCCCAGATAATGGTGGTGACCATAACAGCGGAGGAGGATCAGTGATGGGTGTTAGCTGTTCCGATAGGGAGTGTGATCCTCACATGGTATGGGCTGTGATAACACAGATGTCTCATGCTTTCAGATAAAGCTGTCTCTGTGATTCATAGCCCAGCAGAAGAGGAAGAATTTCTTGTGATGGTCACTACTACCTTCTTCCTAATGTTTGTCAGCTCCCAAAGGCCTTGGCCTGTATGTGGCTATATTACTTAATTTGTATTATCACAATCAGTGCTAATGTGCTGTTGGCTGTGCTCTGGGGAGTGTTCAGGCAACTGACAAAAGAGATTTCCAAGAACGAGGTAAAAGGGCTCCTTTTTATAGTTTATGTAACTTGCATCTGAGCATCTAAGAGTATTTACAGGCATTATTGAATACAGCCTCAGAACGCCCCTTCTTGGGAGGTAGAGGTGATGTTCCTATTTTACCCATACATAACCAAGGACACAGAAGCTAAGTGGATCTAATGTGGCCAGAAATGAAGTGTTAGGTGTGCCTGCAGATTGTATTGTCCAATATTTTACAAGTTAAGACCCTGTTTTCTGCTGTTTAGAACTGTTCCTGCCTTGAACCATCTGTTTATGCTCACATAGAAAGAAATGCAGTACTCAAAAGTTAGCAAATACTCACATTAAGAGTATTTGTGCAACCTAAACAAAGCCTCTTGTGTTTATGCTTTATGATACAGTCTTTTTATTCCAGGATCACATGCTATGTTTCTCATGGGACCTCTGCCCCATTCATTGATTAATGCTTTATGGATGAATCCGGCTTGGGTACTGAAGGAGATTTTTTTCTATAGCCTGCCTATTTGTTGTTGAGCTTGGAAAGTAGAGAGTAAGTCAAGGACCACAGAAAGATGAAGGATGACGTCTGATACCTTCCCTGAGAACTGAATTCTACCCCAGCCTGTATCATAGTCTTTAACTGGTGCTGAGCAAATTGCTTCAACAAAACTGTTCACTCAGTGCACAGGTTCATTTTCAGGGTGCCCGGAGACACCGAGGTTTGGTTTTTTTGCAGAAGTGCTGAGCACTCGCAGCTGAAGTCAGTGGGTGCCATGCAAGTACTGTATAACATTAGGTGCTCTGAAACACCAAGTCCAAGGCTTCTCAACCTCTGAATTATGGATTTTTTTTCTCTATCTTAATCTCTCCAGGTCTTGATATTGTCTGTCTGTAAAATAGAGATAATACTGCTCCCTCTCCTCCCATGAGCAATATTCAAGGGTCTCACTCTTCTCTGGGTCAGACTGATCACCACACTTGAGATTGGGAAGGAATTTTACCCACAGTCATATTGGCATAGGGAGAGGGCAGAGGAAGGTTTGCTCTTCCTCTATAGCAGTGGCTGTGGCCCCCTTCCTTGGATCTCTACATTGTATTTTAACAGGCTGCTTTCTGTCCTTGAAGCAACAAATCATTGACTGTGCTCTCACCCCCTGCTTTACCTGTGGCAGGTAAGGGTGCTCTTGGTGTGTTGGGGAAGCGTGTCCAGTGGCTGAGAGAGAGGACTGTTCATGCACACTTGTATAGGATGGTTTGCATAGGGATGTTCCTGCCTCAGTCAGGGAGTTGGATCAACTAGATGGCCTCCCAGGGTCCTTTCCTGCTCTACTTTTTTATTCTACCATGTGTCTGACTCAAACTGCTTTGCAAACCTCAGCCCTACTGTCCGGTGGGCTGCTCACTCCCTGTTGAGATCTGCCATTGGGATCTGGTGTTCCTGTTGCTTCCCATAAAGCAACTCCTTCCCGAGACGTTGTGACACGGATCAGCCATTGGCAGTGTGGCCTGCTACAAAGCTCAGGGAGCCTCTTCAGAATGAAACCAGCCTCAACGTCTTCATGCCAGAAATGTGAGTGCTGTATGAGAAGTGAAAAACCACAACCGTCTTCCTATGAGGTGACTCCAGTATTGAATAGGCTGTGATTGTTCTTGAGAACCTTGTGTCCCTTCCTCCATCCCTCACCGTGCAGCTCTTACAGTGCCCCCACATCCGCATAATTACTAATGACACTGACTACAGATGCGGTGAGGCAGGAAACTTCACTGGGCCTCCTGTTCTTGCTCTCAGAGCAGCTCTCCCTCTACTGTGGCAAGCTCCTCTGTGAGCCCCTCTGTACCTTCTGAGAGAAGAGTACAATGGAGAGCGAGGCTTCCCTCTGACTAGAGTGCATAGCCTGCCTTTCCAGGCAGAGTGAAATGGTTGAAGCATCCCAGGCAGGGAACTTTGCCATCAAACCCCATCGCAGGATTCCAGCCAGGAGTTGTCTCCAGCCCACCTCTGCAGCTGGGATCTGGCTGGTGCCAGAAGGGGATCTGAAAGCAGTAGAGTGTTAATTGTCGTCAGGGGCTGAGGTCTCTTCCACCAGTCCTTGCTGGTGTCCTTTGCATCAAAACTAAAACAGTGCAGAGGAAGGAGAGTTGCCCCATCCCCTGGACATCACTCTTGTGCCCCCTTATTGTTGCGGTGCAAAGGGAAGCAAAGCCTTACTCCCGGTCCTACCACAGCCCAGTGCCCTCTCCTGGTCATCCCAGAACTCCAGCCCACAGAACTGCATCACACCACACCATTGTGTAGCACCATGTATTTTCCTTGTAACAACTAGTTCAGCTCTCTCAATGCCCCTGTGTGGAGTGTGTTAGTATTTTGATCCCATTTTACAGTAGTTGAGAGAAGGGATACAGCTAGAGCAGGTCACAGGACTAGGAGTAGAGGTAAGGACTCCTAAATCCCAGCCTGCTGTTCTGGTGACCAGCTATTCGAGGCAAATCAGTTGATCACTTTCTGCCCCTGCAGACAGCCTGGTTTCTCCATATAGACTGCATGTGGCTGAGGAGACTCATTTTGGACTAGTCTCATCTTTTCAAGTCCTGAACCAGTTTTCCAGGTCAGGGTAGAGTTTTTCTTTTGGCAGGGTGTGGTACCTGGTGCAGATGGTACAGAACCGTTCTCTCCAGTCCTCATAGAGCTTCACCTTGTGCGTCTTCTTCCACTCAAAGAACTGTCTGTAGCGGCTGGCATTCATGCTCTTAATAAAGCTGGCCAGCTCCTGCATGGACCCAAAGTCCTCAACATGAATGAAGGAATCTGCAGGGATGAACTTCTCATAGTTGGCTCTGGGAGGCCCCAGCACCACGGGCACTGTACCAGCTAGCAAGGCATTTCTCCACAGCTTCTCAGTGATGTAGTCCTGGTGGATGGAGTTCTCAAAGGCCAGGTAGAACTTGTATTGGGAAGTGGTGGCTAAGAGGCAGGTCTCACACAGTGGCTTCTTACTGGCCTTCCCAAATATGTCCACGTGGAGGTGTCTGGACAGATTTTTGTAGACCTGTGCTCTTTTCTGGCTATGGTGGTAGTTGCTAATGACCCAGGACACCAAACCAGTCTTGTCTGGGATGTTCACACTAGTTGATGAGTGGAGCATGAGCTCCCCATATGGAATGAAGATGTCAGAGTCTTGTCTGTATGTCATGACCCAATTGAAGATATCCTTCCAGCCAGCCATTGCCCGAGTGTGTGGGGGGGACTCAAGGGTCACCCACACCCATTTTTGTAAAGGAATACTTCTTTCCTTGGGAAAATTGGCCCTGCCCCGCTGCAGCTCCTGGTGATGGAACACGACAACATCTGCCCGGTCAAAGAGCCCACGGTCATCAGTCAGCTGGCAACCCTGAATGCTGTAGAGGTCTGCACAGATGTCACCACTAAGGTTCAGAGTCTGATGGAAGGGCCAATCCCAGACCAAGAGTGTCAGTGGTGCAATGGATGTGGGGACTTTGGCAGGCATCTCAAAGTGGTAAATGAAGGATTTTAAATTCCAGAGAGTGGTTGCAAATAGCCCTGCAGTGACTAAGGTCTTCAGACTAGGCACACTGGAAAATTGCATCACTAACAGCACCTGGTGGCCCAAGCTGGGGCTGGGTTGGTTGATTTTTCTTCTTGTGCAGGTTTTTGGCTTCATATCCCCTGGGATAGAGAAAATGGTTGATCAAAACTAACCCCCAGAGTATAACAGTGTACCTTCCACAGTGCCCTTGTCTTAAGGTGCAGGTGTCTAAGCATTTCAGTGGGGTGGGAGGAAATTCAGTGGGTTATTGGGAAAACAACTGTGCTTCCAAGTTAGGGTGGAAGGAGAGAAGTGCCAATGGTATGAATGCAGCTGGAGTCCGTGCATTATCTGCTGTATGTGGGCAGTGATGTTTGTAACTGGGCTTGCAGGACTTTTGGTGCATTCTGAAGGCAGCCAACCACACTGCCACAGCCTGGTGCTGCTTCGAGGGGGCCCTGCCTAGGGGAATGAGACTTTGGGGGAGGGGGAGGTTAGAGCTGGGTGGCACTTCAGACTCAAAGGAAGAGACTGGGCAATGCCCAGGGGAAGGAGAGGGGGGCTGCAGTCTAGGAGCTGAGACGGGAGGTTTGAGCACTAGAGACACTGCCATGTATAGAGCTGGTTTCATCGCTGTGTTGCTTGGGGGTTGAGTGGCACACAGTGGACGTGGCAGTGCCTGGTTGAGCCGTACACTCTATAGACCTGGTAGCTGGGCCCAGGGGATGGTCTACAGCACCTGAGTCTCCTGTGCAGTTTCTGTCCAGCTTCAAAGCTCATGGTTCTTCTACAACAGCCCTGGCCTGAGCGCCACAGGAAACCACCTCTCCTCTCTCCCCCTCCCCCACCCCCACCGGTCTGATCCTTCCTGCCTGCAGCCTCCCCATGAAAATCCCCAAGGGTGACCTGGTAGAAACCACACCGTAGCTGATGCTATTATTGCAAGCGACCTTTGAGCAGGGGTCTAGCTGCAGAGCTGGTTTGGGGGATGTTGTGCTGCTGCAAAGGCTTTCTGAGTTGAGGGGAGGTGCTGCAGGCAGGCAAAACCTCTGTACTTCAGAGCTGGTTGTCTCAAGCAGAGCACCCAGAGTCAGAGGCAGCTTTTGACCTTGGCTGTTGTTTTGACCTTCAGGTCAGACTATTTAACCTCATATTTGGTTAATTCTGCACACAGCAGCCCCAACACTCATCACCCTTCAAGGTAAAGCAGTGATTTTGGGAACACACCTGTGCCACCCCCAATGAGTACTCGCACACCCCTTTACACGTGGTGATCTCTATGCACTTTACCCATGCTGGATGAGCAGCCCATGATGCTGGCATGCACAACAGGGGGAAATGCAAATATAAAGAGTGGAAAAAATCTTATCTAAGGTAATGGTGCATATCAGTGATGGAGCTGGGCACAGACCCAGGATCCTTGTACCCGGGCCTGTGACCTTGATAGTTCCAAACTTGGTTGAGAGAAGCCTGATTATGATGGAAAAAAAAATGGACTGAGATGAGGTAGGGAAGAGTGGGGGAAAGGGAGTGAGGAAACATGGGCAAAAGAGTATGTGCCAGCTAGAGAGCACTTTTCTTCAGAGCTGGATGGGAAGCCAAGATCCTTGAGTCACAATGTTCCTTGACTGTCTGCAAGTGCCTATGGGTACCTATACACGCGACAGACCTCGGCTCTGATCCGACCTGTGCTAATTGGCATGTGTTGGAGCCAACTTGATTAATCAAGTCTGCTGTGAGTCTGCTGGAGCGTGCTAATTAGCACACTCCAGCAGCCTCCGCGTCACGTGTATTCAGCATCCCCACATTTCAAAGTGTCAGCGGGGGGGTTTTGACTAAAGCTTGTTGTACCATTCTGAAGTGCAGGACACTGAATACATGTGATGCTGTGGGTGCTTTAATTAGAGCAGCTCTCAGAGCCACTCTAATTAAAGTGTCCCCTCCCCCCAAAGCACTTGTATAGATGCTCTATGACACCTACTTGCAAGGTATGCATCTAGCCTCCCTCCAGTGCTGGCCTGCAAACAAGCTGGCAACCTATTACTGCTACCAGTTAATACTTTAGCTCAAATGGCAAAGATATGTATGCTGGGCTTCTAGATGCCAACTCTGATGATATGCACCCTAGGGAGGACACATGATGCCACCCAATGTCATTTGTCTATTATCAGTTTGCTGCTTTAACACAGAAAATCACAAATGAATACCGCTATGTTAGGAGGCTGTTATTGGGGCTGCAAAACCAAGCATTCAAAAGCTGGAAATGCCAGAATTCTGCTTTCTCATGCAGCCTTCATTCATCACCCCTGTCATCTGCAATGAGGTATGGTCTTTACATTTTGTAATGTTTTTCCCACAGGACCCCTGCCTCGCCTACAGCGGTACATACAGCAGGCAGTACTTTGAGGGTGAATCAGAAGGAAACTGTAGGTCACTTGACATGTTTGTGCAGCAGGGACAGTGAGAAAAGAAAAGAAGGCCCTGTGACCACAACAATGCCACTCCAGCTCAAGGTGGGATTTGTGAAATGAATCAATAACTGTGAAGCCCTCGGACTGTTTGCTCAAAAGGAACATAGAAAAAAGTGTGTGATGCTGGTTAAGACACTGAAAAACCAAACTGTTCTCAGGTGGTCACTCACTGTGCATTCCTCACCCTCTGGATGCCGAAGGTGAGATGCCTTTGCCTAGGGTCTGACTTGCCGTAGTGCTGAGCACTTGCAGCTGCAGTCAGAGTCGATGGGTGCTATGCATTAAACAGATCAAGTATTACGTGCTAGGTGTTCTGAAACATCATGGGCATTGGAAATTGAGCCCTCCATAGTGAGGCATGTTAGGGTTTGACTATAATCTCTCTGGGCCTCAGTTCTCCATCTGTAAATGGGGGATAATACCACTCCTTTCTCTCCAGGAGAGACTTATAAAATTCATTAGGTACTGTGAAGCCCTCAGACTTTTATCTCATAAGGACTGTAGAAAAGTGGGAGGAAATTCATAATTCTGTCTCCAGAGTAAGTTCTGAGTGGCATAAAGTCCCCCACGCTGACCAATGGGGAGAAAGCACAGTGTGCCCTTTTTATGCCAAGAAGGCTAACTGCATACTGGGCTGCATTAGTAGAAGCTTTGCCAGCAGATTGAAGGAAGTAATTATTCCCTTCTATTCAACACTGGTAAGGCCACATCTGGAGTACTGTGTTCAGTTTTGGACCCCCAATATAGAAAGGATGTGGACAAATGGGCGAGTCCAGTGAAGGGCAACGAAAATGGTTAGGGGGCTGGGGCATATGACTTCTGAGGAGAGGCTGAGGGAACTGGGGTTATTTAGTTTGCAGAAGAGAAGACCGAGGTGGGATTTGATAGCAGCCTTCAACTACCTGAAGGGGGGTTCCAAAGATGGAGCTAGACTTTTCTCAGTGGTGCAGATGACAGAACAAGGAGCAACAGTTTCAAGTTGCAACAAGGGAATTTAGGTTGAATATTAGGAAACACTTTCTCACTAGGAGTGTGATGAAGCACTGGAATAGGCCAGAGAGGTGGTAGAATCTCCATCCTTGGAAGTTTTTAATGCTTGGCTTGACAAAACCCTGGCTGGACTGATCTAGTTGGGGATGGTCCTGCTTTGAGCAGAGGGTTGGACTAGATGACCTCCTTAGGTCCCTTCCAACTTTCATTTTCTATGATAAAACATTGAGTAGCTGCTCATTCAGTGATCACTATTTACTCTGTGAGTTAGCAGTACAAAGGGACAGGTATAATTATCTCAGTGTTTCTGCTGAAAAAGTCTCTGCCTCCCACTCACAAACCTGGGAAGTGAAACTACATTGTCTTTGTGCTTGTGGAAAGCAGTGCCGCTCCTCCCCACTCCCCCTGCCCGTGCACACAAACAATAAATCCAAGGTTTTAAAATTAAGAAACTTTTATTTGGGGAGAGAAGGGGAAACCAGGTTATTAGAATGACTACACTAAATCAACCCACTCTCAGAGTCGCTTGGCAATAGCTTCTTCTCATGACTGAGTGGCTAATGAGGTAGTTAGCTATGCTGTTATGCCCTTCACCAACAGGGCTCAACATAGTGCTCCTTGCTTTTCTAGAGCTTCAAGCCACCAGTGTATGACCACAGTGAATGAGGCAAGGGCCTCTGGACTCACTGGTATGTAGTGGTCTAGTTAAATACTGGCTCCATTATGCTTCTGCAGAATGGGAAGCAAATTTAGCCTGATAGCAAACATAATTCTAGCATTCCCAGCCTCTGAGCGCTTAACTTCACAGCCTTAGTGAGGTGTCTTTAATAGACTTTGTTTTCCATGAAATATGTAGACATATCTGGGGATTTCTCAGAGGAAGAGAAACGGTTTGTCTTCTGTTTCTACTGCCCTTCCCTCCTTGCATTTATCCCAGACTCTTCCTCCTTTCCCAGATTTACTTCACTCCCAACAATCCTGTATTCATTTAACTTCTTGAAACTTTGCACTTTTACAGAAAGGCAAGGGCTTGACACTGTATACACAAACTTGCAGACATCATAGGGCTGGCTGGGTAATTAGGTCAGTTATCTCATCTCCCTATACTGCTGTTAACAAGGATGTTATCTCTGAAGACAACACATTCTCCCTATGCCTGAAAAATGGTGTTTGTGCCCAAAAGCTGGCAACAAATAATTTTTCCAACTATTTAGTTGGTCTAATAAAAGATATCATATCTACCTAAAGAACCTTGTCTGCCTTTGATCTCCGGAGACACAAATCCACAGTTTGAGAGCTGAAACTAAGCATCACAGGGATGCTTAATGGGATCTTCTAAAGTAAACTGAGCACCGAGTCCCACTGGGTAGAGCGGTTTTCTTTAATCTTTACTAATCTATAGAGGAGCCTCTAGGAACCCCATAAGATTGGACCCCTAATATAGTCCAACTGAGCACCGAGTCCCACTGGGTAGAGCGGTTTTCTTTAATCTTTACTAATCTATAGAGTAAACTAATCTATAGAGTATAAACATTCTTTATATGTTTATTTTATTAAAGCATCTTAACAAAAAGAATAAAAATGTATGATTAAATAAAACATGGTTTAAATAAAAAAAAAAACAACTTTTTAAATTTAAAAATAAATTGTTAATTTTTATCCACCCTGGCCAGAACCATGCCTAGTGAGGATGTAGTTGTACTAATAGAAAAAGGCCTCATACCAGTATAGCTCATTTCCCTTCACATTTGGCATTTCACTCTTCCGCCGTGCTGAAAGCACTTGCTGCCTGTCTAGACAAGCACTTAGAATTCAGAATTTGCCAAGCACATCTGTGATTTGCTTAACTGTACAGAAAGCCCCATGGTCTCCCATCCTATCCTCTAAGAGTTCATTCCATAAAATACACCTACATGTCCAGCCTCCTGGAATTACAGCGATAAAATGCAATGGGATCTGGAATAAAAATAAAGGTGGCAGCAGGAAGTGGCTGGGCTTCTATTCCTTGGCAATGTCTGAGTGGGTTTCTGTACTTGTGCTGAACACTTATTCTTAAATGTTCCCTAGGTTTTGCTAAATCTCTTCCCATCTGCAGCTTCTGGCATGTTAAATTAGTTTAAACTTTGCCCATGTGAGGACCAGATTTTTCAAAAGGGCTCATAGCCCATTTTCTAAGTGCTCAAGCACCAACAATCAAGGGCAGGTTTTCAGCAGCCAATATGCACCCAAGGTGCTGAATATCCTGGGAAATCAAGCTTTGCAGGGTAAATGAGTTTAAAAAATCCTTAAGTAACTTAGTTCTAAGTGACTAAATTGCGATTCAGATTGGAGGCACTTGACTCAATGCCCCAGGAGGCTCCTTCCAAGTCCTATGTAAGTCACTTAGAGCCCCTTTCAGATGTTTGCTTTTTCATCCTTTCTGATTGATATGGAACACATCTTTTAAAGGCCACTAGGACAGCTTTGGATTGTCTCCCTAGCTTGGGAGAGAAGCTGCTACCATCACTTTCCATCTCCCAGCCCTTCCTTTCTCATTCCGAGTTAGCACTGTTCATTGTGCTACCTGGAACTGGGGTCAGCAAAGCTTACAATCTGAGGAGGTGAGAGCTGGGAGCTCTGTCACTGGGTCAGATCCTTAAGTCACAACTCCCTGATCCTGGCTGAGTAGGTGTCTGCTTTAGCTGCTCAGAAGTTGGACCAACAAATTGAAATCATGCTTGGAAGCTTAGCCCATGCTGGCCAAGCTTCCCAAAAGCAGGGATGGAGACATGTCATCTCATCCCTGTCCAAGACCCTGCTAGTCCTTAGACAATAAGGATTGCTTATCTCAAAAGCCAAATGCTGGTGTTTCCAATTCCTGCTTCTCATTTTGTCTTTTTATCCTAAGATTGAAATAAAAAACCACAAATAAAACTTTCTTTTTAAAAGGTCCAATTAGAAAATGTCACCGCTAAGCTGCAATGTGCATTCTCTTCTATTAAAATTGCACTACAGGGTGATCTCATTTAATGTAGTGCTAGGCACTGGCAGCCTGCCAGCATGAGCCCAGCAGGGGAGAGACCCTATCAGGTCAACAGGATCTACCATAACTTTACAAGGAAGACAGCCTCTAACCCCCTGAGTCTCCAAAGCCCTGACATCTGTTTGTTTGACTGCAGTGTTTCAGCTGTGACTCTAGCATTGCTTGATAACAAGCACTGGCATGAACTCAAGACCTACCTTGTGTTCAGCAGTGCATCCTGGATGGTTATTCCTTCTTTTCCCCCTTGCCGGCTCAGCAGAGCTGCAGAACCCAGCCCCAGGCGACACTCTGAGCAGTGACTATGGTCACTTTATAGCTTCTGCTTTTTTGTGGTTTCACCTTCTTTTCCCCCTCCCACAAACTTTCTTCTCCCTTCTTTTAGCTGCTGTTTTGAAGAGTTTGTCTTTGTTCTCCCAGCACCTCCTCCAACCCCCAGTACTTCCCTCAACCCCCAGCATATTTCCACTAACTTAGATGCCAGCTCTGAGTCTGAGCGGCAGCAGGATGGATTGACAGCAAGAGAACAGGAGCTGAAATAAGAAGCCTCTTTGCTTCTCTTTCTCAAACGATGTTTTAGAGAAAGAGGAAATCCTTCTCTGGGCTGTGTGCTGCTGATTTATCTGTATACAACTTCAGCTTTTTCACTCCTGCCCACCTAGCCGTTTCTGAAGTGTGGGTGGAGGAGCATTCTCCCTTTTTAAAAATATGTCATGGGCCAGCTCTTGGCTGGCTTGAAAGATGATCTGGACCAGCTGCTGTCCCAGCTCTGAATTGAGGACTTGAGGGTTTCAGTGCCCAAGACAACCCTTTCCACTCTCAGCTAAGCACACTCCACAGCCTTCCAGCCCTGTAGAGCCTTCCAGGCAATTCCTCAATACGGGGATAAACTTTCTAGGTCCCTTTCTTTCTCCCTCATAAAGATGCAGAGGGGGACACAAACCCCTTTACACACCACTTTCAACACTGCTTCTTACTGTGGTCACAGAGTTGCTGCTCCCATCACTTCTTCAGAAAGAGGGGCAGGCAGCAGGGCCGGGGAGAGGACTTGCATGATGCAAACTGGACTGTAGCAGGATCCAGATACTGGGGTTCTTTGGAAGACAACCATGATCTCTTTAGTGCTTCAGGAAGTTTGAGTGGCACCACATGGTAACGCTTTCACTGCTGCTATATCTCTTGCAGGGGGATTTGATAAGGGCAGGCACCAGTGCTGATTCTGGGTCAGGAAATCAGTGGGAGATCTCATCTCAACTATGATCTGCCTCTAAGTACCCTGCTGCCTGAGAGGGGCTCACTGATGTTGAGTGCATAACAGGCAGTGTTATCTTATTTGGAGGAGGGGGAACCCTTTCTTGAGGAGTGGCTTGACTTCCTGAGTTGGGTATGTGCAGTTTGTCTGCAATGAGCCTGCTGCATTTTGCTATTGTCTTGTCCTTTTATAGGCTTCAACAGATAGTCATAGTCTGATCTTCATCTTCTCAGAGCAGCAGAGTTTCTGGATAATGATGGTAATAAACAATACCCAGGTAATATCTTTCATGTTTCAGGGGTGTTCATTGTAGCTGTGTTGGTGTAAGGACATAGGCAGACAAAGTTCTTTGGGTAAATGTGATATCTTTTATTAGACCAACTAAATAGTTGGAAAATTGTTTAGGTTTTTTTTGCAAGATTTGGGGCACAAACACCCTTCTTCGGGTATAGGGAGGGTCTACTTTTGTTTTGTGTTCTCCTGGATGGAGTAGAAGCCAATATGCAAAATGCAGGTCTGTGAAAATGCAAATGTGTGGCAGTGAGGATCAGAGGGAATGGGAGCCCATAGGTGTGGAGAATGTTGACCTGGTGATAGAACGTAGCTGGTAAAATGTAGCTATAGTGGGAGTGGTGGGGATATGTTGGCAGGTTTTACATTTCTTGTCCCAGCATGGTCTGGATTTGTTTGGTGTATTTTGGGTCAAAACAGAACCATCACCATTCCTGGATCTTACACCTGCATCTCCAGAAATGTAATATATCTCATCCAGTATGCTAAGTGTCCTGATGGAAAATATCTGGGAGAAACCAAAGAACAACTGTGTACCAGAACGAATGCACACCAAACATCTATCAAAGATAAACATACCCAATTACCTGTGGGTGCACACTTCTCACAAGACAACTGGTCTCTCTCCAGTCTCTCAGTTCTAATCCTCAAAGAGAATTTACAAGCACCTTTTGTAGATGAGCCTACGAACTTCACTTCATAAATCTACCGGACACAAAAAATCGTGGGCAAAATATAGACATTGGGTTTATGACACTTTATAACTTGCCTGACATCTGATAACCCCAGGTAACCTCTCTACATTTACCAACTATATTCTATCACCAGGTCAATAGTCCCTTCTCCTCCTCCCCCTCACTTACCTGTCTCACACCTATTATCTCCCATTTCCTCTGATCCTCCCTCCCACACATTTGTATTTTCACAGACCTGCATTTTGCATATTGGCTTCCATTCCATCCAGGAGAACACAAAACACCAGATGACTCTCCCTGTGTCTGAAGAAGGGTGTTTTTGCCCAAAACCTTGCAAAGAACCATTTTTCCAACTATTTAGTTTGTCTAATAAAAGATATCACATTTACCCAAAGAACCTTGTTTACCCAGGTAACATGGTACTTTTTATCACCAGGTTTCAAAGCCCTTTACAAAGAAATAAGCTCCCCTTTTCCCCCATTTATAGGTGGGCAAACTGAGGCATGGAATAGGGCTGTCTGATCTTGGGCAAACAGAGTCTTGTCCAAGGTCAGACAGTTAGTGGCAGAGCTGGGAATAGGACCCAGAGCTCCAGAGTCCCACTATGTACTATTCTACACTAGTAAAGCTGAGAAAGGATTGTTCCCCCCTGCTGTACGGGGGTCACGTGAGGACCTAGGAACTGCTTTATTCTGGAGCATAATTACTCCAAATGGGCTTCACCCTTCTGCCAGAGTGACAGGGCATCTCTCCATCCTACACCTCACCACAGCAGGGAGAAGGTGATGGTTGGGCAGCTGCTGCAGCTAGATGAAATTCATTGTGTGAAACAATTTCCAGAAAATATGACTCTGTGTGACAATGTCAGTTCTATGCATCATATTTATAATAATAGATATATAAATAAATAACGAATAGATAGATAAATAAACATAAATAACTTATAAAACAGGAGAATGTACAAGGGAATAAAAACAGGTTGAAAGCACCTGGAGTATCAACATAAAACAGAAAGCCCTACACCCAGCCTAGCTTTGTTTGCTAACTGCTTGCCCAAATAGGAAGGTCTAACAGTGTTTCCAAAAGATTTCCTGACTTGGGCTCTTATAAGGGAGTTTGCTAGCTGAGGAGTGACTGCTGAGAGCAGCCACCCATGTGGACTTGGTGCATTGACAGGACTTGCAGGATTTTGATCTCAGCTAACCTTGAGTTCTATATTTCCATGGGACATTTTTGAAAGGGTATTTAGAGATGAGATGAGAAAGGATGGGCATTGCTCTGGTTTAAAACAGAGCTTTTAGTTCTTTTAGTTGTACCAAAATGGCATGTGTTTTTTGTGTGTAGAGCAAACCAACCTGAGAGGTGCAAGGAGCAGTGTTGATTCCAGATCCAAACCGTACTGTTTGAATAACTGGAAATTCCCTGCAAGGAACTGGAGGATTTTCAGGCAAAATGAAGATGTTTCCTTCCAAATTCCATTGAGGGGTGCAGAGGAGGGGGGTGGAAATGGTGGCTTTGTGTCAGACTGGAATGAGTCCTGGGAAGAAGCTCTGCAGGAGCTGTCACACAGCCTTTCCCCAGTCTCCTGCCTCAGTCCTATGTGGATACATGTGAACAGTCTCAGGGCTGATGCATCACCCCCCAATACCACCAAAGGTGTCATCTTGCCATGTGGTTGAAAACAGGATGCCAGGCTTTTTCCACACCCCATTGATTAATCTTGAAACTGCAGTGCCTGGGCGAGGGTGGCACAGGCTGTTTTTTCCTTCTCACTCATACCTAACCAGCTCCTTTTCTGGGGCACATCTAGCACAGAAAATGGAAAGTGGCCAAATATGCCATACATATGAAATAAGTCAGCCCTGCCCACAGCAGGCCCTGGCCCAGTCATACCACTCTTCAAAGCACCATCTTGTTGCTCTCTGTATTATAGCAGCATCTAGAGAACAAGGCCTCATTTTCAGAGGCCTCATAGTACTACCTGAACCTCTCCAAACATGTTCATTAGGCATCTCCTTGCCCATCTGCTGGGCTGGGCCAGGGCATCTGGAGGGGGGCAAACTCTGGCTCCATGTGTTTAATGTGGCATCTCTTCTTCAGGCTGCAGGTAGATGAGCTCCTGAAAACCCATATTCCCTGCTGGGTGGGCATCCCTATCTTTCTTGTGCTTCACAAGAGAAGGCAGCACCTGGGTTCTTGTCAGCTGATTCCCAAAGGGAAGAGAGGGGGACCCACTAGCAGAACAGCCAGAGAGCTGGTGGGTCAAAGCTGAGCTCCTAGCAACTTGCCCAGGCAGTGCCCGTGACCTGTGGATTGCCATCCCCACCCTGCTTCACTCCATCCAACTGAAGGGTTGTTCCTTGAGGCATTGACCATCCCCCTCTCCCAACTCTCAGCCGCCACAGACATGAGGCCTAATCTGGGGCAGAGGCTTGAGGAAGCTCTGAGCTGTGGCAGCTGCTGGCACTGTGCTGGTTGCTGTGGTATCTCACTGATGTTGGTCCCAGGGTATAGGAAGTGCTGTGCAGTTTCAGTAACGCCCTCTGAAGCCAACTACAGCTCTGGGTATGATGTTTTTTTCCTGTTGTCTGCAGGGCCCCTTCCCCTTCCCCTCCCCTTACTACTGATGCACAAGACAGATACAGGCAGATCTGCAGCCAGGTGGTGCCCAGTTGGGGTTCGTTCTTCCTGTTCTGGTCACCTGGGAGCCAGCTTGCTGCCCTTGTACCAGGAGAGAGGGCCAGAGTGAGTGGACAGTACTGGCAAGACCAGGATAGGCCCAGGCGGCCAGCCTCTCAGTGTATCGCTGCTGTGTGCAAGAGTCCCTGGGAACCCCAGAGCAGCTCCTCCTGCTCCCAGAGCACTGCCAGAGCTGGTGTTTGAGCCAGGGTGTGGTCCACAGGCACAGGCTAAGGCAGGGCACCTTCCTCCTCCCACCTGCACTGCTGCTTTGTTGTGGGGGGACCCACCTCAGCCTAGTGTGCACCCCCTTACCCTGGTCTGAGGACAGGGCAGTGATTGTCCTTCATGTTGGTCCCTATCAGTGTCTCTAAGCACAGCTGCATGTGAAGGGAGCATCTCTGTTTGCTACTGGCAAGCTGGGGGTTATGACACACAAGCTTCCATGTGACAGAGAGGAGCAGACTCTGGGAAGCCCGTTCCTGCCAGCATGAGGCTTCCCTTGGGGTGAAGGGTGGGAGAGAGGACCACAAGCCTTCCCACTGTGTGAGGACAGCTCTTCTGCCCTGCGCTTCTGTCACTGGAGGTGGGGTCACCAACAGAGTGGGCTAGGCTGAAGGATAGCATGGAGACTGGGATCTGAGATAGCCTTTGGCCTATATTCAGCAGGGCTAAGACATGACCCTCCTGCCCTGGCCAGTGGGATCTCACCCTTGTCTGAGGGTGGGGCTGAGTTCTTGCATCTCACCGGCTGATAAGAAAGCTCTTGTCAGTCAAATCAGCCCCACAGCTAGCCCCCAGCAGCCCTCCAGGGCCTTTTGTAAGGGTCTGAGTTTGAGAGAGTCTGGGTCTCCTCAGTTCAAAGCCTCCCAACTTGATTACTCTGTGACTGAGTCACTGACCCCTAGGTGCTGCTGACATAGTGAGGCAGGCCAATGGCTGCTTGTAAGACAGGAAGTTTAACAGATTAAGCAGCTATTTCTGCGAGAAAACAATGGGTGTCACTAACTTCAACCAATAAAGCTGTTAGCTCCTGCATGCCATGCAGCTGCTCCAAGCTGGCAGTGTTTGCTTGAATCACCCCAGCCTGTTGGCAGGCTCCAAATCTGTGAGGACAGGGGAGGAACTCTAGGAGCAGGTTAGGTTATACCGGAGGTCTGAGTTAGTCTTCATGTTGCTATTGCCAGTGAAGGCAAAGCTCAGGAAGCTGGTGAGCTGGGACTTTGAGCAAGGGATGGGCTCTCTCAGAGCTAGGCATGGTGCCTACTACATACAGATGTGGGGCTTAGTCAGGAGTTCTCTGGCTGGACAAGATGGACCAATATCTCAGGTAACCTCAAGCCTGGCATCTCAGGTACTTTCTCTTTGGCACACAGCTGTGCTGCTGGGTCTGTTGTTTCATAGATTCATAGATGTTAGGGTCGGAAGGGACCTCAATAGATCATCGAGTCCGACCCCCCGCATAAGCAGGAAAGAGGGCTGGGACTAGATGACCCCAGCTAGATACTCATCTAACCTCCTCTTGAAGACCCCCAGGGTAGGGGAGAGCACCACCTCCCTTGGGAGCCCGTTCCAGACCCTGGCCACTCTAACTGTGAAGAATTTCTTCCTAATGTCCAATCTAAATCTGCTCTCTGCTAGCTTGTGGCCATTATTTCTTGTAACCCCCGGGGGCACCTTGGTGAATAAAACCTCACCAATTCCCTTCTGTGCCCCCGTGATGAACTTATAGGCAGCCACAAGGTCGCCTCTCAACCTTCTCTTGCGGAGGCTGAATAGATCCAGTTCTCTAGTCTCTCCTCGTAAGGCTTGGTCTGTAGGCCCTTAACCATACGAGTGGCCCTTTTCTGGGTACAGCAGTTCATCTTTATCTTAAATACACCTCCCTCTCATCTGGGGGTGTATGCGTCCATGGTATATCTGTGCTGCTGCCATCAGTGTGTCTTGTGGCCAGGAAGAGGGATCGCGGTACACTCTGAGCCAGGACAGGGGACAGCAAGTTCCTCCGCCCACCAGTGCCCAGAGAGATGGGAACAAACACCTTCAATTCTGGAACAGGGGGAGTAGGTTGGAAAAGTTGATCGCTGCTGCCCTCTAGTAGAGAATCACAGCACTCCACTGACTTGTGTTATTTAAGCAGTGAGTCCCTGTCCTTTGGTGCTTTCTTCATTGTTTTCACTTGGCTTTTAACAGAATGCTTTGCCTAGAGTTGCTTGATCCTTAACAGTGACTTCTCCTGGACCTGCAGCCTGGACATCAGGACTGCTGGTCACTGTTTAGCCATGGCAAAGTGGCTTTGGCATTCTGTGGCTCAGCCTCCCTCTCTGTAAAATGGGCACTTTGTGTTGCCCTGAATCTCCTCAGGGATCCATCCATTCTTCAGCACCCTTCCTCACTAAGTTTTTCCATTGTTTGTTTTGTGAGACATGTTGAGATACTAGCCAGGCAGTGCTTTGATGCCCCAGGGAGAGGGAGGGAGAGCTTTTATTTGCCCTCCATGGCCTCATGAGAAAGTGAACGCCTCTTCAGAATTTACCACAACACTGATTTTTCATCATCCTCTCTCTGCAGAGCCGACATCGCACCAGTGCAGGGAGCTGGGATCTGCCCCTGCTTGTACAGCAGCCAGCTTCACAACTTTCCTGAGGCCCAGATGACTTCACACATGCTGAAGCCCTGAAGGCAACAAGGCTTACCAGAAACTGTAATCAAATTTGTAGACTTTTTCCCATGTCTTGATGCAGGAGACCAGCTTAGCGCTCAGCTCCCAGGCTGTTTGCAGAGCTCAAAGTACCTGTGAGGAAAGTACCTATAAACTGAGCATAGGGTTTATATGATTTACAGACCCAAGGCTGGGAGGAAATTGAACAAGGATTAGCTGCTAAAAAGGCTAACATCAAGCACTCTCTTGTCCAAGATGAGTTGGCAATAATATCCCTGCTTTCAAGGTGTGGGACTTGAATCAGGAAGAAGTTAAAGGGACAACATCAAGAAGCAAATAAACTTTTCCTCTGATATCCCCACAGTCCTCGGGGACCACTGTGGTCCCTGCAGCAGACAAACTGTAGGGCATATTCTCCTTATTTTTTTCATTACTGGGTAGGTACATTTAATGATGCCTAGAGCAGAGTCCTCTCACTGGTTCATGGGTGCACTTCCCATTGTAGGCACTAGGTGCCCCTGCATGTTCACTCTTACATCAGCCCTGCAAGGCAGAGTTTATCAACGGGGCTGTCTGGAAACCTAGAATTACCCTCACAAGGTAATGTGAAGCGCTGGCATCTGGGCTGCCCTGCACCAGAGACTTTTCCAATTGTTTCCTTTACAAAAGAAGCTGAGAGCAGTACCATGCCTAGCACAGCGCAGCAGGGGTAGCACTCACTGGGGGTCTAGGCCGGCCTTGGAGCAGAGCTGTTGCCCTGGCTCTCCCACCTCTCAGAAAGAGCCTACCCCCAGCTGTTGGTTGCTCCAGGGGCCATGTTCAGCCCTGCTGGGGCTGTTCCTTTTAGTATAACTAGTGAAATCCTGATGGGCTGATTCTGTAACCCAGTGGTTGAGGCACTTGTCTGTGGTGGGAGAGAATGAGGCTCCAGCCCCTGCCCTGAGCAAGACCAAAAAAGTGTCTCCCTCCTGTCAGGTAATTCTCAACTCTTTCTCTCTTATTCTATCAGTAAAAGCTGCAGAGGACAAACTGATGCAGCAGAGGCAACAGGATGGGATGCAGGGACAGCTTGAGTGCATTTGATGGTGACAGGAGGGAGTGGCGTTCCCCCTGCTTCTCCGTGGTGATTCAGCACAGCTCTTCCAAGGCTGTGGGTCCCACCTCCTCCATCCTCTCCCCCATGTTGCTGTCCAGGTCCTGCGGTGCTGATCTCTGGGCTGGGGTTGGTCATGGTCAGCTGGTCCTGGTTGGGTTTTTAGCTGGAGCCCGGTGGTGAGCTTTGACTCTGTGTGACCTACTCCACCACCCACTGGAGACCCAATCAATGGGAGGCTTCAAACTGCCACGAAGAGGCTTTTGATGAGGCTTAGAGCTTTCACCAGGTGAGAAGATGTTTCTCCCGTTCTTGCCGGGCTGTTCAACAGAGTCCTGCAGCCTTGGAGCCCCTGGAGGCTTATGTACTTGTGGATGACACAGCCTGAGGCATGGGGACAGCTGCCCCTCACAGCATCTTTTCCTGGAGGGAGCTCCTCCCCAGGAGAAGTTCACAGCAGAGAAGCTCACACAGCAGCTAACAGGGAAGGGATTAGACTGGTATCAGTCTTGTTTGTCTGGTCTGCATGTCTCATGGGTACAGTGCAGACCATGAGGCTGTGCCTTTTTGGAAATAGAGGGCCATGGCTTGGGGTGTGGGATGGGGAGGTGGGAGCAGGGGAAAGTTGGATTCAGACAGGTTTAGAGCAGGCTAACTCATAAGGTACTCGGACAGCAGGCTGTCCCTCTTTCACTGGGCTCAGAGGTCTCTCTTTGCAGCCATATATTTGCAGTTGGCTTTTGCCCACGTGCCTTTGTTTTCTGTTCTAGCCAAATATTTGGAGGTGAAATCAGTGTGGCAGAGGGGCTACACAATGCCTCTCCCAGAAGGGCTGGGATAATGGGACTTTGTTCCAGGGCAACAGAAGGCTTTGTGGAGGGCCGGGGCAGCTGTTCCAGAGCAATGATTGAAATTCAGTTGCCCTTAACAACAAAACTTATATCTTTTGCAGCCAAATCTGTTAGTCATTTCTTGCTTCTGTGAAATGGCCTTGGAAACAGGGCAGAGAAAGCAATGGTTAAAGATAGTTGGGGGAAGACAGAGTGTGAAAGAGATGGTAGAAGACAGATGGGGGAAGGAGATTGATGGGGGGAAGGGAGGCAGAGAATGAAAGAGATTCCTAGTAGTAGTAAATAGTTGGTGATGGATGGACGGACAGACAGGTAAATGCCAGGCTTGGTAGAAACCTACTGAAATTAATGGGAGTCTTTCTCAAGCTTTGGACTAAGCTGTCTTAGGATGTGGGCAGATGACATGTTTGTGTCTGTGTGGCTGACATCAGATGCCTATAATCATGCATGTAATCAGAGCAGAATGATAAGCAGCCCTCCTTGGCTGCTGAATGTAGCTATTGCTATTGCTGCCCCTCACTACTACATGGCAGTGAGAAGGAAGAGAAGAGTGAGGGGTTATGGGAAGAGCAAGGGAGAGACGGTGTGGGCACCAGGGAGATCATGGGGTGAGAAGGGGTCACTGGCCTATATATTCATCTACAGACAAGACCTTCCTGCCTCTGTTGTGGGGAGGAGGAGATGGAGGCAAGCTGTGGGGAGGGGATGATCACATCATTTTTCATCAGTGATTGGGGAGGTCCTGGATGGGTAGAGATGTGAGGAGAGGATTTGAAAAATGGATCAAGGAGGCAAAGGAGCAGGGGGGCTGTGTGTGCAGAGACCCACTGAGGAGCAGAACAGAGGGTGCACTGGAGGGCAGGTGCTGGGGGCCAGCTCTGGAGGGGCTTGTCTATATTTTCACACAGTCTCACACATTTCCTTTCTCCATTATTGCAGTGTTTCACCTCCTGGGTGCCCTAGCTGTGACCTGCTTTGTTGCCTGATGAGATCCAGTAATTTTACCAGCCATTCTGAATGTAGCCTTGGAAGCAGCATACCTGGCTGAGGAGATCTAGGTGGTGCTCACCCTGCTTCTACATCCCTGCTTCCTATGAATCAGTGCTGCTGATTTAAAACTGATAGTTGGGGAGCTTCCTTCTGCAGAACTAGGGACTGCTCTTTACACTGCCTCTGCCTTGTGGTCTTGTGTGGCTTGCAGCTTGTAGTAGCAGCAGAAGGCATGTGGTGTTTATGCACATAAAGTGCATTGGGGAACCAAATGTACAACCACGAGGTCCAACCAAATGTACAACCATAAGGGCACAGGCTACTAGCAGGCAAGATGGGAATACATGGCCAGCGACCAGTAGCCCTAGAAGAGCCGGGAGCTCACTGCTGCCTCTGCTGGTGCCTAGAAAAGTAGAGCCCAGGACCCTCCAGCAAGACAGAGGCCCTAAAGGGGAAGGAGCCTTCTTTTAGCCTTCTCTGTGGTAGTGAGGTAGGAGACTGCTGGGGCCAGACTCACTGGCAAGTCAGTTCTGTGAGAGGTTGGGACATGCTGGTTTGAGGTACAGATAAGGTGTGGATCTGTGGAGAATGCATTTACTTTTCATGGGAGGTGTTGCAAGAAGCAAGAGAGTTTTCTGAAGTCAGTCCTTGGAGCAGAATTATTGCTCCCTCGAGACGGGCCTTGATGTTTTGGCTGAGGTTCCAGAAAGATGGGATTGTCTTTGTGCTGTTTGTGATCACCTCTTTCAGGACTGTGGTACACAGTAGTAAGAACACAATTGCATTAGGAATATACCCAGAGTCTGCATCTCTGTTTCTAGCAACGGGAAACCAATCTGCAAGGCTGTGATGTCTGTTTTCACTTTGCAGATGTGGACACTTGTTTACATCCTGAAACACCTTTCGGTGCAGAAGACTCGCAGCCAAGAATCTTTTCCTTGGGTGTACAACGCCCAGCACAGTGGGGCTTTGATCCAGACTGGGGCATCAAAACACTGCCTGGCTAGAAATGACAACTAGCAGCAATGATGGTAGTCCAGGCTGGCTCCATGCCAATGCCTGTTAGGCCTTTGAGAACAGAAGGCACTCAAGGGCTCTCACCATTGCTCACTGCCTCAGGGGTGGAGGAATTAATTTCCATTTCCACCGTGTCACTAGTCCCTGGTGCCAGTGAGAACAATCCTCTGATAGCTTTTGCGCACAGATGCTAAAAAGGATTCCTTGCAGGGGCAGAGTAGCTGTGACATAAGCATGGCTTGCCACATCCCTCCCTGGCTTTCCACCTCAAAGCAGTCCAGACTGCACATCTCTAGGGCACCTTCCTGCACTCCAGCCTGCAGGAGCTCCCCGCACTGCAGCCTACTCACACAAGGGCCTCACCTAAAGCCTATAAGTAACCCCAATGGTTTAAGTGCTCCCAGTTAGGTACAGGCATCTCCTGCTGCGCTGGGTCACATGCGCTGTGCACCTTGTCCCAGCAGGAGGATCCCAGTCCATGGGGTACCCCAGGTCTTGGCTACAAGCCATAAGTCAACAAGCCAGAGCCAGCAACTTTATCTTTAAAACCCCATTAGTGCTACCTAACACTTAACAGCAAGGCAATGCCCAGTGAAGGAATCCTTCTTTAGCAGACCTTCACCCTACTTGTCCCCTTCACTGCCTGCTGCTCTGAGAAGTCCTTCCCATACAAGTGGGTGCACATGCAGCCCTGCACTGGAACTTGGCAAGAGAAGGAAAAAGTTTCACTGATTAACTGCTTTTGAGGTCATTCTGCAACATGAGAAGCGTCTGGGCTGGCTAGACAGAAAGCAAGATGGGAAATGCAGCTGCTCCCAGTACAGCTCATTCACACCTGCATAAGGAGTGAATGTAGTAACCCATTTGGTCCCTGGTCCCCTCTGAGGTGATTCACAGAGTCATAGAAAAATAAGGGAAGGGTCCCCAGGAGATCATATCTAGTCCAACCCTTTGTGCAGGGCAGGAACATCCCTATCCAAACCATCCCAGAGAAGTACTTATCCAAGTTGCACTTACAAGCTTCCAGTGATGGAGACTTCACAGTCTCCCTGGGTAATTTGGTCCCTTGCATTCATCCAGGGAGGAGGTGCTTTTGTTAGAGCCCAGTTAGGCAGCCTTGGCTTGTCAGACAGAGCTGTGGCTTGTGTGTTACAGAATGTAAACTAGCAGTGCTCCTCTGCTGAATAGCAGATTTTACTGCCTCACAACCTGGTTTCCCATTTCCATGCCTCACATGCCAATCCACTGTCTATAGCTCACTGTGTATCTGTTCTTGGATCAGTGTAAACAATCTGCTTGCTGGAAATAGTTGGATAAAATTCTGCTCTCACAAAATGTCAGCCGGAAAGCCAGCAAGGAGGAAGTTTCCTCCCCACCTCTTTGTAGTTTTGAACTTGAGAGCACTTTGGTTATGCTGTGATCTAGTGCAATAAACATTTAACTCTGAGGTTGCATGTGTCACACATCAGTCCCAGACAGGGTTTTGGTTTAAAAAGGGGGAGAGTGTCAGTGGAAACACTGACAAAATATCAAAGGACCCTGGAAACATACTGTTATTTGTGCTTCAAAAGCACCTAGCATCCATAGTGAAGAGCTGCTGTGCCAGGCACTGTGCAGAAAATCCCAACCCCAGGGAGTTTATAGGCCAAAGAGAAGAGAGGCAGAGGATTAAATAAAGAAGAGGGACATGCCTAAAGGCATACAGGAGCTTAGTGGTGGAGCTACAGCACACTGGCTCCCCTAGCAGTGGGCTGTATTTCTAGCAGACCTGCCTTTCCACTATGTCCCAGAACCTTTGGAAGTCTTGAATTAAACTCATTTTCCTCCCTGATTTTTCCTGCTCTCTGACCCCTGGGTTGGTATGGGAGGGTTGTTCATGGGTCCCAGGCTGTACACATCAATCATTTCTATTGTAGAGTTGCATAGGACAGCTGGAAGGGGGACCCTGGCTGGAGGGCTCTGCTGACAGATGGCTTAGTAGGCAACAGGGAATCTCTGGGTCGTTCCAGAACTTTAGCCTCAACTTCCTGTGAAAATGCTGGTGAGATCAGCAGCAAGCTGTCTGGAGACTCTCCTTGTAGACCCCATTCTGGTCTCCCATCCTTTCCTTCTACCCACCCTAGGGGAACACAGAGTAGTGGTTGGTGCACGGGACAATGTTCCTGGGTTCTCATCCCACTTAGCTGCTACCCCACTTGGTGACCTCAGCCAAACAAAAGGGCATCTCTGATCTCCGTCTTGGTTTCCCCACCATGTGAAACAGAAACAAGGACAGAGACCTCCTGCAGGGCACAGTGCAGGAGCAAAATGATGCCGTCCTTTCTGTAGGGAGGGAGGTCGGGGGAGAAGCTCCCATTAGTATCTTAGTTGCCTTGTGCCTTTGCTTTCATCTAGGTATTGCCTTCCCCGAAGGCTGTGGGCCTGGCCATGCCTTGCAGGGGGGAGGGGAGGAGTGAAGTTGTTTATCTCAGAGATTATTAGTGAGGCAAAGCTGGCTCAGCCTCCAGTGAAACATCTTTCAGATAATCTGAAGAGAGTCATTTGTCATTCCGTCCCCACGCGCATTAGTCAGACAGAGCGGAGCGGGGTCCCCCATCCAGGCTGCTGCTTCTGCAAAGCTGCACTAGCAGAGCCAAGCACCCACTTGCATGCACCCCAGGGCATAATGGGGCTTGTTATTGGGGCGTGGGGGTCATGGTATCCTCCCCACTCTGCTGTGGTGTGGAGGGGGGGGAGGGGGTGATTACAGCATGGGAGCATCTCATACAGAAAGGAAAGTGCCCCTCATTGCTAGGGCTGTAGTTAGTAGCAGGGTGATGGCTGAGCTGCAGGGAAGTGATGCACCTGGAGGAGAGCATTGAAGTAACCCCTGGTAGGTGTTTGACCTACACCTGGGAGGGGCGCACAGGCAAACAGCCTCACCCATTGGTAGTATGTGTGTGTGTGGTTATAGTATGTATGCACACACAGTTGTTGTTTCCCTTGCCGCTTTGCTTGGGTTTGCTCTAGGTTCTCAGTGGGTGACCACGTGCCAGCCCCATGCCAGCATGTCTGTATCCATTTCTCTTTCCTTTGTCAGGCATCCACCACCCATTGGTTTCACTCCCTTGTACTGGCAGGAGCACTGGAGGAGTGTCCTGCCTGGCCCACTCCATCTGGCAGCACTTCCCTTTCACAGGAAGGCCAAGCCTGAACAGCTTATTCTTGGGTATCGATTCTCCCCTGAGCACATGTTTTTTGGCAGGAGTGCAGCTTGGCCTGAGCAGGGAATGAGGCAGGGAGCACAGACCTGTGGCACTGGCCTGGGGGTTGGTGTGTTCTCTTAGGGACTGCTGTCTTCTGCTTCACATCCTCAGTTTGCCATTAAAGCACTGAAGTCTCTAAGTCTCCTGGCATCAAAACCAGCATTCCAGATGGGAACTAGATACAAAACTGTGCACTGATGTCTGCCTGAATCTGCATGCAGTCCCACCCAGACCTTCAGAGATCCCCACTGAAGACACAGGGTGGTGATAGCAGTGGGGGCGGGGGTGGTGGAAAGGGTGCTACTAGACTCATGCCAGCCAGCACAGCTCCAGCAGCAGCTCTGAGAGACTTGAAGTGTTCCTGCTCTCCTCCATGAAAGGTGCTGATTGTGAAACCCCATTAGGATGATTTCCAGGGCAAGATGAAAATCTGTCTATTGAGCGGTATCATGGATGTGCAGGGCTTGGTGTGTGGGGGGGAGATTCAGGGACTCTTGGAAAGCTTCTATCAAGCCCAGGTCACTGAGCTCCAGCAGTAGCAGTGAGAGCCATACTCAGTTTGATAACATAGTACCCACCAGTAGGTAGGATTTCAGTTCGTCTTTCATATCCAGCTCTTACTCTGCAGCCTCTAACCCACAGGGGAGAATGCTGGGAAACTTCTGAAGCCCACTGGTATCCCAGTGGGGCTGTTGCTCTCGCTTCAGTTACTGTCTGATATGCAGGAGAGTCTCCTGGGTGATCTTACCTAACACAGAAGCAGTGTTTAATTTTTGCCTGTTCCTCCATTCCTTCTCACATGGGTCCCTGGCTGGTAGGACCGATGAAAGTTGTTAACCATTTGCGTTGGTCATGATTGTTATTCTGATTTGTGTATGAGAGCAGCTATGGCACAGGGCACTTGTGCACCAGGTACTGAACACTCACACAATCCGAGTCCCAAAAAGCTTGCAGGGCAGGCAAACTGAGGCACTGGGAAATGAAGGGACTTGATCAAGTCACACAGCAAGCCAGTGGCAAAGGTAGGAACTGAACCAAGGTGTCTGGAGTCTCAGGTTGGTACCTGATCTCCTACAGCTGATGTGGCTTTCCCATGTGTTTGCTTCCCAGATTAACTCTGGGCTGATTTAGCTTCCCAAATGCCCATGAGAGATCCCCCACATTGTCCTTGGCCTGATCTCCTGCTTTGCTGAAGCCTTCCAGCTGCCTCTCCTAGCATAGAGCTGGTAACCTAGAGGTGGAACATGCCATGAGCCCGTGTTGGTCCCTGAGGCCTGCATCCCTCCCATGCCTGCATTGCTGAGGCTGATTGGTGTTGCCGCTGCTCGGTTCACAGGCAGCAGATCCACTTCTCCCTGAGGGCTGCAGCTTTGCCCCCTTTCTACAGAACCTTCACAGCAGGGCCTGGCAGGGAGAAAACAGGCTTGCTCTCGAACCAGCTCCCTGCAGCCATCCAGGGCATCCGTGCCACTCTGGTGCTGGGGTTTCATACTGCATTCAAGATCTAGGGTGTGAGATATTTTGACACCCATACTCCCTTCCCCCCTACCCTGCTTCAGGGCTGCACAGGTGCCTTGTGCTGACCTATGCTGCACTCTCCTATCTTCATCCTGCCCTGCAGTTACAGGAGCCCCTGGCTTGTTTGTCCCATCCTGTGCCCTGTCCTCCCTCTCAGCTCTATCCTGCAGCTACACTGGAGCGCCCTGCTCGTGAGATCACCTGCCTTGCTGCATGAGCAGCTCTCTCAGAGCCCTGCTCTTTAGCTAAGCCCTGCAGTGCAGCTTGTCCTCTCCCTCTCCCTCCATAAAGTCTTGCTTCAGCATCCCCGAGCCATAAATCTGTGTGCTGTTCTCAAGCAGAATCTCTCTGACATAAACAGTGCCAGCTTCTCATTCATTGCAGGGTACTCTGCTGCCAGACTGAACCTTTGGAAGCACCGGATAAGGTCAGTCCCCTGCCTAAGTGAAGCTTGCTGCCTGGCAGCCAGGTTTCATAACTGTTCTTGACGGACAGGATTCAAAACAGCAACTTTAAAGCTCCAACACCAGAAGAAAACATTCCCCATCTCAGGGCTGGCTCTGCAGAGCCTGGCCTACAGCTGGTGGTGCTGCAGAGAAAGTGCAAGTCCTGGAAAGTAGCTCTTGTGCATGATCAGTGACTGCTTTTCTCTCACCTTCAGTATCTCAGCACTTTAAAGGAAAGTGTTGTTTTGGACCAGCTCCACACTCCCACAATTCATATTGAAAAATGGGCCTGCCACTTACAGCCAGCCTGGAGGGAAAGTAGGTGAAAGCACAGCCAGGGCTTAGGGTGATTTTCCTCCTGCATGAATGGATTGGATCAGCCTTTTGGATTGTAATGATATGTTTATGTGAGAATAAAATCCATCAGAGCTGATGCCAGGTGATGAACTGATTGAGATTGTAACCCTTGAATTGCTTCTGTTTTCTATGTTGTCCATTCCCCATGATGCTACACCCCATCTAGTGTCAGGGCAGAGGTGTGATTCTCTTGGGTATATCTGGACTGCCATTTGGTGCAGCAGAAGAACCCAGACCTGCTCTGGGCAATGGGGGAACGTGGCTTCTCATGGAGTATTCACTGTTAGTGTTATAACAGCAGCTAGTGACCCGAGTGCAAGTAAAGTCCCAAGGACTGTATTTTCATTTGCATATGTACAATACCCAGCATAATGGAGTGCTGGCTGTGACTGGGCCTTGCAGGTGCTACACCAAACAACAACAATTGTGTTAGGTACTATACAAACTCAAAACAAGAGACAGACCCTGCTCTCCTTTATTGGAGGGGCTCTGCTAGGGCAGTTGCTGTCTGGTACGATGACTGATCTGTAGCTAAAAGGTGCTGCTTGAACAAATTCTGGTGAGCCAGTGGTTTCTTTGTAGAGCTGCCAGTCCTGCAGATCCATGGCCTGAAGAGGGGAAGATTGAGCGAGGGCCAGGAGAAGCAGGATCTCCCAGGTCCTAATCCTAGTTTTGGCAATGACCCTTTCTGTGGCCATAGGGAAGGGGCTTAACTTTACTGTACCTCAGTTTCCCTCAGAGTACCTCAGGCAGTAATACATGGCTCACTGCACTGATCGCTCCAGAGCAGCGGTTCCCAATCTGTGGTATGAGTACCACCAGTGGTACGTCAGTGGTATGCATTAACAGATTTATTATATTTAATTTATATGGGACAAAAATTTAGTGGTGTTACTTAAGGTTGAACTGAAAAATTTGCTGGTGGTACTTTCAGTTGTATTGTTTTAACTTGGTGGAGTGCAATCTGTCCCAGTTTGGGAACTGCTGCTCCAGAGGGTAACAGGCCTACCAAAGTGACTGGCTTTAGTTATGCATTCTTCAGGCACGCACAGCCAATTTGATGATAAGAAGTCTGCCAGCGCAGCATGCCACATAACAGCAAGAAGGATGCAGAGAGTCACCTTCTTCTGACACTGAACAAGGAATTTCCCCAGAATATGGAAAAGAGCGCAAACCCGAGAGCATCTCTGCCTTGAACCTTCCTGGGGCCTGGCTTCCGGCTGCAGCTTTGAGGAGATATGACCCATGCCTTGTTACAAGCCAGGCCACGAATGGAGAGCCTGGTTTTCCAGAGAGCTCAGGGCCAAGTCTTAAGTCCTTGGTGCCCACAACTGGAGCCAGAGGTTGCAAAGTGCTGGGCACTCATCTGAAAACCCTCCTGCTTGTTTGGGTCCCTCTCTCCAAAAGCTGGGCCCTGCCGTCCAAGAATTACTGTTAGGAGAAGTACCACTAGGGGGCATTAAAAACAGCTGGTATCTTCAGATGGCTGGACTGTAAATTACCTTACCTCAGAGGGGTGTTCTGGGTGCCAACTGCTCACAGTTTAAGTGCTTTGAAAGGTCTCAGTGTTGGTAATACAGGCCTCAAAGTCACAGTCAGAGGCCATCTAACAAAAGGCTAAAACAAGCCATAGGAAAAAATGTAGCAGGGTGCATATGTGGTACTCTGTGCAGCTGGAAAATGAACAGCTGGGAAGAGAAGCTGGGCTCTGGGCAGGTGACAGGGGGAGGCATAGGCTAGCCTGCATCAAGCAAACAGAAGCCTAAAAACAAACAGGCAAAGTGTCCAAAAAGGGACTGGATGCATTCTGGGAGGAGAGGGGCATCGGTGGTAGCTACTGGGCACAACAGGTAGGGATGCAGCCTTTGAACTGGAACGTCCTAGACCTTAAATGCCAGAGACTGCAAGTGAGAGACGAACAGCAAGGAAAAATCCCGGATCAAACTCGGTTCGTTCTGCCTTTCTGTCCTTGTGCAACAGGCCTTTTTGATGTGCCTGGTGCATCCTGGACTTGGGCCCAGCCAGGAGGAACTATGAGCCTCCCTGACCCCTGTGCAACAGGCCTATCTGACACATACCGGGAACAAGGGCCCTGGGCCCACAGAGCAATGGTCAGCCCCCGCAGTTAATAGAAGGGGCCGCTGGGTATGTGGCAACCGAATTTGTAGGACAAATAGAGGGTAAAACAGTGACTGCAGTGTGGGTCACAGGCTTAAAACGAGGGCACCGACGGGGGCACCAAGCAGAACACACCATGCTGGGCAGTGCCCATTGGCCACGTCCAAGGAGCCAGCGGACACTGCACAGAGAAACTCCACCTGGAGACGCCGGCGGATCAGGGACTGGCCTATTTGACATGCCATGGCGTCATGGGACTCGGCCCATCACAGGGAACTGCGGAGGACACACGGACTAAACGTGTGGGACAACAAAAAAAAGAAAACCGGAACGGGAGCGGGGCTGTAGGCTAGTAAGCAGGGTGCTGAACAGAGCACGCTGGCTCCTGAAGGAGTGGAGGGAGCCTGTGGACGCCCACCTATGAAACCCTTTCTGGAAACCCCAGCACACCACGGAGAGGAGCAGTTCGGCTATGACAGGCCCACGGCTGCACTGGGGACGCGGGAGCTAGAGGCCCAGCACAGGGAACCACAGGCCGGGTCAGAGGGAGGCTGCTGAGAAAGTGGCAACTGATTCCTAAGGACAAACGCTAACAAAACAGGGACGGGAGCTGGTCACGAGTGTGCCACGGGGGACAAGGAGCACAGCGCCAGCCCCAGGGGCAGCGGCACTGCCCAGCATGGTCGGCCCGGAGCCGGGAGGCAGGACGGACGCAGGCACTGCCGGGGGCGCCGCAGCCCCTCGCTCCGCCCCTGCCCCGGCGGCGGGGCCGGGCCAGAGCAGCGCTGCGTCCCG
>NW_005842042.1:2351156-2405456 GCF_000455745.1 Alligator sinensis
CTGGGAATCGCGCCCGAGCTGGGGTGCGGGCGCGGCGCGGCGCGGCCAGGGGCTGTTTATACCCCTGCAGAGGCACGGAGCCCGGCCCGTGTGCGCGTGTGCGTGCGTGTGCGTTGCACGCCCAGCAACAAGTGCGCGTGTGCATTGCACGCCCAGCAACAGTTGTGCGCGCGCGCGTGTTGCACGCCCAGCACCAATTGTGCGCGCGCGTGTTGCACGCCCAGCACCAATTGTGTGCGTGTGCATGCGTGCGTTGCACGCCCAGCAACAATTGGTCCCTTTCCTCACCAGCCTCCGGTGCTGGGGACGTGGGCGCTGGTTCTGGGCTCCCCGCAGCCTTGTGCTCTGTCCCCGTCTCCCCCCATAAAGCGGGTGGAAGGAAGGGGGACAAAACATCCCCTGTGGCCCCGGCCCGGCCATTCTGTTCTGGCAGCACTGGCACAAGCTGCCTGCATCTGCGGAGCTATAAATAGGCTCCTGAATTATATGTGGGTCAGAGCTGCCTCCTTCCCCCCCTTGCGAAGCTGGGGGGAGCTGCTCCTGCTCCTGGCTGCCAGGGTGGCAGCTCTGCCATCTCGCAGACCCTGTCGGGGGACGTGGACCTCTCTAGCTCCCTGAAAGCCTGGCAGGTTGCTCCTCTTCCTGTGGTCCTGCAGAGGTGCATGTTTCCTGCAGCCAAAAATTTTGTTAATCCCTTCCCTTCTGCCTGATTTAGGCAGTGAAGAAATCCCTGGGCTGACTAGCACGTGTCACACAGTACCGAAGAGGCTCTTTGCACCAAGCGGGTGGAAACGGGCCTTGATTTGGAGAATTCTGTGCATCGTCATGAAGGAGCCGCGCAGAGTTGTGGTCGGGGGTTCTTGGGCCAGGAAAGTTTTTCTCCCCAGGTCGGTGGGCAGCCGTGTTGATGGTCCATTCAGCAGCAGGGCAGAGGATGTTGTGAAGGGGGTGTGTGTGTGTGTGTGTGTGATCCCACTACTCTGTCAGTGCAGTGCATCAGCAGTGCCCTCATCTCTGCTGTTAACTGTAACTTGTTACAGGGTGTTCTGGGTGAAGCTGTTGCTTCTCGTTATGGATGGATGACTCTTGGGGATTCCTTTGGTTAGTGGTTGCCAGTGAATGCAGGGCCTGGCCTGCATGGCTTAGGGCGCCCCTTCCAGTCTGGTGTCCCCATGAATAAGGGCACTCGTGTGAGTGAGTGCTGGTACCATGGGGCCTAAGATCCCCATAGCTCCTGGAGCATCCGTGTCTCTGATTGTCCAGCAGGGACTCCCTTGTAAGGGGAAAGATCAGGCAGGGCTGGACAGGGTTCCTTCTTTAAACTAAAGCTGCTGCTTTGTCAGCTGGCCTAAGCCATATGTCAGAGACCCCTTGCTTGAGTTAGAAAATTATCGTCTCTGCTGGCTGAGTCATCCTCTTTCGTTATTAAGCAGAGCTGGACCTTTGAGTCCTCGTGTTGTGGATTCCTGGCCCTAGGGAAGGAGCGTGTGAACCTTGCACTGGGACTGTTGGAGGACGTGGCATAGAGCTAGTAAATGCCCCAGCCAGGCTGGCTGTTTCAGGTCTTGTTCGCTGCACGGGGTATTCTGCTTGCAGTCTAGATTGGCACTTGGCATACCTGACCTGTCTGAGATTCCCTCTTCCCATTGGGTTCAGTTTTCCTTCAGGCTGGGACAGCAAGAGGCTTTATGGAAGGGTGTCTTGCTCCCAGCACATTGCTGTGTCTGGCTGCTCTTTGAAATGGGGCATGGGGCAGATCCAGGTACTTGAGCCCTTTGTGGTGCTGTGGCATATGGACCTGGCTGGATTTGCCTTGGGCCAGGCAGAACTCTCCTCTGATGCTGAAGTCCTTTCTCCAGTGGGGTGTTAGTTTAGCATGAAAAAGGCTGGCAGAGGTGGCACCTCCCCTGACCAGCAGAAGAAAGTATGTATGGGGAACCTAAAAGCAGTGGCCATGTGATCCATAGCACATGTCAAGAACATGTGTTGATGCCCATTGAGCTGTGTAGCTGCAACCTGTGTGCAGTGGTGGCCTGTAAGGATGTTCCTCTGCACACTGTCCCATGAGAGCCCCTCCTGCCCACCATGTCTTGCCCTGGGTGCATACCAGTCACATGTTCACTTTCCACTACTGCCATGTAGGTGATGACACCCAGCTGTTTTCCGTGCCCAAGGCATCTGTTTGCTGTGGCCCTGGCACTCTTCCTTGGCTGCGTGGGTGTACGCCTTCCCTCCCAAAACCTGTGATCTTTGTTTTCCTGTACCTTGCTTGTGGGTGAGGCAAGCCACTTGAGCTGCGTGCTTAGCTAGAGCTGGGTTGCATGCCAAAGTAAGGCTGGCCAGCACCTGCCACAACATACCAGTCCCCTGCTTGTACTGCTGGCCACTTCACTTGCCCTCCTGTTTGGTCCAGAGAAATCTAAAACTAACCTGTCAGGCAAAAATGCAGGCTTGAGATGCCTTCCTCAGGCTGTGTTGTCCCTGCTGGGGGCCCCAGGCATGGATTAGCTGTGTGCAGGGGTTAAGGTCAGGGTGGTGGTGACTGGCTTCCCTTCTCCCCACAACTGATGGAAGTAGTGGTGCCCCCCCCCCCCCCCCCCCTCCGCTGCGGGGTGGGGGGGCGCCCCCCCCCCGTTTGGTGTGGTGAAGGCCCCCTCTCCTGTGCTGCATGCATTTCTGACCTGGCTGTGCCTGATTTTTTGGTCAAGCCGCCCAGTAGCTTGCTGGGATCAGCACCTTTTCACCTGTAGCAGTACAGGAATATGGCAAAATCGAGGCACTGGGTTGTGCTCCCTGCTCTGCCACTGACTTGCTTTGTGGCCTTTGGCACATCCCTTCCCCCTCTGTCTCTTCTTTGTCTAAAGGCAAATTCCTTGGTCCTGGACTTCTAGTCCCTGTTGCTTGTTTGGGTTGGGATTTTTCCAGTGCTTCTATAATGGAGGTAGTCATAATTGCTGCTGATCTGGCAGGGCCTTCTAAAGTTGTTTCTTCCTAAGGCTCCATGTTCTAGTTAGTGCCTGACTTGAAGGCACTGAACTTGCTGCCACTTCCGGATATCAGGCAGCCAAGATATTTGTTGCTAGCAGGAGAGGTCTGTGCCTCTGCTGAACTGCTGCATCTCCAGGAGATAGATGGTTTTGTCTGACAGGTGAGGTCCCGGTTGGATCTCCGAGGCAGGCAGAGGAGTAATGCAGGAGCGCAGCAGTGGCTCGAACAGCAGATGATCACAACTCTGCAGTGACACAGGGCAAGGACTTGGTGGAACTTCTGCCCCCAATGTACGGTACCTCTGGTGTTTGCTCGCTGTCGCTTGTACTTGGCTAGCTGCATATGTGTTCTCCCCTCTCTGGATGTTTGTTACCAAGATGCTGGCGACCTTGTTCTTCCCTCCTGCCTGATCCACTCTACAAAGGCATAATCTGTTGTCAGAAACCTCTCCATAGCATTGAGATGTGACATCGCACACATTAGGATTGAGCAGCAGGAGAAGCGGGGGTTGCTAGAGAAGGAGAAGGCACTTCATTTCCTAAACGCAGCTTGTGGGTATGTGCCAGCAACTTGGACGGTGGCGTGCAGGCAGTGTCTGATCCCTAATGCCATTCCATTTTGAAAGGGTCCTGCCAAAAGGCCTGTCATGTGGATGTGCTGCCTCAGGTGTGGGATGGAGTTCTAGTTGTGATTCCTCCCTCCCCTTGCCCACTCAAGCCCGTTAGCAATTCAAATGCTGCCTGCCCTCATGGACTCAGCAGCTGACCAGAGACCCAGCAGAACTAGTCCCAGACGAGAGCACTCTGCTGAGATGAAGTTATGATCAAGAGCGTGTCAGTGATTTAAGCATCCATTCCACTAAAGGGATGGCATAGCAAGCAGTTTGAGCCCAGGAAATCCAGAACAGAGGCTGCCCTTTTTCTTCTGACTATATTCGGGAAGAAATGAGCAGAAAAGCACTCGAGCAGCCTTAACTCTGGCCTCGAGGGAAGCAATGATGGGCATTTACCACATTAAAAGCCAGTTATTTGGATACCTTCATCCTGTACCATTGTGAGGGTGATGGCTTGGTACTGTGATAGGGAAAAGGGAAGATGCTTTAGCAACTTAACTGTGCATATTTTTTTTTTCTCTCCCCTGCATGCATCTGGACTTTATATATAACCATAACCTTTCCCTGTTTTTTTGTGAGGAAATTGCATCATCTCAGCCATGTCTTTATACTCTTGAGCTCAGGAGTCAAAATCAGTCGCTTAACTCTATCTCACTGTAGTGTTCTTCTCTGGAATTAAATTGGCCGGGTCTCTAGTGGTCTTCCGAGTGCCCTTGGGCAGACAGCAAGATATTTGGTATTTCTAACATGGTGGAGGGCTGGCTGCAGGGTGGGGGGAAGGTGAAGAGGAAAGGAACGTGTGAAAGATGCTTTTGCTTTCTTGAAACATTTGGTTGGGGATTAACTGCTGTATCCCCAAACTAATTTAAGCTCTTGGAAAACATTTCCTGGACTTGGTGTAAGCACCCCAAGTGGAGATCCACCATTGCTTCCTAGTAAAAACACCAAGGCTGAATTTGGGCTCCGAGTTCAACTGATCGCTTAACCTGAGCTGCACAGATGAAGTCAGTGCCCCTGCAACATCTTCAGCACTTGCCAGAAAGGGAAGGCTGACCCACTTGAAGGGAGGGGGTTGTTCATTCAAATATTGCTGAAGGTGTTGTTTAATTCTCAATCCTGTGCAGGGACTGGGCAAGGAGGGACCTCAAGCTGGGAAAGCTTCTGTTGAGGACTGGGAAGGGGGAAAAGAGGGCATACTCCCATTCCCCACCCCCAGTGTCTGCCCTTCCCCCTGCCTGACTGACTATTCCTGATGTTGCTCAAGTAATGAAAACCAGGTGGGGGAGGGAGGGAGGGATTCCTGATTTTTAAACACCAGCCCTTCTTCACCTTCGCAATCCACTGTCAAGGGAAAAGGTCCTGAGCCCAGTGCTTTCCTGGGTCCGCTCTTGCAGAGATTGGTATGGAGTTGGGGACCTCCTGTGGGTGTCAGCTCCTTTGCTGGAACAGCTACTGGCACTTATGGAGGTGCGGAGAGGGCACCTTGAATGATCAGCTACAGTAATGGAGCAGGCATCGATTTGACTCTTGTCCTCTGCTCCAAGTCCCTGGTGTTCTTTGACTCTACTCTGGATACCATTGTCGTTGGCCAGGTTGGGCCCTGTGTATACAGCCTGCGTCTGGGGTGTCCAGGCTGGGGAGCCGCAGGGCAATGCCTTTTTTGACTTGAACACATGTGCTAGCTGGGGGAGGCTTATTTCTTCTGCTTGGAGGAGCCATTCCTGTCTCCTGGAAGACCTGCGTAATACCTGGACCTGTCTTGTGTGAGAGTGGCACAGGCTGCACCTGCTACTGATAAATGCTACAATGCCCAATAGATGGAGAAGCCTTCCACTCCAAAGCAGGGCCCTGGGGAAGCTTGGGTTTACTGTCTGTCCCTGCTCTCATGGGTGCTGCTATACGAAGGTCCGGAGGCGGCATTCTCCTCGGCAGTTCCTTCCTTCTGAGATGAACTTCCTGCCTCTCTGCAGGCGTCCTGGGTACCTCTGGGCAAAAATGCTTCATCTTGGGCTTAGAGGTGCTAACTTAAGGTGCCCTGTTTAGATACCTGAAATAAGTGGCATGATTGTTTCAAAGCACTGAGCTCCCACAAATCCCAGTGGCTTCCATGGGAGCTGCAGATGTCCAGCTCCTCTGAAAATTAGGCTGTTCCTTAGGATGCTGTGGAAAGACATGGCCTGCTGTGGCTGTAGGCTGGTGGTGGGCTCCCACTTTGTGTAAAGCCTAGTGAAGTCCTGTTGCTGTTGACTTCATGCCTGAGGTGCATGGACACTGGGAATGGGTAGCAGTTCAGAACCCGGTGATAGTCAGGGGTGCCGCTAACTACTAGTCAGGGAACCCAGGTTGAAGGTCTTGTCGGGGCTTGGGATAAATGGAAGATTTATCTGCCTGTTGGGGGTCCCCAGCTGAGCTGTGCAGGAGTCTATTCTGTAGTACTGGGGGTTTTCTGAGGAGCTCTGCAGGGTTTGAGTTGGAAGCTGCTCCATTCCTGCAGAGGCTTAAGCTCTGCAGCAAAGCTCCAGCCAGCCCAACTCTGAGGAGCATCAACCTGTAATTGCAGTACACAGAGTTGCAGTGCTTTAACTGCTCTTTCCTACCTCAGCTGGAGTTGCATCTCTTCCCCTCCTCTCCCTCCAGCTCTGTTTTTAATTCAGCAAGCTGAGGGGATAAGGTTTGTGATGCTCACTGAGATAACGCCTGCTCTCTCTGGCAGCAGTACAACCTCAAAGGACCACTATAGCTCACTGTGTATCTGTTCTTGGTATAACCACAAGTGGAACATAAACCTACACTTTCCTGGACCACAGGATGCATCTCCCCTTCCTTGCCAAGTGTGCAATGCCCACCCATTTATTTGTGTGTGTACCCTAGTATCTGTCACCACTTCCCCTTGCTATATTGCTACAGAAGGGCCATCCCTTCTTACCTCCATCCTGTACCTTGCTAATGCAGGTAACATGAGCCCAGGGGCTGATAGGTGACTGTGTGGCACTTCCTCACATTTCATAGGCCTCGCCGGAGCATTTGTCTGGAAATGGGAGCATGGGGTGGGGGCACAAGGAGGGACATGCAGCAGTGAAAGAGTTAGCGAAAACTTGAATCCCTCTGTTCCTTTTGTGCATAATGGTATTTTTGTGAAGGTTGACTCTGCAACCTAAACAAAGAGGGATTTGTTTGCAAGGCAGGAATTGCTACAATAGGAGACAATAGAAGGCTCTCAAATGCTTTGGGTTCCTGGGTGGTAATGTGTCTTATTAAAGGGGCATCTTGGAAATTGCATTCTCCACTGACAGCTTTGTATCTAACATAGTTTCAAGTCACCCCTGTGACTGCTGCCTTTGAAAGCAGGCAGCAAACAATTCTTTCTCGCTTTGTGCATCTGACAGTGCTTTGGCCAGGATTTTTTTCAGAAGGATTTGGCACGTGGATGTGGGGCCACGGTTTTTGTGTGTTGGGCACTTCTGAAAATGTGGCCCCTTGTTTTGGTTCATTCAAGGGAACTGGGTCTCTCCAGAAAATCTGGCTGGGATGGTGGGGGAAGTGAGGGCTTTGAGTACTTGAAAATCTGACTCTAATAATATAAGCTTAGCCTTAGGTATGTAGACTCGACACTGGTGTTTCTCTAGGATAGCCCATCTCTTTTTCTTCTTGGCTGAAAAGACCATTCAGAATATAACTGGGAGCAGCAAACCCTTTTATAGAGCAGTCTGTGGGACAGGAATACGAAAGCAACCGATTCTAAAGAAGTAGCTTGAAGGCTGCTCTGCCAGGAACCAGGCCTTTTAAATATTAAGCCACTTAAAATAATTCAGACTCTCTGTTCTGCTAAGCACCAGCCTACTGACACATTGCAAAATCTAAGTGCTGCACTGGTAAGTTGGGGAAAAAAAAAAAAAAAAAAAAAAGAAGCTGGATTCAGAAGACTTAGAGCTGGCTGTAGCTGGGCTTTTCCATTGTGCAAGCCCCTGCAAAAAGTGTCTCTGCTGATGGACTGATGCATAAGTTGTATGTGGACCTCTATTTCCAATGGTCAGGGTGATGGGTTAAGCATTGCAGAAGAATTAGTTTACTGGGGGGGGTGGCACATGTACTGGTCGAAGGGAGTCCTCAGCAGGATACTCTGGATTGATAGGAAAGTGTGGCTATTGGCTGAGCATAGTACATGGATGATGGTCTTCTCTGGTCTGCTGGGCCAGCATAGCAGAATTGGTTTCCAGGAGGTTCCTCATGCTATGGGGGCTTGGGTGAGACTTAGAACCAGTTAAGGAAATGTAAATGATAACTTTGTTAGAGTGATAAAACCACACAAATCCAACATGACATGTAGCAGTGTTGATGGTGTGGGTCTCTTTAAATGAGTTTTTTTCAAAGGAAAGTTTGTTAATCAGTTTGGACTTTGTTTTTTTGAGAAGGAAATGCTTTGACTCATTTCAATTCTTGTTAATTTTTTTGAGGTTATTGCAATGTTTTGATGGTTTCCAATGAAATTCTTTAGGATTCCACCCCCCATTCGGTAGGAACATTTGTAACTTCTTTCTGGGGCTTTTGATCAAATAACAAGGACACACCCTCAAATTTGCTGGAATTTTCTGTGGAATATAAGATCTTGCATTTGCCTGGAGTCTGCACCAAAGGGGCAGAGCTGATGTGTGGGCCCTTCAAGACTTGAGACTCCATCAGGCAGTGAATGAGGGGAGCTGACTCTTGGGTGTGGGAGTAGCAGGGAGTAGGTTTCTGCTGATCTGGGATCTCCCAGCCTGCTTGATACAGAGCTGATCCAGTGACATTGGGGGGAAGGAGTTCTTACTTTGCCATGTTGCTGCAGTTCCTAAAGACCATTGAGGAGTTGCTAACAGTGGCTTGAGGTAGGATTGATTGCCCTGAAACAGAGGTGATGGGTCCCTCCTGGTAGAGAAGATGTGGCCTGTATGTCAATGAATATTCAAGAAATTGGGAGTAAGTGGTGTGGATCTTACTAGGGCCACAGACCAATCTACCATGGTGCTCTACCCCTCCCTGTCTTGAACTGCTTTGATTTTTAAAGGGAAATACTATTGTCCAGGAAGGAGGAGGCAGTACACTAGGGACCAGATCCCCTTCTATACCTAGGGACCTCAATGTCCTTTCGCTGCCCTGCTGTCCACAGCTTTGAGGCCCTCCCAGCAAAGGCAGAGCAGGGGGACATCCCCTGGCACCTTGCCCTTACTGCTCAGGGGGTTGGGAGTGGAGTGCTTGAGTGGGGGCAGGCCAGATCAAAGCTTTGTCCTGTCTGCTTCGGGCACTTGTCAGAGTGGCCAGGGTAGGTCAGCCTGTGAGACTGCCCCTCCTGTAGCGTGACTGGCTCTGTTTATGTGGAGGGGAGTCGGGGTAGCGAATTGAACGTTGCCAGAATACAGTTGATGAGAGCCCCATGCTGGGCCAGGACCCTGCTGCACAGCATCTCGCACACCAGGACCCTGCTGTACAAGGTGCCGCTGTGCAAGGTGCTGCACAGACTCTGAAAGGAGCACTGTGATTTTTTTGTTAGTGAAGTGGAGTCTGAGGCACAGAAAGGAAATGACAGGCCCAAGCCGGTGCAACAAGTTGGTAGCAGAGGCAGGGACAGGCCTGAAACTGCCTGTCTCCTGCTCTAGATACTAGGGGACTAGTCTCACTGCCACCAGAATACAAAGGAACTGGAGGTCATTTCCTCACCTAGGAGAATAAGCTTTTCATGTGCCCACCCCTTCACAGGAGGCATGCACGGTCTCAAAGCCCCTGCTGCTGGCTATTCAGGTGCTTGTCCCTACCTACCTCGTGGGTTCAGCAATGCATGCTGTGCAAGTACCCATCCTGCAGGGAGCAGCACCTTCAGCCTGGCAGTAGCTTGGCTGGATGTGGGTGTGGGGCAGTGGGCTTTGCAGGCCTGGGCAGGAGGATGCAATGTAGGAAACCAAACCATGTGAGAACAAGTGGGCAGGAAGGGAGCTGGCTGGCATCTTGATAATCCCTAGGGATAGGCCAGCAATGCAGGGGAAGCCTGACAGTGCAGTGGGATAGGGAGAAATAGGCCAGCTGCTGTGGCGGTGGCTTCCCTAATGAAGCTGGAGCTGTGTGTTTGTGAGAACTGCTGTGGAGCATGGAGATAAAGTGCCCCCAAGCCAGCTCCTGCTAGCAGTCTGGCTCTGGGGCTTCATGCAGCACCAGCCTGGAGGGCCTTCCCCCTTCCTTCCCTATGCATCTCCCTGGCTATGTCAAACAGCAGTAAGCAGCTGCTTGTGCTGAGCAGATGGTAATAACCTAGGTGAAGCCCCTCATCTGGCTGAGGGCTTGCAGTGGAGCTGACAAGGGGCTGAGGCAGTCTCTCGGAAGTGGAGCATGCCCACACACGCTAAGCAGCATCCCTGTCCGGCCTGCTCTGCCTTTCAGGCCATGCCCGGGCGGGCAGTACTGTGCTGATCTTGCTCTGTCCTTGCTGGCTAACGGGAGCGCTGGGGGTAAACGGTGTGGGTTGTGCAGTGCTGTGGGGTTTGCTCCCCTCTAACATTTGCAGCATTGATACTGGTGCCTTGAAGTGCTGCTGCAGTGTGGTGATCTGTTGGGGCCTGAGTGGCCCCTGGGATGAGGCCAGAGCATGCTGCAGGTTATATTTGCTGCTTCTCTCCCTTGCCTTTCTGCAGGTACATCTGTCTTGGGGCAGGCGCAGTTGAAGGCTCTGGGTTTCGGCACATGGCTGCCCCATGTATCTGTCACCTGTTTGAGCTCTCTATTTATATTGGTCTTTGTCCCTTCAGCACCAAGCAGTGCAGGTATGTGGTCCCCGGGGGGGTTCTGGGGGCTGCTGCAATACATGCCATGATCTCTGTGTCTCTCTGCCTTCCATCTCTGGTAGGGGCTGGTGGTAGGACCAGGGGGCAGCCTGAAGGGTTGATCTCTGGCAGAGCATGATCTAAGGAACTTCCTTTTCTTAGAATGAAGAAAATGCGTGCAGAGTGCCAGGCTCCTCCTTCCTTCCCACACTGCCTTTGTTACCCCCGTTGTGGAGGGTCCCACTGTACAATGGTCTAGTCACATGGACAGGGAGAGGCCGTGCATAGAGCTTAACTCCTACATAAGGCAGAAGCCAGTGATCAGAGGAGGGAGCACTGCGTAAGAATGAAAGGACTAGGATGAGGGTAACGCAGAAGTCCCAAGCCTCCTAGCTCTTCTGTCTTGGCTGTGTGCTGACTTCTTTGATCTAGGAAATGAGAGCCCTTGGTTCCCAGGTGGGAAGGGTGTTAAGATGGTGCAGATTGTTCTCTATCTGGCATGTAGAGCAGTGGAACGAGTTGGCCAGAGAGCGGGGAAACCCTGGTGTCTGAAGAGTACCAGGGCAGGAGACAAAGTTCTCATCTGCCTCCTACCAGACAAGGGCAAGGCGTGCATGGCGGCAGCTCCCGGTGCCCAGGGACCAGGCAGGAGCAAGTAGCACCTCTTTGTATTTGCGTCTGGGGTCCCATACGTGGGTGGCCTGGCTGAGTGACCTGGAGGCTAGCACCAGGGCTTCAGTGGAGGAGAGGAAGTAATGACACCGGTAGGCTGCTTGCAGCTGGAAAGAGGGCTGGTGGGTGGAGGGGGGCTGCAGTGATTTCCAAATAGTCTCATTTTATGCGTGGGATGGGGTCACCCACACGGTAGTCCACTGGCTAGAGTCCAAAGCCTATTGCGATAAATGCAGCTGCTTCTATGGGTGTTGGTTCAGCCTGTAGTACACAGGGTATGGGCAAGTCGGTCTATACATAGCACAGGGTGTGTTTGATTAGCATGTTGGAGGGTGCTGCTTCCTTGTTTGCTATCTGGCAGCATGCCTCATGCCCCTGCCACTCCTCCCCACAGGGATCTTTTCATCTTCCATTATACCTGCCCTGTGTGTCCATCAACTCTGCAAGGAGGGAGCAGGCTGGACCATGGGTTAATAAGCTGGTCTTTCACCTCTGTAGAGCTGAGCTCACACCCTGACTGGGGTTTCCCAGCAAAGTGAACCCAGGGGTCCACTGCCCATCAGTGGTAGTGCTGGCAGTCCACATTGCAAAACCACCATGGAAGCTCGTATTGGCATAAAACCATCCCAGGGAGATGAATGTGGGCAGTGAAGTGCTGTGTGTGACGGGTGCTGGCTGATCCAGCTCCCACACAGTCCCATTGACCTCAGCTGTTCCCTTGTGCACTGCCAGCCCTCGGCAAATCGCTGTAATGGCTGTGTGCTCAGATTTACAGACTGGTCTTCCCATAGATCTGTCATTGCACAAAGGGCAGGGGAAGGAGTTGGCTGTGAATCCTGTCAGTCTGATGGAAATCTCTCTGCTCTGCGCTTCAGGGCCATTCCTTTCAAACCTGCCTTGGGCAAAAGGCACATGAGGGGAGAGGCCACAGACCCATATGGGCATTTTGAGAAATACCTGAAAGGGCCCCAGGTGTCTGCTTCCTCTTTCCATGCCAGGGATAATGCTCTAAAGGTAGCCAGACAGGACCTGTGAGTTTCTTCACTTGCATAGCCCCATGACTTTCTTTCTTTCTTTTTTTCTAATGGAGTTCAAGTGAGGTTGACTTGACATCCTCCCATCACTGATCTCTGCTATGCTTTCCGATAAGACCTCTGTGTTTCTGAACTTCCCTGCTGGCAACATGGCATCAGGGAGCCTGTTTCTGTACTTTCCTCCCTTAAGAGAGTCCTGAACTGAATTCCTTCAAATACACTAAGGTCCTTGCTAGGACTGGGAAGGTGGAAATCACTAGAGGGTGCTTGGGTCTTAACAGATTTCTCTAGTGTGTAAGCACCATCCAGTCTTTGGAGATATTCTGTGGGGTTAAGTTTGAATCCTCCTTTTTTCAGGGGGCTGTTGCAAATAGCAAGGAAGGTTAGTCGTTGCCTTGATTTCCCCACCCCGAAGTAGTGTTTTCCTGGACCATCATGGCTATAGTCAAATGTAAGGAGCAAGGTCTTTGTGATGCCTGATAATTGCCCAGGCATGTAGTTGGGATAGATTTTAGTGATACTAGTTAAAGGGTCTTTTTGTTACTCATGTAAGTATCTTTGGGGGCGAGGGGTGTCAGAAGTGTCCTAGTTGTGGAATGATTTTTCTTTTCCCAGACCTGAGGAAGGGCCCTTTGTGCCTGAAAGCTTGTCTAGCATGTCTTCCAATCGCACAGCAGCCTTTCTTGAGTTGATCCAGATGCAGTCGTTCCCTGGGATGTAAGCATTTAGTTTCTAGCAAAAATTATTGGGGGTGGGGGAGGATTGGCCTTTGTGCTGTATGGGACCACCTGTGTTTGCAGTGTAAACATTGCAGCTGCACTAAGACGTTCAAGTTCCAAGTTGTAGGCCAGTTTCCTGCTGGAGGAGAAATCACAAAGGCCGCACGACCTGCTGTGTGGCTCAGCGGAGCGATGATGGAGTTGGAGACAGCCTGAGTTCAGAACCTCCCTCCTATCGGCCCCCTCCCGCGCCCCAGGGCTGGGGCCATAGGATCGCTCTATATTGTGGGAGTGCCGTGATGTCCTGGAGCTGGGCCCATGCAGACGGGGGGCGAGATGGCCCCTGCTCCCCAAGCTCCATGTAAAGGCACCCGTGTCTGAGCCAGCCTGTGTCTGCGAGCTTCCCCCTCCTTTGGCAGCGCTGTTCTTGCTAGGCTGGCGTTCGTTGCTTGGAAACCATTGTGAAAATTGGAAGGCCAAGGCTGCTGTTGCAAAGCCGGGGACCCTGCTGGAGGTGGGCACCCCGGCCTCTCCTTGCAACAGGGCTGGGGGCTGTGCCCCAGCACCTGACTTCCCAGCTGCTGCTTGCCTGGCAACTCAGAGCTGTTGCCATGGCAACCCGGCAAGGTGAGGCCTCGCCTCCTTCCTGAGCAAAAGCAAAGGATCGGCTGGATGGGGGTGGGGAGGGAGCATTTGGCTTGGCTGCCCCCCCGCCCCCATGCTCCCACTGCCTTCCCATCCCTGCAAAGGGGCCCGGGCACCACCCAGCTATGTCTCCTGCCAGCTGCAAGGTGCGGGGTAGGGGCAGAGGAGGGCAGTGGTATGTGCTGTCAGCAGGGTTTGTCCCGAGTGCCAGCTCTTAGCCTAGGCATGTCCAGACCCTGCAAAGCAGGGAGGCTGCCACCTCAGGATCCAGCTCCCCTGACTGGTGATATCTGGGCCTGGTAGGAAGCAGGTGCGTGGAGGGTGAGGTCCGAGTGCCCCAGAGATGCAGCCTCCTCCTGCAGTGCCCTGTGCCGGGTGGTGATGAGCCCTACAGTCACTTGGAAGGCTTGGAGAAGAAAGGCCAGAGGGCCCCTAGCCCACCTCCCCATCCCTGCACAAGGCTAGTTTAGTTGCTGCTTTCTTGGCGACATTGCCAGCAATGGCATATTCTCCCCCATGCTCTGGTCTGTCACTTCTATAGGCAACCTCCCGGCCCCTTGCCCCCGGGTCTTTGCAGTACAAATACCCCCATTCTCTGGCCCTCAGGGTTTGCTCCTATCCCTGGCTTGCTGCTTAGCTAAGCTGTCCAGACCCTTGGATTTGTCTCTGCCCCAACTCAGGGCCCTTTAGCCCCCGTTGTTCAGATCTTATTGCTTTTTTTTGCCTGCTCTACATCCTGCCCACTGTCCTGTTCCTTGTGGCCCAACTAGGAAACCTGTGCGCTGGACTGCGTTGCTGTATTTGGTGTCGGTCCTAGAACACAGGTGGCCATAAATGGCACACAGGCCAATCCTCTTTCTAAGAGTCTGCTGAATAAATACTAGTGCTGTGGTCCCAGCAAGTCACTGAGATGCAGAGTGCTGGGCTAGATGGACCCGTGGTCCAAGCCAGTATAGCGTCTCTTTTGATTCTTGTGTTATTTAGCTCGGTGCGCTATCACCAGCTCCAGCAGTTAAATAATCTCGAGTTGAGATCTGCTTCCTTGGCTGCATAGAAACCAGAGGGAGTAGTGGCTGGTGCTGATTGCATCTAGATGTAGCACTTGCTGGAGCTGAGTTAGCTGCCCTGCACTGCTCCACTGACAACCCACAGCTGAGCCCCTAGATCTTGGAGCTGTTGTTGAAAGGTTCCTGGTAAGCCTGTCCGTATTTGGCCCTTGGGTATTGCAGGAGCTCTTGCCCTCGCCTCGGAGCTCTCTCCCACCTGGCAGTGATGTTGGGGGACAGATGCCATTCAGGGCCCTGCACCCCTAGAGCTGAGGGGGGAGGGGTGGAGCCAGGAGGCAGATTTCACTGCTGGCTAAAAGCTGCAAGACTTGTTGGTTGGGAGGCAGAGGTGATGGGAGCAGTACTTAGATTTTCTTTATACATAAATAAGCCAGGAGCTGGCTGACCTGAACCTGAGGAGAGGTGATCAGCGCTGATAAGCAAGTCTGTTCCACCTGTCCCAGCTGGTGGCAGGTGCGAGCTGGGGGTTGGGCCCAGCTGGCACCTGCCTTGCCCTTAAAAGCATTGCTTACTGTGGCTGGCTGCTGCTGCTCTCATTGCCCAAGGGGTGCCTCTGGCTCTCTCTCCTTCCTGCTCCCTGTGGGGGCAGTGGCTGTCTCCCCCGTTCCTACAGCATGCCCTGCAGACCTCAGCACCATGTATGAAGTGCTGGTTACTGGCCTGTGCTGCGTGAATGACAAGATCACGAGTCCAGACAGAGGGTATGGCAGCTGGGTGTCCTGTCTCTGAGTTGGGTTTGCTCCTACATGGGGTTAGCTGGGGCTGTTCTCCCCGGTGCCTAGGACCCTCCTGCAAGCCTTGTTTGCAGGGAGGTAGGAAGAGCTGAGTGCATGGATGGGGGAGTTATTCCCCACTGTCTGCTCTGAGGCCTGCCTGGCAGCATCAGGGCTCATCTCTCTCCCCCTTCTAGTTGGGCTGCAGTTTTCCCTAGTTCTGCCAGGTGCCAGTGCTGCACCTGCTGCTGTGGTGCTGATCCACACCATCGATAGCAGGAGCCTCAAGTCAGGGCTGAGGGCACCAGCAGAGCTGGGGGGAGGAGGGGGAGAGCTGGGACTGCAGTAGGAATAGGGCTGTGGGTTGGGGCTGAGGGGTGCTGGCAGGGCTGCTGGCTCAGCTCCACCCATGCTACACCTGGGTCCAGTCTGCACTGACTGCCTCTCCCACTGGCAGGCATGTTGACTTCTGCCCTGCCTCCTTTGAGTGCTAGGAAGTCTCCCTCCATCTGCCAGGGCAGGCTGTGCACCTTGGGTAGTATAGTGGGCATGACTCCCACCCAGCCTGCTCTACACCCCCTTAGCCCTTGTGAAAGCAGTCTGCAGTGCAAGGTGACAGAGCAGGTCAAGACCCAGGGGCCCTGACAGGCTGGTGGCTATGGGGGTGTTGCTGTAGTGCAGATGCTGGGAGCCTAGGCCTGGGGCTCGGTTTTGCCATTTGAAAGGCCATTGATCTCACTGTGCGAATGCTATGCTTGAAATCTGCAACAACAGCCTCCCCACCCAGCCCTGCCCAGCCCAGGGCTGCAGGGACACTGGCCCCAGTGTACACATTAGGCAGGGCTGGCAGAGGGCACAGACCCTGAATGTTTTGCAGTAACAGTGACACAATTGTGAGAGCAAGTAAACAAGGGGAGGGAGGGATGACCGGGACTGAGGCTGGGGACAGAGGTGCTGGGCTGCTGCCAAGGGAAACAATGGTAAGGGGGAGCAAATGTGGGGCATGCTGGGCCCTGCCATAGGTGGGCAGGGTGTGCAGGCTAGGATGCAGGGCCAGACGTGTGAGAGGGTAGATGTTAGTTGGGGACCACACTGGCCTACCCCTCTCCATGCACTCCTATCCTTGATCAATGCTGGCAATGCTCATAGTCCCTTGCTTTGACTCTGTGACCCTGCCCTCCACTCTCTTGCCGTTTGTTCTGTCCTTGTCCCCTGAATTTAGCTGCTCCCTGTCTTTCTTTTGGCCACTCATGAAGAGAAGGTGCCTCCACCCAGTACTTATGGACGAGATGGGTGTGAGGCACTGGACTGGGTTGCAAGCTGCTTCTCTCTGGTCTTGTTCCAGCTATCTTCCTCCAGTGTGGATTACCTTGTCCTGGGCCCCCAACTTTGGAGCAAGATAGTAAAGCAGAGGTCACCCCACAGTCTTGCCAGCCACATAGTAGGTCCCCTGGCATTAGCTCCCTTTGACAGAGGGCTTGCTGCGAGACTCCTTGCTCTTCTTGTACACCCTCCAAGACATGGGCACTGGACGAGTGTTGCCACAGTATGAAGGAGCCAAAAGGTTGGGTATGTTGGGTGTAGGTGCTTCCCCTTCCCATGGGATAGAGCAGTCTGCCTTGGGACCCCTTCACTCCAGCAGTAGCAGCACAAATACTGTTGTGAAGCCCAGCCGCTCCATTTGCTAGGGACATGTCCTTAGGACAGGGTGGGCAAAATGTGGCCCGGGGGCCAGATGTGGCCCACCAGGCCATTCTATCTGGCTTGTGGGGCCCCTAAAAAATTTAGAAAATTAATATTTATATGCCCCTGGCTGCCTATCATGTGGCCCTCGATGGCTTGCCAAAACTCACTAAGTGGCCCTCTGCCCAAAATAATTGCCTGCCCCTGCGTTGGGAGCTCCATTCCATAGTGGATGTCTGGGTAAACCTCAGGCTGTGTTCAGTGACTGTTCACACCCTGGACAGAGATCTCGCAGGGGAACTCTTCAGAGCAGTCTGTTATGAGAACAGTTGTAAAGCTCAGTGTGCTGCCTTCATGTCCCAGATCAGCCCATGGTGCTGGGAGCTGAGATTTGGCACTAGCCATGAGGGCCTCTGCATGGGAAGGCTGATCAAGGGACCAGAATGGGACCTTGGGGCCTTGGCATTGGCTTGCTGTTGTTGCAGTATATTCCCATAATAACCTTTACTCTGCCCGTGTTGGACTGCACTGTTTTTCACTGTAACTATCACTGTAGTTGAGTGGATGACTAAATCTCGGTGCCAGATGGATTAAATCAGTATTTTTTTTGTGTGGGCCTGGGAGTGGGTGTGGAGGAGGAAATATAATGTCTGAAATAGAAAGTGATCTCTAAAGTTAATCATAGCCGTGTGTCAGATGCTCTGTGTTTTTTCATTTTTCTGCATGCTCCTGAAACTTGCCTAATAAGACAGAAGGACCCTCTGTGGAGTAATAGCTATGTATTATTACAGTGTCTTCTGTCCTGCTTGTACTTTGGGTGAGCCTGTGTCTTGGATAAATTGCAGAAATGTCATTGCTGGGGATGTAATTATTCAGAAAGAGTCTAGATGTCATTAAGCATAGAACTATATTTAAGGGGACTGGAAAGCCAATTTTGTACCTGCTGGGGCCAGAGTTAAGGATGCTGGTGGGCTGTGATCCTGTAATTGTCCTTCTGTGTACAGTGATGTTCAGTGTAGACCCCAGCTCCCCCCATCGAGGGCCACATGGACACCCTCAGAATAACCTCCTAAGTGAGGCTTTGCTGGAAAGGGTCATGTTTATCCAGTGAAATGTTGAGCTATTGAGATTGAGGTGCTGAGTGCCCTGATCTCCCACTGACTTTTAATAGTTGTGGCTGCTGAGTACTAATTAGGGCTAAGCCCTTGTAGGGGAGGAAGGAGGAGAGAGAAGACGAGATCACACAGGGAGAGAGAAGAGAAGTGAAGTGAAGTCTCTCTTCTGGATGGGAGGGAAGGGGGAATTTAGTGTCCCCAGCTCCTTGGATGTGCTGCCACCCCAGGGAAGCTTGGATCCAGATCTCTGCACCCTGTGGGTTGGGCCTCAGTCCTGCTGATCTCTGCTTCTTGACCCTGGTGTGGCTTTCTTTCCACGTTGGCAATCCACATCTCTTTCCCATGCCTTTTCTCACTGACTGAGTGGCTGACCATGGCTCCCTGCAGCTTAATGCCCCTCACTTCTGACCCTCCAAAAACTGATCATAAGAATTGCTATTTACTGGGTCAGACCATAGGTCCATCTTGCCTATTGTCCTGTGTCACAGTAGCAGAGAGTAGATCCTGAAAGGGAGAGTGAACTGGGTATGACCAGGGCTTTTTTTTTTCCCACTGGTCCTCTCTTATTTGTAGCCTCCAGCATTTTAAGGTGTAAGAAGTTCCCATTTGGAGGTCTCCATGCTCTGACTCTATGCATGAGCTGCCTCCCCTGACCTGGGGTTGTCAGACAACACAGGTTAGTTGCCCACAAATGATTGTCAAAGAACTTGTCACTGCTGGGGGAACCTATGCCATGCACAGTCTAGGCTGGGGAGCCTAGGGGACGAAGCGGGTACCTCTGTCCAGTCACTGCTCTTAGTGCAGTGGGTAAAAAGTGAGTGGCAGTGATGGCATTGGCTGTGCTTGGCCAGATCCTTGCGCTAGGGTGCATTGCAGTGCTCAGGGAAGTGTGCCTGGAATGTGAATGTGGGTGGGGGGGTGGGGAGAGGACACAGCGTAGGCAATGAGATCTGATGTGACGCACATCACTGTCAAGGTGAGCAGCAGACCAGGATCTTGGGCATGTTTTCACTGAAAGAAGCCCTGCTGCCAAAGCTGTGGGTCTCCTTTCTGGTGCTCTGTGAATGCTGTGGACCTTGCTACACTAGAGAGCATGTACATAAGACCCTGAGGTCTCCCATTGTGCCAGGTGCTTTACAGGCAGGGAATGAGAGCAACTCCCAGGGAACTTGGGCTCCAAACAGACAAAGTGATAAAGAGCAAGGAGAAAACAAGGCACAGAGAGGAGCAGAGGCTGCCCAAGATGGCAGCCTGCTAAGCTGGTATCCTCCCTGCTAGCTGCCCCCACCCACCACCTTTGTCCCTTCCTTTAGCTTGCAATGGAGAAGTCCCTTTTCTTTTCTGCGCCTGTTTCCTTGTCTTGGAGAATGCACCTTTACCTTTACCCGCTGCATCAAACGTCAATCTGTTGAATTTGAGCAGGGGTGGGAGAGGGGTGCAAAGGGCTGTACCCAACCAGAGAAAAGGGACTTGCAAGCATATCTTCTTTTTAGGCTTGTCAGAATTCAGTTAAAATATATATATTTATATTATTACAGAAATATTTTTAATAAGTTTGACAGATAATATCCATGTTTATTTCTAAGCATTTATTTCAACTCTTATTTGTTTTGAATTTTCAGGATTGTGCTGCTTTAATTACTCACTGAGACAAACATGTACTGTAGAAGTGCCGCCAGCTGAGCGGCAGAGCTGTCATCAGTCCCGGCTCTGCTCCCTGTCCATAGCTCCCTTGTCCGCTTTGTTGCTTCCTCTTCCTTTGCTCCCAGTCCCCTGGGGTTCCTGGGAGCTGCCGTCCAAGCTAGTCAGCATGGTTTTGCAGGACTGTTCCCTGTCATCACACATTCCATCAACTTTATTTTTTTTTAATGTCCCCTTTTCTATACATTTTGATTAACGATGGAAATATTTTTTCGTCAGTCTGTGAGTGTGAGGTGAAATTGTTGTTTGTCAACGTTTACTGATTTTTAAAAATCAATTCCTGCCAAGCCTACTTACTTTACAGTTCTAACGTCCAGTGCCTTGCCCTTCTCCAAGCACCAGATGCTACGTCTGCTCTGGGGTGGATTGGCAGGGGGGGAGGCACCCTTCGATGACTTCAGCTGCAGCCAGTCAAGGTCCATGTGTGTTCTGGTTGAGTGATTGCCACTGGGAGGTTGGCTACCTGCATTTCAAGGAAGTAAAGGCAAATCCTGTGAACAGTGGTAGACTAGTGATGGAAAACTGAAAGTCCTGTGGGCGTGCCAGAGGTTGGGGGGGCCTCTGGTTGTTGCTGAGAGAGAGCAAGGTACCTCTTGCATTGCCTTGGTATAGAACTTGGGACATCTTTAAGTGATGTGCAAAAGAAAACAAGGAAGCCCATGTTTCATAGTTTCATAGTAGTTTGGTGTCGGAAGGGACAGATCTTCTAGTCTGACCCCCCCGCCACTGGCAGGAGCACATGCTGGGATCACACGACCCCAGGCAGGTGTTTGTCCAACCTCTTTTTGAATTTACCCAAGGTAGGAGCGAGGACCACTTCCCTAGGAAGTTGGTTCCAGATCCTAGCCACCCTAACAGTGAAATACTGCCTCCTAATCTCTAACCTGAACCTGTTCTCCAGCAGTTTCTGGCCATTGTTCCTCGCCACCCCAGGTGCTGCTGGGGGGAATAGGACCCTTCCTATTTGCTGCTGATCTCCCCTAACGAGTTTGTAGGCAGCCACCAAATCCCCCCTCAGCCTCCGCTTGCTGGGGCTGACCAGGTTCAGGTCCCTCAGCCTCTCCTCATAGGGCCTGCCCTGTTGCCCTCCAACCAAGCGAGTGAACCTCCTCTGAACCCTCTTAAGGCAGGCCACATTTCTCTTAAAGTGCGGTGCCCAGAACTGGATGCACTACTCCAATTGTGGCCTGACCAATGTCATGTAGAGGGGGAGTATCGTCTCTCTGGACCGGCTTGAGATGCATCTTTGGATGCATGACAAGGTGCGGTTGGCTTTGCTGGCTGCGGTCTGGCATTGGCAATTCATGTTCATCTTGAAGTCAATAATGACTCCAAGATCCCTTTCCGCCTCTGTGCTCTCAAGGGGCGAGTTCCTCAGCGTGTATGTATGCTGTGGATTCCTTCTCCCCAGGTGCAGCACCCTGCATTTGTCTACATTGAACCCCATCCTATTACCATCTGCCCACCTCTGTAGTCTGTCTAAATCTAATTGCAGCCTCTCTCTCCCTTCGAGCGTGCCTACCTCTCCCCTCATCTTGGTGTCATCAGCAAACTTGGACAACGTGTTTTCCATGCCCTCATCTAAGTCGCTGATGAAGATGTTGAACAGTGTAGGCCCCAGGACCAAGCCCTGGGGGACCCCACTGTTCACATCCTGCCAGGTCGAGTATGACCTGTCTACCACCACTCTCTGGGTGTGCCCCATCAGCCAATTTTTGACCCATTCAACTGTGTAGGCATCAGTGCCACAGTCACTCAGTTTATTAAAGAGAATGGGGTGAGAGACAGTGTCAAAGGCCTTCTTAAAGTCCAGAAAGACTACGTCCACGGCGACACAACCCATGTTGATTTCCTCTGGGCATGATCTCCCCTGCTGGCCCTTCACAGATGTGCTCCTTAATGATTTTTTCAAGGATTTTCCCCAAGACCAATGTGAGGCTTACGGGCCTATAGTTCCCTGGGCCCTCCTTCCTCCCTTTCTTATAGATGGGGACCACATTAGCTAGTTTCCAATCTCCGGTCACCTGGCCCGTGGACCACGATTGCTCGTACAGCCAGGCCAGGGGCACAGCAATGACCCCTGCCAGCTCCCTCAATACCCATGGGTGGAGGGCATCAGGGCCCGCAGATTTAAAAACATCCAGCCCTTCCAGAAGATCCCTAACTACATCTGCGCAGACCCAAGACCTGGCAGTGCTATCCCCAAGATTGCCCCTACCTGTGGTGGGCGAGCTGTCCTGGTGCCTGTCCAAGAAGACAGAGGCAAAGAACTTGTTAAAAATTTTGGCTTTCTCATCTGGCGTAGCCACAAGATTACCATTTGAGTCTAGCAGGGGCCCTACATTACCCGGTGCCCTTTTCTTACTCCCAATATATTTGAAGAAGGACTTTTTGTTGTCCTTAATCCTGGTTGCTAGCTTGAGTTCCACCCCCTCCTTGGCCTTCATAATGGCCCTCCTACACTCACGGGCCAAGGAGGAGTATTCCCCTTTGGTGATAGCCCCTCCCTTCCACCAGGTGTATGCCTCCCTTTTGGCCCTCAGGCATTCTCGAATGCCTTTGCTGAGCCATGGGGGTTTCGGAGCACTCTTACCCCCCTTCTTTCTCTCAGGGACTGTCACACTCAGCCTGGAGGATCGTCCCTTTAAGGTATGACCATCCCTCATGGACTCCCATATCTTCTACCCTTTGGGCTCTCAGTGCCTCCCCCACTGATCTCCTAAATTCATTGAAGTTGGCCCTTCTGAAGTCGGGGGCTTTAGTCTTGGTATAAGCCCTCAACACCCTGCGCTGGATGGTGAATTCCAGCAGGCGATGATCACTGTCACCCAGGTGGTCAAGGACCTGCAGTCCCCTCACCAGGTTGGACCCAGTGGCCAAGACCAGGTCCAGCAAGGCATCACCCCTAGTGGGGCTGTGCACCTCCTGGACTTAGTGGACTTTATTTTTCCTTCCCTTTATGGTGCATGAAGGAGATCTGGGAAAAGGTTTTTCTTAATCTGTGGCTTTAAAAGAAAATTCTTTGCCCATGTTTTACCAGATGTTCCCTAAACAATATTGTTAGCCTCTGAGGAGGCTAACACAAATGTGCTGAATGATCGCAACTTTTCATTTTAGCCCATCACTAATCAAAGCTTGCTCTCTTCCATGGAACCGTTTTTGGCACACTAGGGTTTTGTAATGCTTAATTAATTTCTGCAAAGCACTTTTAAGACCCTGGGATAAGAGTCTTGAGAGGAGTAGAGGGTATTATTGATAAAAATAATTGCTTCCCATCACCCCTAAATGGCCACGTAATTCAAAGCAATCATTTGGTTTTTAAATACTCTCTTCACTCTCTTAATCTAAATTTACACTCCTGTTGCTGGTTTGGGATTTGCTATTTTCAGCTTCTGGCCTTTAAAGCCAACTCTAACCTGTTGGGGAAGAGCTGTTGCAAAATGGCTTGCTTTTTGTTTTGATTTGTGTTTGGAAAACTCCTTCCTGGTCCCAGAGCTCCAAAGTAGCCAAAGAAAAATAAAAATGTAAGCTTCTCTACAGAGAATTGGTAAGGGCCTTTCATGGACCAATTCCAAATTAATGCAAGTATATGGAGAGACGGGAGGAATCATGCTTCAGCTGTGCCCCCAGCACTACAGACATGGTGTGATAGGCCTTGCCTGCTCAAGGAAGCTCTGCTGATTTTAAGTGTGCCAGGGGGACTCTGAAAAAAACTTTCTCAGTTGGACCAGGCTATGCTGGGAGCAACGATAGGGCATCCTATCCCAACTGACAAAGCTGGGCCAGCAGAAGTCCATAGGAAGTGCAGCTCTGGAATCTGTGGTAAGAGTGATTTAAAAGGGGCTTAACCGGGTATGCTCTTAACCATATTGAATTGAAAATAAAACCCACTGTCTCCAGGGCTGGAGACCCAATGGATTCGGAGCAGCCTGTGATAACTTATGATGGCCCAGCAGGCACAGGATTCATAATGTTTGCTTTGTATATCTAGGGCATGATTTTGCTGCAGCTGGTCAAGAAATGCCCCAAGAAGTCCTGTCTGATTCTGCCTCCAGTTGCTTGAAGGACAGAGCAGTTTATTCTGAAGCCCTGACTCAGGTTCCAGCTTTTACCAGCATAGATTTGCATCCAGCCTCTTAAAATTTCTGAGCCTCTGATTTGTGTGAGGGGGAAGGGGGTCAAAAGTCTCAGGTGGGGTTGAATGTGGGTAAATCTCAGCTAGTGGGCTTGGGAGGCAGAGACCGTCAGGCCTGGTCAGCAGACCCCAGGGACTTGCCACTTGCAGAAGGTTGCCTGCCTGTGGCTGTAGGCATGTATGGACTATGAATTGGTCTGAAAGCCCTTTTCCCTTATGCTGGGCTGTGTTCCTTCAGTGACCTCAGATTCCCAGTCAGCTGTCTCCTTTCACATGTGGGAGCACTCGGACCTGGTGCCATGGCAAGGTATCTAGCAAGCCAAATAGCTCCACACTGGTATTCTATTATAGATGGGGAAACTGAGGCACAGAGAAGAGGAGGGACTTGCCTAAGTCTCGGTGAGCACCCTCCACCATCACTGTGTTGGCTCCTATTCTGGCAGGGAGATGTGGCTGCGGGGGGCTGGGTGCAGGCGGGCAGTGTTGGGTGAGGGAGTGCAGGGAGGAGCTGCCCAGCCACGCCAGTGTGTGCTGCACATGGAAAGAGCAGTGTGCAGAGCTAATTGGACACGCCTGGTGTGACAGTGCTGAGGACCAGCATGTGAACTGGGGGATGACTGAGCATGCGGTGTGGAGATGGGTTGCCTTGGGGACTTACGCCAGGCCTCTCTGCTTGACATGCTTCCTCTGTGGCTTGTGGCCAAAGGCTTTGCAGCAAGAGGTGGGCAGGTGAGCTGTCCTTGGATGCCCTGCCAGGCAGCTCAAGTGATCCAGAGATCCGCTGCTTCCTGAAGTGGTCTGTCAGGACTTGCAGGCACTGAGTGTTGCTGTGAAGGGGAAATGTCCCTGGACAGGACAATGGGTACCGCAGACTCGCGGATCCCTGAGACACCTTTTGCAAACCCCGCTCTTCTGCAGGAGTTGGCATGGATGGTGCTTGGCCCTGGCTCCTGGGAGATGGCTGCTCCAGCCTGGAGCTCTCTAAGCTAGCAGGGGCTTGACATGAGGCAGCAGTGACACCTGGGGTCTAGGAAACAGGACTATCTCGGTCTCTGCCTGCTGTGGGGCTGGAAAGGGGGAAATTGCCTTTCTGTCATCTGCCCAGTATGTTGTTTGACTTGTTAGCATTTTCCCCTAGTCCCAGAGCTCCTCATCCTTCCCTGAAGCAGAGCCTGTGAGCAGATCACTGCCTGCATTCTCCACTGCTGCTGAGGGTTAGAGCAGGTCCCAAGCTCTGAGTCAACAGTATAAAGGTGTTGCAGAAAGTCACTAGAATGGTAGGCTATATTAGCAGCAGTGCCATGCACGAGTCACGGGAAACGATCCTTCTGCTCAGTTCAGCACTGTAGAGGCCTCGCCTGGAGCACTGCTTCAAAAAAGATGTGTGCAAACTGGAACGAATCGAGTGGAGAGCAAGAATGGTTGGGAGGACCGGGATTGATTGTTTTGCAGAGGAGGAGACTGGGAGGGTACCCTTCCATATACTTGAAGTGTGGATTCTACCTATTATCTGTGACTGCAGGGGACAGGACAAGGACTAATGGTCTGAAATTGCAGCAGTGGAGATTCAGGCTGGATGCTGGGAAGAACTTTGAGGCTGGTGAAGCACTGGGACAGATGATTAGGGAGGCTGTGGATTGTCTGTTTTTGGAAGCTTTTAAGTGCAGATTGAACAAGCACTTGTCTGGGATGGGTTAGATGGGTGATCCTGCCTTGAGCAGGGGGCTGGACTAGAGGTGACCTCCTGAGGTCCATTCCAGCTTTTCTTTCTATAAATCTATAGAATACCAAGGCAGTGGGTTCCCGTGTCCATGGGCTGGGCATGTGGACAGCAAAGCCTCTGCAAGCACCAGTTTCCTGTGGGGCCCCTTACTTCTGCAGATCCCTCACTGAGGGCATGTTCACCTGGCACCTCTGGCATGGCACGAGGGGAGCCCTAGTGGAGTTGGTATTAATCTGTGCCCAGGATCTAGATGGGGCTTCAGTTTCCCAGCAGTGCTCTCTCCTGGAGGCATCAGGGAAGTTCATGCTGTATCCATTTTTTACCCCCATCTTGTTTTCTCCCCACTCTGACACCCTTGATGGAGTTGCAGGGAGCATTTGGCTCTGCCCTGCCAGAGTGGGGCTCTGTTGGCACGTGTGAGTCTTGCCCTGGGTCTGGAGCACTGGACCCTACAGTTAAAATCCCAAGAGCAAAGCCAACTAGTGAACCTCATCTGTGTAAACACTTGTTGTGGCCCCACCTGCCATGCTGCCTGCAGGCCCTCCCTGCAAGTGAGGCTCGGTCTGTACTTTCTCCCACCTCTTTGTTCTAGATCCATACAGCACAACAGGGCCCTGACTGTTGGCTGTCATCTGGAATACAGAAAAGCCTAATCTTGCTCCTAGGTCCCTGGGCCAGTCCTGTGGAAGAAGCTTTCTTGCCTGTACCTGGCATCCAGAGGCCCCTCTGCTGTCAGCTGTGCTGGGCCTGTGCATGCTATTGGGGTCAGGGATTCCTATGGATTTAGTGTGATTTACCATATGCTGTTGTCAAATCCTGGCCCTCAGTGTGGGGGAAGGGCAGGCCCTTTCAGCTAGCTAAATGCTGCTTCAGCAGGGGGTGGAAGGTAATTCTTGGCCTCTGCAGCAGTTTGAGGTATTAGCTACATCTCCAAACAGCTGGGGAATGACTTGCTTCAAACCAGTTCCCTGCCCCCACCCAAACCCTCTTCCTTTAACTGCAGTTGCTCCTCAATTGAGAGCAGCTGCAGCTTGCCCCACCACAGGCCAGGAGGCCAGCAATGGGTTATTGCAAAGGGCCAGGAAGGCTTTTTCTTTGCAACAAGAGAAGAGAGGCACCAGTGGCCTCAGCCTGCTGAAAGGGAGCTGAAGAGGGGAAGCCAGTGAGGAATTCTGCCCTGCCTTCACTCCCTCCAAAGCTCAGCTGCCTGTATGGTTTCTCCACTTCTTCCCCTTTCATTCCCCCCCTTCCCTTCCCAGTCACTCAAAGGAGCATCCCGCCTAGTCCTCCCTGTCCCTCAGGGTGCGTGTGTGAGACTGCTCCCTACCATTGGAGGTCTGCAGCAGCTGCCTCTTCTCCTCTCCATTGCTAGTTCAGCCTCCCAGTTCCACCATACCGGATAGGCCTTGCTCTCTGCTGCTGCAGACTCCCAGAGCTGTAAAGATGCAGGGACCAAGGAGCATCACCCCAGTCGTTGAAGTGGAGCGCTTGGCACCTGGGCCTGGCAGCCTGGGGATTCCCGCTCTGCCTGAGATGTTTCATGTGGCCACAACAAGCAGCTAGGGGAGCGTGGTAGGGACTACGGGTTCATAAGTGCTTGTGAGCAGTAGGAGAGGCAGGTGCTTTGAATGGGCTTGTGGGCTCCATGCTGCTCATTGCCCTCCTCTTTATGAGGATGCCCCTGCCCACAGCATTCCTCTCCCTACACCCCTTCAAAGAGCACACCAGGGAGAGGCTGTTTGTTCCCCATGCCACACAGGGGAAGGACACCGGCATTATGTGAATACTGGCAGCTCTATAGCCCGTTCTGAGCTAGACATGGAGTGCTGCCCCCTGCCCCCGTGCCAGCTCAGGTGCTCCATGAGGCTGGCCGGCCTGCCAGCCCTATCTGGGTGCTGTCAACTTTCCACTGGGTTTCAGGATAACAGCTGGCCTGTCTGGGGGAGGTCTAGTCCTGAGCTCTGCTGTGCCAAGGAGGCAGAGGGAGGGTGGCTGGGTGTGGGGGTAGGGAAGACACTGCCTCAGCACAGACAGCCCATGGCACGGGGCCTGTCAGAATATCTCAAGGGTTGGCGCTTATCGGGACATGAATTCAAATGGGCCGGCCTGGCATGACGGCAGCTGCCCTTTCCAGCATGCACGGAAAATGCATTTAACCCAATTAGCAGCAGTGCCACTCCACGTCTACCTTCTGGGCGGCAGCTGCCTGCTAGTGATTCAGCCCTCGCCAGTGTCTGCTGTGATCCTGTCACTGTTTGCAAGCTACATGGGGCCTGCCCTGTCTGTGCTGTGTTGGGGGAGTGCCCACGAGAAGCCAGAGTGGGGGCTGCCTTGGACTGAGGTTAGGACAGGGAGCCCCCTCATCTCATGGAGGTTAATGTTGCCAGTCTCAGTCAAAGATCTCTGAGCTGTGTGTGTAGGAAAGGGAAGCCTAGGGAGGCTAAGCCACTGGAGTTACCCAGCCTGCCTGATGCCAGATGTCCATCTGGGGTGGTAGGACAGCCAGAGCCGTGTGCAGCGACTCTGTAGCTGGCTGGTGGTTCTTAGTGCTGTACATTTGGAGGGGGGTGGCCAGGAGGGGCAGGGCATCATCTCTGGGTTGTGCTGTGAAAAGGCAGGTCTTGCCCTGGCTGTTGAGTATCACTCGTGCCTTCAAGAGATGGCTGTGGGGCTGGTTCTGCCCTCTGCATCTGAAGTTTGTGCGCTCTGAAGGTCCAACGTCTCTGACTGTAGCACCCACCACAGTGTGCCTCAAGGGAGCACAGGGTCCCACTTGCGCCCCTCTGCTGGCTTCCTATTTTGACACCACATTACATTTTTCGTGGGCTTGCAATTCAGGGCCCTTCTTCGCTCTACTGCCCCCCAACTCCACACTCTGGCCAAACTTGGGTCATCTGTGACCAAATTCAGATCTGAAAACCTTATCCAAGACTGTCCAAGCTGTATTTGAGAGCCGGGGTCACTGCTCCCCTTAGTTTTAGTGGAACTTTAAAGCAGCGGTGCAGATTTTTGTTTCCTGCCTCTGTTAGGAGAGCTCACTGCATTACAGAAGCTGTCCATTGTGGTTCCTGTTAAGAGTTCAGCTTCTTGCTATGGGCTGGAGCAGGAGCCCTGGGCTCAGGCCTAGTGGGTCTGACACTGACTTGGTCTGCGGCCCACAGCTAGATGCGGTGCTTCCTGTGCCTAAGTTTCTTTCCCTCTACAAGGGGAGTTAAAATCTTTTTGCCCTCCTGTACTGCCTTCCAGCCAAGGATCCTGCAGCCTTTCACCTGCATTACCTGTGTGACAGGTGAACCTTGCACACCCCACTGCAGAGAGGAGGAGACTGGCACAGATGCAAAGCTCGGGCATTTGGCCCAGATCAACACAGGGAACAGAACTAGAGTTTCCTAGCTGTCAGCCCCATGCTGTAACCACTACACGATGCTTCCTGCTCTGTGCACAGTGAGAAGGAAATGAGCTTTTGAGGAGCTAGATACTGGGTCACGAAAAGGCCATGAGCACTCTGCGATCCCATGGCTGCCGCCAGAAGGCTGCCTGGCAAAGGAGCTAGGCTGGCTCTGGCCCCTCCTTGCCTTGCTGCTGTGCAGCTCTTGAATTAAAATGCGCAGACCTGCTGTGTTTACTGCAGCTCCTTCCTGAGGGAAGGAGGGGGCAAAGCAGGCTGTGACCCCAACATGAAGCTGGTCTTTCCCTCCAGCCTGCTCCGAGGACTGCTCTGATCTGCAGGTGCTTCGTGCGTTGTCCTTCCCTTCCAGCCGCTCCTGGATGAGGCTGAATCATCAGCCTGAAGCCAGTCACGAGCTGCTGTCTTTCTGGCTGATGGAGGGCCACAGGCCTGGCTTGCCTTGGTTCTTTCTGCAGACAAAACACAGGCACCTGCATCCATATCCCACCTGTGGGCTTGCACGGGTGTGTTCATAGCCATGCACAACTGGCTTCTGTGGACACCTGAGCATGACTGTCCATGTTCGGACCCCCCAGCTCAGCTCATACAGGCCAGCTGGGAGTGCTGGCCAGCCGTTGCTGACCTGGGCTGGATTTGACCTGCATCCCAGGACTAAGTGTTTCACACCCCAGGCCCAGCCCAGAGCCACTGGATTTGTTGCTGCCCTGGATGTTTAAGGCCACACACATAAGCAAGGGCTCTGCACAATCTCTGCTAATGTCTAACTTCCACTCCTGTGTGCTGATGAGATTAGCTGCTGCTGGTCAGGGCTTATTGATCCACCTGCTGTACACAGGAGCACAGGTGCCAACATAAAGGTTGACAGGCTGCCCTGTGACTCCCTGCATCAGCCCTACTTGCTAACTGCAACCTGCAAGCCTGCCTCTCCTCATCTAGCACCTGAGAAAAGGGGTGCTTCCTCCTCCCTCCCATGCCCTGCAGTTCCCCAGCTAGTTTAGTTCTTGAGCAGGTTCTTCCTGTGGAGCAGAGCGAGAGGATGAAGGACCCCAAATTCATCCTGCTTGACATTTGTGCTGTAGTCTGAAGTCTGGTTTGCGAGACAGCTGAGAGGTTGGTTCTGGGTAGGGTGACGATGTCCTGGTTTGGCTGGGACAGTCCCAGGTTTTGTAGGCTCTCGGCATCCCAGCCGCTAGAGAAAATGTAAGCAAAAGTCCTGCATTGATAGGAACCTGGGAGCTGCGGGGTCAGGGTATGTGCGTGCTTATGTACACACCGTGCTGTCCTACCCAGCCCTGCTCCTGGGAGCTGCGGGCCGAGGTGTGTGCATGTGTATGTGCATGCCTTTTGTTGCCCCTCACCCCTATCCCGGATTTCCCTAAAATAATGATGTTCCCCCTAGTTATGAGGAAACGAGGAGCAGATTTTAGCTTTCTGGAAACTACGCCTTAGATGGGTTTTTACAGACCTGGTAGGGTGAGGGCAGACGGTCTGCCTTGTGGCACCTCCCTGAGCTTCATGATGTCTGTTTTGTCTCTTCTTCCTAGTGGGTGCTGGCGTTTGAGATCTTTATACCCTTGGTGCTTTTCTTCATCCTCCTGGGGCTGCGGCAGAAGAAGCCCACCATCCCTGTGAAGGAAGGTGAGTGGGGGCAAGAGTCTGTGGGGAAGGAGCTGGGATGCTCTGGTTGGGGAAACCTCAGCTTTGTGGGGGATAACTGAGGGAAGAACCCAGGTGGCAAAAACCCACTCATTGCCTCCATCATGCCTAGCTGAGCCTCCAAAGAGCCCTCAACTGGCCCAAGGCTCCCACATTGTGGGACCTGCTGGGCTCCTGACCAAGGCCAAGGCGTGAGGCCTTGTGACCTCCTGGGCTAAGACACGTTCAGTAGACACTTGTCTGCCCAGTCTCCTCAGCAAGGCTATGGGGCAGCTCTCCGATAACGTTGGGGGTGTCTGGACAGCAGGAAACGAGCAGTCTGTCTCCTCTTCCTATGTTGCCTTTCTGGAGTCGCTTCTTGCTGTGGTCCGGCCTGGGCCACAGTTGCTCATCAGGGCAGCCTTTGAGGACTGCCGCTGAGGGGAGTCTGACACCTCTTATGCCCCTAATTGGCACCATTAGACCTGACAGCTGATAGGCCCCTAGTATCCAGAGGTACAGTTCTCCCACAGTTCCCTGGGAAAAAGAATGGCTCAGCTGACTGTGTGGATGTTTCCCCTCCAGTCCTAGTGACGTGCACTGTGGGGAAGGGGTAGCCCTGTTGTGCAGCAATCTTGTGGGCCCACTGGTCTGGCTGAGTGGCAAGGCTGCTGACATCTGAGCCAGTGCCAGTCTCCTGCGTTAACTTGGAAGTGAAGCTATTCGTTGGTTCAATCCAGCCTGACTTTCAGTCACTTTCCAATGATGGCCAAGCCGACCACTCCAAGACCTTGGGGTGGGCACTTTCAAGGATTCTTCCACTGCCCATGTGGGTAAGAGCTGCCACAGCCCCATTGGAAAGACAGCTCTAACCAAGTCCCAGGTACGTGGGAATCAGCCTCTGGCTGGTAGGAAAGCAGCACTGCAAGGCAAGGCACCTTGGAAGCTACCCACAGGCTTGGGCCATCTCATTGGGGCCCTGGTGTATGGGGGCAGGCATTGCAGGGTCGGACATTGTCTTAGCAGCATGGAGTGGAAAAGCAAATAGGAATAGTCACTGCTGAATGCAGGGCCAGGCAAAGATTTCCAGGATGGCAGAAAAGGGTGGGACAGGTAGCCCACACACCCTTTCCTGTCCCCTGCATGCAGCCACCCTCTCCAGATCCATTCTCTCTGCATCCCCTGCTGACACCTGGGTTACTTAGGGAAACCAAGTGGGGGCTTTGGATAGCATTTTGTTTTGGGGAAGGGCAGGGAGAAGCACGAAGAGTGAGTGCAGGAGTAGAGGGGAAGCACCTAAGCATGTGTGAATGTGCTGCCCTGGGAGCAAAAATGCTGTGGTGCTGGGTAACGGTGATCTGAGCCTGTGTTTCAGCTGTTCCTCGCATTGGGCTCTGGTGCTGCACGTGGAGGGGTTGTTGGCACCGACGATGAGGAGCGCCCTGATGCCATGCTGTCACCATGATTCTTCGAGCTGTGACTGTTCCCATTCTGGTCTCCCCATCTGACATGCACTCTTTTTTTTGTTCTGTTTTGTTTTTGTTGTTGTTTTTCTTACACGCGCTCTCTTTCTTTTCCCCACCATCACCCCCTGTCTTCCATGCTGCTACTGCATGCTCCAGTCTGTAAGTTGTTGATCTGGGTTGGCGCTTCCCCCTCCCCCATCCCCAATCCTTCCAGCAAAGTATTCTGGGAAACAGCAGCCGTTGGCCCAGCTTTCTTGACTGCTTTGACTAACACATTGATTTCGTCCCCTGCATTTGTCTCCTTGCCCAAGGGGGGTGGGTGGGACTGGTGATGATGAACATGTACAAGTGTACCACGGCCACGCAAATGCAGGAAGACCCTATGTATGTGGTCTGCAGCCTATACGATGCCATTGCTACCATCGGATGCTCACAACTTTCCCAGAATCCTCCAGTGCTGGCCTGATGGAGCTCATGGCTACAATGCTCTTTGGCTATCTCCTCATCCTCTTTCTTTTTCTTTCTCTTTGACCCCTGTTATGTGGCCAGGCTTTGTCTGAAGTTTAACACTTGCTGAACCTGGCTGTGGCTGACTGGAGTTATGGCCAGGTTTGGTTTGGGCTGTGCTAGCATTAAAAGAGGAGGAGCTCCTGCCATTCCAGCCACAGAGGACAGGGAGCTATCGTGGACCACTGCACATGCAAGTCAAGGAGCAGCTATGCCCTGTCCCAGCCTGCTCCCCCTTCCATTAACCCTTGAGGCACTCTTCTACCCAGGATCAGAATCAGCACTTAAGCACCACCCACTCTCTGCCACGCTTTTTTGTGTGTGCGTCATGGGGCATATTGGCCAGAGCCCATCCCATGGGTTTGTCTGTGCCATGATGACAGCCACTAGGGTGACCCACAAAGAGCATAACTGTTCCCCACATATATGCAGCCCAACTTGCACTTGCAGTCTTCACAACTGAAGCACATGCTGATAATGTCCAGAACCTTGCTCTATGCAGGGCTTTGAGATGCTGGTAGATGCTACCTCCATGACCAGATTGGACCATGCTGAAACAATGTGGCTGTAGCATGTGGATGGGCCCTGGTATAGATGGTCTATGAGATGTATCCCAGAGAAGGAGAGCTGAGATGTGCAACCTTTGTCTTTTCATATGAATCTCTGGTTTATAGCATGAGTTGTCCCAGAGACCATCCCAACCCAATGGTCCCATAAGGGTTTACCAAGCATGGCTGTTCTGGATGTGAAGCCACAGGGTGCACACCCACTTGTATGTCTTGCCTGTTATTTTCTGTGTGGTGCAAAGCCCCTTCCTGTCAGACCCTTCTGGCTTGTCTTAGATGCCATATCACTATATTGGCATTTCCCAGGTATGCTGGTGCTGCTACAGGCTGTTAACCTGCCTAATTTGCTCCTTCCCACCAGAATCTCACTGAATCTACATCCCGCATTGGATAGCCTGGTTGAGGTTTGGCCCCAAAAGATGTGGGCCTCCATGAGCATCTTCACCAGTCCCTGCCTCTTTGCATTTCCATTAGGAACACAACCCTTTCTTCAGCCTTAGTTCCACTGTGGGTGGTGTCAAGGCCTGGGATTTGGGGAAGGTGGATTATCCAGCCTGCCCCAGTTCCCATGAACCAGAGTTACTGTTGTTGGCCTGATTCTAGCTCTAGCCTGTCATGAGTGAAGAAAAACAGTGATGACCCTATTTAAGGGAGCCTGGAAGGCCGACTGATGGGGGGGGCTCTTCCCTTAGAAAGATCCTGCACCTAGTGGGAATAAGGAATTTAGCATTAAAACGAAAGCCTGGCCTAACAGCGTCCTGGTGAATGCTCTAACAACTCTTCCACCACTCTTCTGCCTGCCTAATAGAAGGTGAATGATTTTCAATGCTAATGCTTGCCAGGAGACTAAGCAAGCCAAGGGCTTCTGCACTCAGCCCTGACCCTGGCCCTGCTGTCTACAGCAGTGCAGTGATGGGGTCATGCTAACACCTCTGATTCACTGGGCCTATTTAGTCCATCAAAACTGGCACACTAGGCCATGGTGGAAAGAAGCGCCAGCCAAGCCTAGCTGTGTCCCTGGGGGGCACTCAGTGTGCGTTATCAATGATCGTGGTGGGAAGCTGCTGCTTGCTAATGGCCTATGTTTAATCAGTGCCCTCCCCCACCTGGGGCCCATTAGCACACACTCGGCAGCGCATTTGTTCCGCTTCTTAAATTTGAAATATTGGGATTGTGCCGGGAACGGCAGTTGCATGACGACACTGGGGCCTGGAGAGTGAGGCGGATGGGGATGCTCCGTCAGCACAGCCTGGCTGGATGGGGTGGCTCTGGAGACCTTGTGGGCATGGGGCAGAGGACTGTATCTTTACCATACCTGCCTGATCGGTGGAGCTAGGGGGAAGGCTGCCTGTGAGAATATTCATCTAGGATATAGGTGCCTTGATTGATATTCTCGGCTCTCCTCTCTCTTCTCCAGGTCTCCCTCCCAGTTGCTTTTTTTTCCCCGACCTGCCTCAGTTTCTGCTTCTTATGAAAAGGTGAAGAAATGAAGCTTCTTCTGCTTCTTTCATCTCCACCAGCTGCAGACTGAGGCCCGTGGTGGGGGGATGTGAGGTGGCCCATTTGACAGGGTTTGGGGAGCTTTTAGTGCTGTCGGTTACTAGCCTGTTCCTTAACCCAGTGTCCCTGTTCCTCCTCCTCTTCCTCCTCTCTGCAAATCAAACTGTGTCTGAGATTCACTAATGGGCTGATCAGAGCAGCCATTGGGTTTGCAGTTTCTCTAGGGCAAATGTCAGAAGTCATTCCACCAGCTTCCTTGTCCTCAGGGCTGGAATTGGTAGGCTTTATAAGTGCTCTGGGGAAGCAGAAGTGAATATGGGTCCCTACACATCTCTTTCTAGGAGTGTGATCACCTCTCTGGTGTGACCTGCTGTGCCACGCAGGAGAGACTGGTTCTGGTTTGGTGTGGGGAAGCAGGAAGTGCCCTGTGATGCCCAGAGGCCTGAAAAGCAATGAGGCCAGAGAGCAGCCCCATAGGACAGCTAATGGAAGACCCTGCCAAAGGAAGTGGGGCTCCATGACCTCTGACCTTTACCCTCTGACCTCCTTTGACTTGATGGAGAAAACTTATTAGCCAATAACCATACTGATCTAGCACTCATGCTTCTCTCTTGAACTCGGTGTGTGTCTCTGTCTTCTTCCTACCTTGTCTCCCTATATCTTCCCTCTCTTTCGTGCTGTGTCTCCCTCTCCAGCTTTCTACACAGCAGCCCCTCTCACCTCTGCTGGGATCCTGCCCGTGATGCAGTCCTTGTGTCCTGATGGGCAGAGAGATGAGTTCGGATTCCTCCAGTACTCCAACTCCACGTGAGTCCGCCCCTTCTCTGCTTGTATTTTTTCCTTGGCCATGACTACCTGTCATGCATGCATGCGCTGTCTAGCTATGGATTTAAACAGAAACCCTTTTAAGACTTTGCTGTAGCAGGCAAAGGAGATTCAGCGTCATGGCTAAAGCATAGGACCCCAATAAAACTTCTGTTGTCTGCTCTGCTGCTCACTTCCTTTCCCCAGACCTCCGATGCAGCGAGACTGCTGGCTCCCCCCTGATCCCCACCCCCATTTTGCAGAAGAGCTGTGAGGATTATTTGCTCACAAGTCACTTTGAATCTTGCCTGATGGAGATCCCTGCATGAATACCATGTATTATCAGGACCAAAAGCATTATTAAACTTTGTTCTTTGCCCTCTCCTGGCATTGGCTGGTGGCATGCCTTCTCCTCTGAGGAGGTGAAAATATGCATCACTTCTGTTTGCTGAATGTCAGGTTCAAGTTGGTTTTGTTTTCTGTTTCACATTCACCATGACGGTGCCATGACCTGTGGTCCCAGCTGCTGCCTCAGTACCTTGGCCTCCAGCCTTAATGGCTCCTCTGCTTTCCCACCTGGTTTGGCTTTGCTTTCTGAACTTCTTTCCATTCTCAATCACTGGGGCTTTGGTTTGCCTCTAGACTATAGTGAGAAGGGATCATCTCACCAAGTTTCTCGTTTGTGCCGGTCTCAAGCTGTGCATCACAGTGGGGGAAGAGCAGGTTGTTTGTGGATGCGGCCTTCTGAGCATGAAATCTTGTCCACTGATGCTGATCTCATTGAACATTACAAATGGTCTTCCATTTGTTCCTTGCCGCATTTATTTATTCTCTTCTCCTGTTAATACGCTTCCTTGCCCCACCCCCCTGCCAATCATTGGGCTATGATCCCCATTCAACCCGTTCATCAGTATACCCCGCTGGCCTTCCCCTTCCCCTGTATCCTGCAGGGGCTGCAGAGCATTGCTGCTCTGCTGGGGCTTCGGGGAGGCCTGGGAGAGCTATACAAGGAGAGGGGCTGGCAGGCCAGTGCCCAGAGAGGGGACCCGGACAGCTGTCTGGCTTCGGGAGTCCCACTTGTCACTGCTGACTCAGGCCTGCTTGGCTGAATGCAGATGAGGTTGCAAGCTGTTGCTGAATGAGTCATAGCATTTGCCTCGGGCCAGCTCCAGCAGAGTGTAGAGGGCAGTCAGGAAGGGCTGAGCTGTACAACCAGGGGTGTGCAGCGAGCCAAGGACATCTGTCTGCCTCCTGGGGTAGTGGAAACCTGCACCTGGTGGGGTGGGGGGACCCTGCTTCTCTCCTGTGGCTGACCTCCCCTCCTTGAATCTGAGAGAGCAGGGAATCCCATCCAGCAACATGCACATGCTCCATTGCTCACCTTTTGTGGGGAGGGAGGAAGAAAACTCGCTTACTGACACGTGCTCCAGTGCCAGCCCTCTCACCTGGCTGCGTGTTTGCCTTCCTCCCTGGCACTTGTCAGCCTGCCCGCTTGCCAGCAGTGGTGCTGTGCCCCATGCTTCCTCACACCAGCCTCCCTACTTGCCCTCAGGGTGACCCAGCTCCTGGAGAGGCTCAATGAGGTGGTGGAGGAGAGCAACCTGTTTGACCCAGACCACCCAGGGCTGGAGGAGGAGCTGGAGTCCTTGCACCGTCGCCTAGAGTCTCTCAGCAGCAGTGAGCCCAGTTCCATGGAGACCCACTTCAGCAGTCAGGCAGGTAGGTGCAGGCTGCAGGTCCAGTCCCCCCATCTCTCCTGATGAAGCTGCCTTTGGCAAGCCAGGGACTTGGCTCCAGCAGTGGATGGGGAATACCTGGGAATAACCATATTGCTGATAGCAAAGTCCTCAGGGCAAGAGGCCTGGTCCTCTGAGTCCAGATCTGTGTCCACGTGTCTCTGAGCCTCCCTGCAGACCTGAGCATCAGAGCCAGGGCTGAAGCTTGAGGCCATGTTTGACTATCAACCAGAGATTGGTTGAGAGTGGAAGGAGCACTTGCACTCTGGGCATGTTTCAAGGGGTACTTGCACTCTGGGCATCCAGAGAATGTAACAGAGTGGAATATGTTCACACGCACACCCCAAGTAAGGCAGTCAGGTGTATACGGGGCCATAATCATCCACAGATTTCAACCTGTGGAACCTACCAGTCCAGAGGAGAACTGGGCCCCATGATATCTGCCACTGAGGTTTGTTATGGAAGCAGCACCCTCCCTCCACCCCCAGCCCCAAATTACTTGGTGATGGGAGGAGAGAGGGCAGATTCAGTATCTTTTGGATGATGATGAATTGGGCATGGTAGCCCCAGCATTCCTGGGCATGGCTCTCCTTCCAGTTCAGTGGTGCTGTGTCTCCTCCCCAAGTCTGAGCAGCACCCTGTTGCAGCCACTGTCCGTCCCAGCTCCCTTGCCATGTGCTCCATAGAAGCCATGAGTCTCTAACCTGTTCCTCTCATTTCCCATCAGCATCTGGCTTCACCTTGGGCTCTGCAGCAAAGGACAGGAATGAACTTCACCACTTCCTCACCCAGAATCTCTCCCTGCCCAATGAGACGGCCGAGCTGCTGATGGGCTCCAACATCAACCTCAAAGAGGTACGTGCCCATTTAGGGAACCCATCTCTGAAGAGTACTGCTGCAGTGCTAGAGCATGTGGAAGCCCTTGAGGCCTAGTCCTCCAGAGTGCTGGTCAGAGAGAGCTCCCTGAGTCTGTAGATGCTCAAACCACTCCCAACTGATCCCTTTATCTGGCTAAGGCAGTGGCTGGCAGTGTCTTGTGGCATAGGTCAGAATGGCCCAGCTGTGGTCCTAGGCAGGTCATTGCTAAGGCCTGTTTGCTGTCACTGCTGCTGTCTCCTGCTGCCTCTTTCCACCACCCAGATGTAGCATGGCCCAGGAAAGTTCCCATCCTCAGCGTGATGCAAGCAAAGCCCCAATTGCCAAATACCACTGCGGTCCCCCACCACCGAAACTCCAGTACTGCAGGCTGCGTCTAGTGGTTCTGTGGGCTATAGGCTGTTGACCCCTATGCTAAGCTGGTGTGAGGCAGTAGTGTGATACCTGTCCATAGATGTGTGAGGGTTGTGGGCACTGGAATGAGCAGGAGTTAGTGCATTTCTTGATATTTGGTCAGAGTCTGTAACAAGGCTTTTCCTTCCCCATGGTGCTTGCAAGAGGAAACAGGGGTCAGGGAACCCCTCTTACACCTGGGAGAAATCAGGCACAGGGTAGGCACAGCACTTATTTACCCAGCTAGCAACAGCTGGATCTCTTGGTTCCTGCCCTATACTGTACATTGGTCCACACTGCCACCATGGAGCTGGGATGAATAGGGTAGATGGAAAGATGTCTGCTAATGAGGAATTGCAGGTGATTTGGATTGCCTTCTGGAGGCAAGGTAGAAACCCCACTTCGGACAGTTGGGCTTTGGCTGGGGAGCCAGCTACAGGGTCTGTGGCCGTGGCTTCATGTGGCACCAGCTAGATCTTATATCTTTGTGTCCTCCACCCAGCAGCCATTTGATACAATGGCACCTTTCCCTTGTCATGTCTTGGGCAGCATGTGGCTTAATGGCGCCCATCAGCTGAAATGGATGTACCCTCCTGGGGTGATTGTGGGCAGTGAGTGGAAGTGGCCGGGTGACCTGCATCATGTGGCTACAGTGCTCTGGCTTGCTGTTGCTGGTCTGCCACCCCCCACTAGACTGAACAACTGGTCATGGACTGATGGTGCAGGAGGGATGGTTCTGCAGCTGCTTCTCCTAGAGCAGCTGAAGTCCTGAGTAGAGGGAAGGGTTCCCACCAGTCTGGTCTGTGTAGCATAGGCCAGAGGACCTCACTTGATGTGATAGATGCTTCTGGCTGGGCCAGGACCTGTCCTTAAGGACAATGTGATGGAGAGCCCACCACTTCCCTGTAGTTCCATGGCTGATTACCCTCCCAGGGTTAAAATTTCATGCCTTCTTTCAGTCTAGATTTCTCTGGATTCCAGGTAATGGATTTTGTTCAGCCTTGTCTTGACTCTAGAGCCTTTGGCCTCAGAAATCTCTTCTCCTTGGAGGTCCTTGTAGACCACCATCAAGTCTCCATGCTCTCCCCTTGCAGGTGTATCGCTTGTTTTTTGGCTCTTCTCCCTCCTCGGCAGAGGATGTCCATGAGAAGGAGCCGTGGGACCGCTTCAGTGCTGGGGAGAAGATCCTCCAGCTGGAGGTGAGGAGGCCTCTTGCCTGGCTGTTTCCACCCTTCCCTGCATCTTGGGGTAGACAATGCATGAGCTCACTTTAGCTCCAAGGCCTCATTGTTGGGTAAGGCAGGGGCATGGAGCTGCCATCTCCAATCACTACATCAGAGTGGGATCCAGGTGCCAGATCCAGCACTCCAGCCTTTCTTCCTGCTTCTCCCTGAGCTCTCCTTGTACCTCACCTGTGGCTGGTTAGAGCTGGAGGCTGAAGGAGCAGAGAAAGCTGCTCTTTTTGTTTTGACTGACTAGAGCTGTGGAGGCTACATGGGGTTTGTGTCTGTCAGCTCTGTCCCACCTCATCCTTTCCAGTGCCTGGTGGGGTGCTCTTCATTCCACAGCTGACTAGCCATCTCTCTCGCTCTTTCCCCCTTTCTGTTCCAGGAGAGCCTCCTGGGTGGCTGGAGGAACCTGAAGGAGGGGCTGATTCACAGGGCCCTGAGGAACCACACGCGATCTATCCACAGGCAGGCCCTGCTGCACCTCCTGTCCCAGGCCCTGGGCCTTGTTGGTTCCCCCTCTGAGGCCTCTGACTCTTACAGCCCCCAGGCCTTTGTGAAGGAGATGGAGGTGAGGGGTGTTCATGGGGAGGGGCATAAGGGAGGTAGTGTGGGGCCCAGCTCTGATGTAATAGGGTTAGGAAGCACACAGCCCCACGTTGAAGGGGAGGCACCCCCCAGTCCATTAATGGGTTTTTGGCCAGGACTGCTACCCTCAGCTGTGTCTTAGCCTCCTCTTTGGACTGGGTTCTGGTGGCTCTCTGGATTCCCCATCTTGGCTCATGGCCAAGTGCAGAGAGTAATTTGGTGACAATGCTAGGAATGGATCCTTTCTAGTGCCCTGCCCTGTTTTCAGCCTGGTTTTTAGAAGCCATGCTGGTGTCCTACCCTGACCCAGGCCCTGGCACAGCCGGGGTTAATGATGCCTGCCTCCTGGGCAGGGGAAGATGATGTGCCTCCCCTCTCCCACAGAACATCCTTTTCACGCCGTCAGTGCTGGAGCAGCTGACCTGTGATCAGAACCAGGGGGAGTTGAGGCGGATCCTGACCATCCGTGACAGCCAGCGACCCTGGCTGCGGGGCTACCGGGCCTTGGTCTGCAATGGGAGTGCTGGCATCCGCAGGGAGCGCTTCGCCCAGCTGGCCACGGAGCTCAAGGAGCAGCTGGACACGCACAAAATTGCCAGTAGGGTAAGTGCCTGTAGGGCCAGGGCTGCCATCCGGGCTCCTCCTCCCCGCTGGCTCCAGCACTGCTCCCCTGACACTCCTGGCACTGACAGGATTTGGAGGGGCAACTGAGACCCCATGACATGAGGGAGTGGCTGACCCTGGCTTGGTGAGGGAGAGTTGCAGGGAAACCAGGCATCTCCACACAGGTTACTGGCCTGCTCTGGGGAGCAGGAGAGGGGCAGTGGGCGAACTGGAGGCAGTGGAAGAAGGGGGTACAAAGTTGTGCTGAGTTTTGATGGCCTGGGGGTAGTTTTTGCATGGACTGTAGAGTGAGGATGGGGCAGGTACTCAACCGTCTGCAGGCCCATCATATACACCTCTGAATTTCAAGTCTGTGGGCAGTGATAGCTATTAGGTCCACATCTCTGCCCTGGGGAGCCCTGCAAGCCTCTAACCCCTCTCCCAACCTTGGTTTTGCAGCTGAAGCTGGACGAGGTGAACAGCACGGCTGCCCAACACCGGCTCCATGCCCTACTGGAGGACCTCATGGAGATAGAGAAGGTTCTCAAGGATGTGGACATCCTCTCGGCTCTGGCCAAGTTGCTGCCTAAGGGTGCCTGCGCCAGCAAAACTCCCCCACCTATAGTCAACAGCACCAGCTGGGGTGGGAACTCCACGGCCGGCACCAACTCCACCGTGGAGGAGGGTGAGGGCGAGCCAGTTGGGGAGAACCCCCAGGGCCAGTGCTCGGCCTTCGTGCAGCTCTGGGCAGGACTGCAGCCCATCCTGTGTGGGAACAACCGGTAAGACTTTGGCTCCTGAAAAGCACTACAGACCTGGGCAGAGTAGGCGGGGATGGGGGCAGGGGGCACTATGGGAGCTGAGGCCTGGGTTGGCAGAGGACAGGATCAGAGCAAAGTGATTTGACAGCAGTGGGTCTGGGACTGCCTGCAGCCTCCACCAGGATCCAGGCCACAGCCTGTTTGCCTGAGGAGCTGGGACCTCTGGGAATTCACAGGGTCCAGCCTGTGGAGGGGCCTTTCTGATCTCCTAGTGTCCCGTTTGGCTCTGGCTACAGTTGGTGGGGATGGCAGGGGGCCCTGTCCAATGGCAAGTCACTGTCCCCAGTAGTGGGAGGTGGGAAGTCCTGCCCATCCCCATGGTCCAGGCAGGAGAGGTCAGCTGGGGCCTTGGACTGCACTCCCCTCTCTGTAGTTTTCCCTTCAAAACAGGCTGAGGGAATCCTGCCCTGCTGCCTGCACTAATATCTGTGCTGGGAGCCACCCACCCTGCCACTCCCTCCCCAGGGCTCACAAGCTTGACTCATGCCACTCTGCATCCTCATGTGCTGCCTCAGTGGGTCCTCACACCATGCCCAGGTCCCTGCTGAGGGAGGGTTTCCATGTCACCTAGCCCTATTCTGGATGCACCAGCATTGTGAATTGGTGTGAAAGTTCCCTACTACCATGTCCTGCAAGGGATTGCCAAGCACTGGCTCCTTCCAGGCTGGGCTCTGCTCATGGTAAGCCCTGCCTGGCCCCTTCAGAGAAGAACCTGCAGTAAATGAGGAAACCTGTGCCCGGAAGGCTTGGGTGGATGGGATGTGCTGAGTTCCCACAGAGAGGAGCTGGGTCTGCACCGTGTGGCTGCTTCTTGGGCATTGGCACTGGGGTTAGAGGTGCGGGGCTGGACGGGACGGACAGAGCAAGTCTCTGACTGTATCTCCAGCAATGCAGCTTGGAGCTTACAACAGTTGTGTCCAGGAGCCCCTGTGCAGGGTGCGTTGCTGTGGGATGGCCAGCCCGTTCCGGCCTTGGTGCTGGGGCATTGTCTTTTTGTCCTTGAGTGAACAGCCCCTGCAGATCAGGACCCCATGAGCACTGGCCGTGTGTTTCAAGGCTCCCCCATAGACTGCCTAAAGCAGGACACCATGACCAAACCTTCAGCAAGTGACTGACTGTGACTTCTCCTCCAGGACAATTGAACCTGAGGCACTGAAGCAAGGCAACATGAGCTCTCTGGGCTTTACCAGCAAGGAGCAGCGCAACCTGGGGCTCCTGGTACACCTCATGACTAGCAACCCCAAGATCCTCTATGCTCCAGTTGGGACAGAGGTGGACAAGGTCATCCTGAAGGTAAGGGCCTGGCTGGCTCAGGTGGCACCCTTAGGGCAGCTTAGCTGCAGGCTACCAGCCTTGAAGCACCATGTCTCTTGGGCCCAGTAGGTCTCAGTCCTTTTAACTGGGGTGGAAAGCTTGCAGCTGTCCAGAGAAGAGCTCACAGCAGGTGACAATGTTGAAGTAGCTGTGTTTAATGGATGGTTCTTTCTCCAGTTCTTGGCTGTTCAGCTGTCCCATCAGTCCCTGGGGGCCCATTGATCTCTGCCATGTCAATAAGTAATTAAGACTCTCAGTGCAGTAAACACAAACCAGTGAGGGAAGGGGGCGGGCAGGGGAGGGATTCCCTTCCCTTCTCTTCCTGCAGCTGACAGGCTGTGATGTTGGGGCTAGAGGCAGAGTTCAGTACACCATCTACCAGCAGATGCAGGTGGCAGTGAGTGTTTCCAGCCCTGCCCCTGAGGCTGCTAGCCCAGTCTGGGGTAGGTCTGTTCCATCTCTGGACCACTGTTAATTTTCTCTGTGATTCGCCCCTCTGTACCCCAACAGTCCCAGCCCTGCTAAGGTGAGCAGGAGGGCAGGCCCACAATGCCCATCTCCCATCTCCTAGGCCTGGCTTCCCCAAGAGGTACTTTTACCAGGGCAGGGTCCTTGGCAGTCACCAACAAGGAGGATGCTAGTTTGGTGTCATTGTGTGCCCGCTCTGCGCATGTGGAAACAACCTAGCGGTGATGACCTGCCCTGATACATTTCCTTCGCTATAGTTCTCCAGCTCTGGCAGAGCAGCACCAAGACCTCATCTGTGATGGGGAAGCTGCAGTGGTTTAAATAGGCTTGAAATGGCTCTAATGGCACTGATGCAGGCTCTAAACTTAGCTATACTGAAGCCAGTTCAACCTTTGCTTGGGTTGGTCTGTTACCATTGATACTGTAGTAGCATCTGGAAGCCAGGACCAGTGTGTACCAGGTGCTGCATGTGCACAGAAGGATAATAAAGACCCTGCTCTGGAGAGCGTAGGGTGGAAAGACTAGAATGCAGCAGAAACGATGGTCCAAGGCAGTAAGGAGGCAGTAAGACTGCTGTTAGTCAGTCACAGAAGGCTGCATACCTGGCCCAGTAGACTGTGGAACAAAATCAACCTGACCTATTGTTAGACCAGTGTAAGATCTTATCCTCACCTGAAAGTGAATTTGGATCAAGATTGGGCATGAACTGAAGGTGCAGTAGTTCTACTGGAACAATCTATGTGTGAATGACAGTATCTGCCCTGGGGATTTGATCCAGCTGCACTGATCTAACTTAGTATAAACAGGTCTGATCTGTGCTGGCAGGGCTGGGAGAAGCTGCTTACCGGCTTACATCTCCTCTCAATATAACCCTTCCTGGGGCCTCTCTTGCTGCAGGCCAACGAGACCTTTGCCTTCGTTGGGAACGTCACACACTATGCGAAGGTCTGGCTAAACATCTCCTCAGAGATCCGGGGCTTCCTAGAGGAGGGAAAACTGCAGCGACGGATCCGCTGGCTACAGCAGGTATGGATCATGCTGAGCGGGGTCTGTGGATGGGCCTGGAATGAGGCAGAAACATGGGCTAGACCACAGTGTGGTAAGATCTGTGCAAGTGCCTGCAGGCGACTGGTTGCAGCCCTGGCTTCTAGCCTCCAGCTTCATCCAGGCAGTTTCTGGCATCAGTAACTGCTGCCACAACATAGCGAGTGTTTTACAAAGGGGGCTGCTCCCCCAGGGGACTCGTGTCAGAGCCATCTCTGTCCTAGATGCTGGATCCCACCCTGCAGACCTGCCCGTTGCTGCTGAGTGACAGGCAGCTTGACCAGTGTCTTGTTTTATATTGACCTCTCAGGACTGGGAGGGGGCAGGATCTTAGCTGGGTCCCATCCTGCTGTTGCTAAGGCTGACTGAATGCTTGCCCCATGACCTGCTCGGCCCAGCTTGCCTGTTGCAAAGTGGGGGCAGTGGGACCCTCAGCCACTTTGTGCCAGAAGTAGCAGGAGGAGGCAGGGTGGAGGACACCCAGCTGTCTGCGCTATCTCACTTTTTCTCCTCTCACCTCCAGTTCACTGCTGACCTGCACAAACACCCCGAGTTCCTGAATGTCTCAGACAATGACCTTCTCCGCAGCTTCATTGATGGCAACTTCTCATTGCCCAATGCTAGTGCCCTGCTGCAGCAGCTGGACACCATCGACAATGCTGCCTGTGGTTGGATGCGTTTCATGTCCAAGGTGAGGGCAACACCAGCTCCCTAGAGCTGGACTAAGCCTGCCAGGTGTCAGGCATACCCAGGAAAGCTGCTGTCTCCATAGCCAGGCTCCCGTGGGCACTTGGCAATAGCCTTAGTTATCCAAGGGCATGGGCAAACTAACATGTGCCTGGGTGTAATTCACTGGGCATGGATATATAAATGACTGGGTAACAGGCATGTGAATTACATTGGGATCAGACAGATCAGGAGCACATAGTAGATGCTGTTATTGCTTTGGCTGCTAGTAAGGTGCCATGCCAATGGGAAATGCAGGGCCGTGGCAGCAGGAAGTCTGGCTGCACATAATGGCAGTGGAGTGTGGGTCATCCCCACTAGATGGCAGGGGGAGGAAGGGTGTGCCCTGGTCCCCTTGCAGAGCAGGGATCAGTCCAAGGTGCTGTGGCTGCAGCAGGATCTCATGGGACTTCTTTTCCTGACAGGTCAGTGTGGACATCTTCAAGGGCTTCCCCGATGAGGAGAGCATAGTGAACTACACGCTGAACCAGGCATATCAGGACAACGTCACTGTCTTTGCCAGTAGGTCCCTGGCTCTGTGCTCTCCTTCCCTCTCCCTTTCTTCCTATCACCATTCACGTGGCCTTGCTCATTTCCTCTGAATTTCCTTGTCAGCTTGTGTCTCTTCACCATTTCACTGATTCTCAAGCTCCCTCCAGCCTGATCCCAGGCAGGTTTTTCCCCACACTTCCAGATGTACAGAGCTGAATTTGGGCATTTCTGGGGCCTAGAGGCAGAAAGGCCCTTTGATCTTCAGCCTCTGCCACTGACTCGCTGGGGTGAGGAATGCCTCTGTGCCTCAGTTTCCCTATTTATAGAATGGTGAGGACCTAGGTGTGACCATAGGTCTCAGTCCAGTGGCTCTTGCCAAGCTTTGAGAGCTGCTCCATATACTGTCAAGTACCCATTCCTAGTGCCTCCTGTCTTGCTGAGGAGTCTGTCTCTTGCTGCCCTGGGGGTCTGGTCCCAAATCTGTAGGTGTCAGCAGGGACTCCTGTTGATTTTAACCCTCCTTGGGTATTGCCCTGGCTGTCTTGAGCCATTCAGATAGGCAACCATGTTGCACCTTGGCCCTTGGAGGAATGCGAGCCTGCTCCCCAGTGGTCTGCTCCCATCCCCATAAACACTGACCATGGAGCTGGCTGGGATGAATTCCAGCGTCCTAAATGTCCCCACCTCTTGCTTTCCCCTCAGGCGTCATCTTCCAGACCAACAAGGATGGCAGCCTCCCACCACATGTGATGTACAAGATCCGGCAGAACTCCAGCTTCACAGAGAAGACCAACGAGATCCGCCGGGCATATTGGCGGCCCGGCCCCAACACCGGCGGGCGCTTCTACTTCCTCTATGGCTTTGTGTGGATCCAGGGTGAGTAGACAGACCTTGGTAGGGTTGCTGCTCCCTGACTGGGACAAAGGCCAGCACAGCCTGCTATGGGGGTGTGCACTGCAACATCCCCTGCATGCTGCTCTGCTGAGTGATGCTGCCCTGTTGTGTTAATGTAGCTTATCTCCTGGCCTCTTCTCTCCAGACATGATGGAGCGGGCCCTTATCAACACCTTTGTGGGCCATGACGTGGTGGAGCCTGGCAATTATGTGCAGATGTTTCCCTACCCGTGCTACACCAGGGATGAGTGAGTAATGCTGGGTGAATGGGACAGACATGATGGGCAAGGACAGGGCTGGGGTGCAGTGAGTAGAATGACTCCTTTGCTCCAAGACAGGTGGCCCCTCTGGATAGTGCTCCTAGGATCTCATGGAAACAGGCCTGGCATCTGCACTCCTTCCAGCCAAGCTGGCCCTGCTGCTTGCTCTCCTCAATATCCCATTGCTGGCTCCTTGCTCATTGCATTAATGCCGCACTATACAGCAAATGCCACCATGGCCTGGGCAAGGTGCAACATTCAGAGTATTGCAGGCTAAAGTGGGGGACTGGGAGCCAGGGCACCTGGGTTCTACTGGCTGTCTCTCAGACCTGCTGTATGACCTTAGATATGCCAGTAACTCCCTCAGCATAGGTGAACTGTAGCAGGAATTATCTGGGCTTGTAAAGGAATTATCTGGGCATGGTGGCAATGCCTGATCTCTGCCCTGACATCCCAGAGTGGTTATTGGGGCTGCAACAGAGGGATGTGGACACACTTGATGGTCCTTCCAACTCAGCCTACTCTGATTCTTTCCCTTTCCCCCCAGCGTGATGGTGCAAGGTCCCCGCTGTCTGTCGTCATGTGGCTGCCATCCTCTGTGGGTGCCAGGGTTCATGGTGTCAGGACGGGTTCTGATGCCTTGCTGCCTCTCTCCCCAGTTTCCTGTTTGTCATCGAGCACATGATGCCCTTGTGCATGGTGATCTCCTGGGTCTATTCGGTGGCTATGATGATCCAGCACATTGTGGCAGAGAAGGAGCATCGCCTGAAAGAGGTGGGGATGTGGAAGTGGGTTCTTCCTGGAGACCATGGCTGTCCACTGTGCCCACTGGGGAGGAAGGAGGGCAACTGACAGAACATTCGGTCGTACAGTGCGGGGGAAGGTGGGGCATAACCCTGAAACCCATGCAGTAAATGATGCAGTAAATGGCATGGGGTGGGCCGTTGGGTTCTCCAGCAGTGTCCTGTGAGTCCTGGCAAGCTGGTCTCTGCACCCCTGTTGCCACCTTGCAATGAAAGAAGCTATATCCCCAAAACATTTCCACATCTAGCCCATTGTTGCTGCCAGGCAGTGGTGGAATGGTCTGTTGTCCTGAGCACAGGGGTTGGTAATGGGGGCCATTTTCCCATTTACAGTGTCTGAGGGAGGGGAAGGGCTGTGGGCCCTGGACAGAACATAACAGGTAAAACCTGCAGCTGGACTCTCCTGATGTAAACCAGGTGTAATGCTGTTGAAGCTGGTGTAAAATGGATGCAAGCAAGCGTGAGTGCAGATCTATTGTCTGTGGCCTCAGAACCAGGGCATGGGGGGACACCGGTCCAGATTCTTCCCCAGTGTTAACTCCTTCAGAGCTGGTGAGAAACTACCAGGGATGGATCTGTCTCTTGCGTTGTGCCCTGTAGTCACCTGGGTTACTGCAGTGCCCAGGGGTTTGTCAAACAAGTATCCTCCCTGGTATTGCTCCAGAGCTCTGCAACTGCTCTTTGGGGTCATCTGGGCTTGACAGTGCCTGCAGGGTCAGTTTTTGCCATCTCTGGGTTGCCTTTACAATAGCAGCCCAAAACAGTACTGATGTAGCCCTGAGTCCTGATCTCTAGAGCACCTTGGCTGTCTGGGAGTGGTGGGATCTCTTCTCTCTGCTGCTCAGAGCAGCCCTGGATGACCAGGGGCATAGGTTAGATGAGCTGCTTGGGTCTGTAGTCTGGATGCCTAGGATTCCACGTCCATCCTCCCTGCCCTACTGCTGCCCCCATCGCCTGGTAGCTGTTCCCAGAGAACATTGGTGCTTCATTCTTTGGCTGGTGTTGGCTCCTCAGCCTTAAACCTGCCTGTGGGAGCTTGCAGGGAAGAGGTTCCAGTGGCTAACAAGAGCATGACGAAGCTGCTGAGGCATGGTGCCAGGAGGAGCTGGCAGTAAATCTCTGAGAGGGCAGCTCTGTCCTGTCTCTGCCAAGTGCATCAGAGGCAGGATGCTGAGGAGGGATTTCCCCCTGCTGGAACACTCCACTGAGCAAAGCGGATACATCTGGATGGCTGGGCACTTCTGTGGGAAAGGCTCTCATGCAGCTCCTGCTCCCCAGGCTTCTGTCTCCGGAGCATGAGTGCCACAGATCTGGGAGAAACCATACCCCCAATGAAACCATCTGTGCCCAGACTAGCCAGATGCACTGTGTCCTGTGACAGGGTGCTGCCAGCATGGGGCATGGCTGTTTGGCAGAGGAGACCATGCCAGGACCCCTTTAGCTACCCTCTGAAGTAGCTGCTGCTGCTTCCCTCAGCCTGGTCTGGCCTGCTCTTGCCTGCAGTGCAGTGGACTTGGCAGAGCTTCTGGCAACACATGGCAGGTACCAGGGCCAAGCCACCGGAGTACATACATCTCCATGCTTCTGGTGGTACCATATTCACACACTGTAGGATGGTCAAGCTTCCCTCAGGAGATTGTGGGAAAGCAGCAGCGTTCTCTCCCCATGGAGCATCTCTTCTGTACCCACTTCAGCTCTTGTGGGTCCATGCTGATGGTTTTCGAATGCTTGTTGTAGCTGCCATGGTTGCCTTCTCTGCTCCCAGCATGGATTCCAAAGGGCTGTCTGGTGTGATCAGATCTCTTTTTGCCAAGAAGCAGGCTGGGTGTTTTGGTGCCACCTGAAAGATAGGGCAGCAGCAGTGCTGGGTCTTCTTGGACAAGCAGCTAATGCCTTGGCATGGCTGACTGTGGAGCAAGTCTTAGTCTGAGCCTTAAGTGCTCTTTCTGTGCACAGGACACTTGTACAAACTAGGGGGAAGGAATCCAATTATTCATCCTGGGCCGACCAACGTGGGCAGCAGAACCCTACTTAGATTTGTGCAGGGTATTGGGCACAGAGCTGCCACCTTGGTCACAGGTTCCAGTCAACACAAAGCCAAGGCATCGTGGCACCCTGCGTCTGGGGAAGGAGTCCCACTAGCGGGATAGGGGTCTGTCCTATGGAAATTACCCCTGCTGCCACATGCCCTGATAATGCATGACACTGTCTTTTGCAGGTGATGAAGATGATGGGCTTAAACAATGCAGTGCACTGGGTGGCCTGGTTTATCACCGGCTTTGTCCAGCTGTCTATCTCTGTCACAGCACTCACCGCCATTCTCAAGTATGGCAAAGTCCTGATGCACAGTGATGTCTTCATCATCTGGCTCTTCCTGGCCATCTATGCTGTGGCTACCATCATGTTCTGGTGAGCTCTAGTGGCTGGTCAGGGCCAAAATTTGACAGTCTGGGGTTGTAGCTGTTGGGCTGATGAAGCAGAGGGGCCAGGCATCTAGGGACATGCTACATGAGGCACAGCCAGCACTGGCCTTTGGATCTGGGGATGCAGTAGAGCTGATGTTGATGCTGCCTGCCCCTGGAGAGTTTTGGGGCCAAGAATGTCTGAAGGTGGCAGAGTGGGATTAGCCATAGGTGTAACCATACAGGGCCACCCAGGGTTGTTCTCAGTGGGTCCCATGATGATGGACACGGCAACAAGAGATCATGGAGCAACAACTAGACCTTTCCCTGGTACAAGAATCCTAAGGCTCTGACCCCAGCAGCAGAACTAGGGAACGACTAGCAAATACTTTCCTCACCTGCATATGCGCCCAGCAATGGGGTGGACTGTCTGGCAGCTGGAGGTGGAACAGACAGGCTGGAGGCCTGAAGATGTCATTTCCATGGAGTTCCTCCTGACTTACCCCCGTGTAACTGGAGGAGACCCCTGCTCAACATGTGTGGGTAAAGAAACACTGGCCACTTGTTTAGTTGGCCTTAATGAGCAACCCAGGGTATTGATGGGGCGAGCATGAGTCTTGTGTGATGGACAAGGCTGTTGTATTCCTGTGCCGCATGTGGGTGCGCTTGGAAGAACGCAGATGTCTGCAGGATCTGGGGGGGTGTGGGCAGGCTGACACTCTTGCCAGGGCTGAGGATTGCAAGGAAGCAATCTCCATTTGTACTTCTGGTTAGAACATGCAGAGCCCTTCAGATGCCACTGCCAAAGCTGAGGTCGGCAAAGTTTTTTAGCTGAGAGCCAAAAAACCCGGCAAGCTGGACTTGGTGTGCCAGGCTGGAAAGAGGGGGAGCTGCGAGGGGCCCAATTCTTTTGGCAGTGCAGTCCTGGCCCCTTCCCCGCTATGCTCCCTGAGGTGTGCGGTTGCAGTGCCTCTGGCCCCTTTCCAGCCTTGCATCCCAAGGCACATGCGCAACCACTGTTGGCCACAGAGTTGGGCCCGGGGCTTCAGACCCTGGTGCACCATTTGCAGCCTCCCAGCTACCTGCCACATCTGGCCCACACTCTGAGCAGTTGCTGCTTGCCACAGATCCCAGGCTGCTTGCAGCAAGGCTTGCAGCCTCCCCATCACCTCCTGCGAGCAGCTCAAGTTCCGTGGCTGGTGGCAGCTTCCCTGAGCCTGGGCTGGCTGTGGTATGCCAAGCAAAATGGCCTTGTGTGCCATGCTGTAGCGTGTGTGCCAGGGGTTACCAACTCCTGGCCTAGAGGAAGGCAAAGCAAGGACAGGAGGCAACCCTCTCGATGCACCTTCCCTACTCCACCCTTACTCATTGCACTCCTTTTCTAATTCCTACCAGTATTTGCTCTGGGATGGTTTCCATGGAAACTTTAGGGTGAAGGGATAGAGTATCAGGACCTGATAGTGATGAGGTGAGCTGCCATTGTCCAGCTTGTGTCCAGTGCTATTGCCAGGGGCAGGGATCTGTCTTGCACACACATTGGGTTCCCTTGTGAGTCCTTCTAGGCTCAGCCAAGGGGCTGGGAGCTGAATGGCCCATGGAGACTAAACTGCCCAGGTGTCTCCAGGGCATGAGACTCATAGGGATGGAAGGGATGTCCTTGTTCTTAAACTATCCCATACAGACGTCTCTCCATCCACCTCTAGAAAGCCCCCTAGTGAAAGAGATCCCCTAGCTTCTCTCAGCTGTTTCCTGAGGGTTCTGTTCAGGGCTGGGTGAGTGCACCTTGCTCTACCACTCCATGCTGTGCCTGTTGTGTAGCTAACTGGAGAGTTTCAAGGCCGTCAAAGTAAGACTGAAGACTAACTATCCTTTCTTCCACCCAATCCCTTGGAGCCCAGGTAGGGTCTGGGAAGGGGGCATCACCTGGGGAAGTTGGGTGGTGTGGAAGAGGCCCAATGTCCTTTCTCTCTGGGGCAGCTGAGATAACAATGTCTTTCCTGGCAGCTTCCTGGTATCTGTGCTGTACTCCAAGGCCAAGCTAGCATCTGCCTGCGGGGGCATCATCTACTTCTTGAGCTACGTCCCCTACATGTACGTTGCCATCCGGGAGGAAGTGGCTCATGACAAGATCACGGCCTTTGAGAAGTGCATTGCAGTGAGTACCAGGCTGTCATGGTGGCTCATAAGCTCCCCATGGAGCCCAGGCTCCATGAGGTGGGTATAGAGGCAGTGCTCTCCATGCCTGCTCTCTCCCAGTGGGAGATCAGCTGTGCCCTGCACCCCAAGTCGTATAGCTGTCTCTTGCCCAATTAGAGAGCTCTGTCTGTTCCTCCAGTCCCAGTCACTGGAGTAGTCGGGGACCCCTAGAGAGTGGGCTGCACTGTAGCAAGTGGGCAGAGAACTGGGAAGACCCAGGGGCTCATGACTGCAGATTCCCATGTGTTGAGACCTGGGAGCTGTCAGGGAAGGTCTTGGGGGCATCCCCAAAGTTTGGCCTGTATCTGCCCTGTCACAAAGAAGAGCAAAGCGTTGTAGGAAGCCTCTTCCCTTTTGGTTGAGGTGGTATCCTGGGCCTCGTTAACACCAAACCCCACCCCTCTTCCCTGTGTTCCACAGGTGTAGGAAAACTGGCTTTCTTCAGTAGGACGTAGCCCCTTGTGAACCACTCCTTGGCCCCTCACATTTTTCTCATCTTGAGTCTAGCTGTGAACTGCTAAGGCCCTGTGTGTAGACAGCAGCACTGTCTCCATTCTCCCTGCAACACAGCACCAGTCTGTGGTTTCTGTGCAGGATTTAGGTGACCAGTTTTTGGGCTAATGTCCTCCTTCTCTTCTCCCCTCAGTCCCTCATGTCAACCACAGCCTTTGGGCTGGGCTCCAAGTACTTTGCTCTGTATGAAGTGGCTGGTGTGGGCATCCAGTGGCACACCTTCAGCCAGTCTCCTGTGGAAGGTGACGACTTCAACCTGCTGCTGTCCATGATGATGCTGATCATTGACACCGTGGTGTATGGAGTGCTGACGTGGTACATTGAAGCAGTGCACCCAGGTACGGGCAGGGACTCCCCCTGCAGGGAGAGGCTTGTAGCTACCCAGCTATGAGCAAGATGTAGAGATGCCGCTAGAATCGCTGGATCTACCTTTTAGCAGCCTCCTTCAATGGATATGAGCACAGAGGAAGCTGATTCTGGTCATGACGGGTGGGATTGTACTTACTTGTGCAGTTGTGTAGGATCTCTCTGCAAATGTGCCCCACAGGTGACAGTGCCTTTTTGTGGTGCTCTCCTTGCTGTGCAGCTCAAGTTTTCAGGAAGAAGTAATTTGTTGTTTTTTTGGCTGAATTGTAACTTAAGATTCCTGTTTCAGGTTCTTATTTTTCCTTCGTTTTTCTCCACAGGTGAAATTTGGGTAAATCCCAAATATAACCTTGAGATGTTTGGGCTCTTTAAATGCGCATGGATTTTCTGTTGTTGTTGAAACAGTGTGACAGATTTGACAAAAATTCAGTTTTCAGTCACTCCAGATTTGTTTTTGAGGGGTTAGGGAGAGGAATAGGCATCTTCTACCTAGAATCTGTTGCCTAGATCTGCTTATGATGCCTCTTGGCCACCTCACAATGTGCTGTTCTTTCAGTTGTGGTTCTGGAAGAGCAGCACACCTCTAATTTTCCGGGCTTGGTTTGCCTTGCAGGCATGTATGGCCTGCCCCGGCCCTGGTACTTTCCCTTCCAGAAGTCTTACTGGCTTGGGAATGGACGGATCGAAACCTGGGAGTGTACCTGGCCCTGGTCACGAACTACTCGCCTTAGCATCATGGAGGAGGATCAAGCCTGTGCAATGGAGAACAGGAGACTGGGTAAGTATGGACATAGGGGGAGCAGAACCTGGGATGGAGGTTGGTTCCAGTGGTGAAAATGTGGTGAGGGACCCCAGGATCTGTCCCCAACGCTGCCCCTGTGTTGCTGGCCATTGCTGGGCAAGTCACTTCATCTCCCTGTACTCTGGTTTCACCTCCTTGGCTTCTGTTTCCCTGAATGGGTGGCTGTTAGGAGACCCCTTCACTACAGAGGTGGTGTGAGGCCCTAAGGAACCCTCTGACAGAAGGCAGCAGAGAATGGAGTGGATCTGGTGAAGGGCAAGAGAGAACACAAAGCGGGGAAAAGTGACTTTCAGC
>NW_005842042.1:2405487-2411681 GCF_000455745.1 Alligator sinensis
ATTCAGCATCACTTCAGCAGTGTTTTGGGACGGGATTAGCTGGGGGTAGAGACAGAAGAAGGGAGAGGATGATGGCTGGAGGATGAGGGACAAAAGAGAAGGTGGTGAGCAGGGGGAGCTGGGAGTCTGGTTGAGTGAGATGGAGACAGACTGGGTCAAGGCTGCAAATTTTCTCCAAGCTGATGCCTGCTGCTGCCCTTGTTCTTTCCTGGGATTCAGCCCCTCATTTTTAATTTCCTGAATGGCTTTGTTTGAGGCTGTGCAATCGCTTGGCATTAGTAATGCCATCCCAGCCATTTTCCACTTGGCCAGGGCTCCTGCAGCCCTGTGACCATCTGCTGGGTCTCCAAGTGAGCACATCCCTCAGGAAGTCACTCAGTCCTTTCCTCAGTACCCTCTTACCCGAGGGGAGAGGCTGGTGGAGTCAGAGCTGCTTGCTGGCGAGTCCTGAAGAGCTGGGACAGCCCACCCAAACCCCACTCCTCAACTCTCATTGTAGAGGAGACCCGAGGCATCGAGGAGGAGCCGAACCACCTGCCCTTGGTTGTCTGTGTCGACAAGCTCACCAAGGTCTACAAGACAGACAAGAAGCTGGCACTGAACAAGCTGAGTCTGAACCTCTACGAGAACCAAGTGGTGTCCTTCCTGGGGCACAATGGGGCAGGCAAGACCACCACTATGTGAGTTACCATGGGGGCACCCCTCTTTTATTTCCTCACTGCCTGCTGTGAGGAAGAGATGATGGGCAGCAGTGGAATGAGATGTGCAGTTGTCCCATCTTGCCTGTCTGGCTTGTTCCAGTTGCTAAAACTCTCTGGGCTTCAGCAAATTGTCACCCTGGCCTGCCTGGAGGTCTTAGTCCCAGGAGTCCCCAGTGGCTCTGTGCCAGCCAGCCTTATCTCCTACACCAGAGCCAGAGATGGGAGCTCAGGCACCCAGCCTTGCCGTGCCCCAGGTGTTACTGTCCAGGTGCTTTCAGCAGCTGTTGTTGAACAAGCTTATGTTCAGATCCTGGAACTCTTGTTGCCAGACACAGCCATTGTGTGTCTGAGGGTGGAGGCCTGGGAGCATGTCAGTGGGGTGAGGGCTTCAAGCAAAGTTGAGTGCCTGGGGGAGGCTTGGCAGGAGGGAGGTGCCATTCTAACATGGCAGCAGCTGGGGATGGGGAGCAGGTCTTGGAGGGTGAATCTTTGTAATAAGCTGGGGCATGGAGGTGCTGGGCAGTGCTGGATAGAGGTGTTGCCCAGGGTGATCCTGCCGGGGTCCCTTTTAGGGGCTGTCTGCAATGGCCCTGTGCTAGGCAGGCACCAATTTGTTATGAAGAGGAAGGCATCAGGAGGCGGAGCCCCCTCACATTGTCATTTCCCTGCCAGGTCCATCCTGACAGGCCTCTTTCCACCAACCTCGGGCTCTGCCACTATCTACGGCCATGACATCCGGACAGAGATGGATGAGATCCGGAAGAACTTGGGCATGTGTCCGCAGCACAACGTGCTCTTTGACAAGCTGACAGTGGAGGAGCACCTCTGGTTCTACTCGCAGCTCAAGAGCATGGCGGAGGAGGAGATCCGCAAGGAGATGGATAAGTAGGGTCCTAGGCTGTAAACAAGTCCTCAGGCTGTCTTGCTTTGAATGGCTTGGTATGAGCAGGTCTGGTGCCCTGTAACCAGGGCCCCATGAACTCTGAGCCAAGCATTTGCAGGGTGGCCAGTGATGCATTGGATTCACCATCCAAAGAGACTAAAAGGGCCCCAGTTTTCTGAGAGCAGGTCCTCAGCACTTCCCTGGCCACTCTAGAAACTCGTGGGCTTGGATAGTAAAAGCTGAAGCTGTCATTCCAGCCTCTGTGGTTACAAAGAAAGCATTTCCATGTAGCATGCCCAATGCATCTGTCTGCAGAGAGTCTGAAATAGTAGCTGCTAAGCCATTGTCCTGCTCATGAAACAGAGCTGTTGGCCCATGCTTTTGCTAGTGTGCCCAGACCCCTCAGCCTTGCCCAGGCAGGAGCACTTGTCCTGTAGCGCCATGTGCCCCGCTGGGCTGTGATGCATGTTGTGTCTGTCCCCAGGATGATCGAAGACCTGGAGCTGTCCAACAAGCGGCACTCACTGGTGCAGACGCTCTCTGGGGGGATGAAGAGGAAGCTCTCGGTAGCCATTGCCTTTGTGGGTGGTTCACGGGCTGTCATCTTGGATGAGCCCACAGCCGGTGTGGATCCGTATGCACGCAGGGCCATCTGGGATCTGATCCTCAAATACAAACCAGGTGGGCAAACCCCAGAGTGCCCAGCAGGTTGAGCTTTATCAGCCACTCCAGGTTGCACCCTGCCACAATCCAAGCTATTGTTGCCTTGGCAAACAAAGCCTGTGCTCCCCTGAATGCCTGGGAGAGGAATACCTCAGTTAGGCCATTTGCCTGGAGGAAGAAAGAAAATAGGGACTGGAGTTTGTGTCCTGACATGAATACGTAACCAAATGGTGTCAAGTGGAGAGACACAGTGGGCTGGGGGAGCTCAGGATGGGGAGTTGGGATACCTCTGTTCTATTCAGGCCCCTGCTGCTGGCTCTTATCTGAGACAAGTCCTTCCCCACCTTTGTGTCTCTGTTTCCTCCCCATCAGCCTTTCCTCACCTCGACGAAACATGCTGAGTCCCTTGGTTGAAAAGGCTGTGGGAGGGGAGAGTGTTGCAGTTGTCTGCCTGTGTGGAAAGATCTCTAAGGCCCATGTCCAGTATCACACTGCTTGGCAGGGCACTGTGTTGTCTGAGGGCAGCAGCAGTCAGCCAGGTGCTGTGCAGGCTGCTGTGTCCTTCCCAGAGCCCTCTTCCCCCTGATGCACCTCCTGCCCCTGCTTGCCTCTCTCTGATGCCCCTCATATGTGCTTCTCTCTGGCCTGGCAGGAAGGACCATCCTCCTCTCCACACACCACATGGATGAGGCTGACCTGCTGGGGGACCGCATCGCTATCATTTCCCATGGCAAGCTCAAGTGCTGTGGCTCCCCGCCCTTCCTCAAGAGCACCTATGGGGATGGCTACAAGCTGACAGTGGTCAAAAGGCAATCAGATGCCCGGAATAACACAGGTGTGTATACGAGTAAGTCCCATCTGGCTGACCCAGGGGCAGCCACTGTTGGTGATCAGTTCAGCTAAACTGGGAAAACCCATCTGCTTTGCTGCTCAAGTAACACTGAAAATCTGGACATTTTACATCTCACTACCTGCATGGGGATATAGTATCTGCCATCTGACAGCATTGCCTTGTCCCCTCTGAGCGCAGGTTGGCTCGGGGGCTTGGTAAAATCCTGCGTGGAGCCGTCTGCCTGCAGGATGCTGGTTTCAATTCAGCCCAGGCTGGACGCATCCAAAGATGATTCATTGGTTAACAAGTATCTGAGTAATGGAACGAGCTCCACTTACTGGAAGTTCCTGCAAAGAGGCCAAAAGTTAAATGAGTAGCAGAAGCGAAATCCCCCTCTTAGCTGTAGCTGGGAACGCTCCAGCACAAGGCAGTGTAGGGGCAGCTCACTGCATTCTGTGTGCACAAAAGGCTGCTCTGCCCAGCACCCAGACCCTGCCCTCCCTCCCTGAATTCAGAATTAACAAAAAGAGCAGCAGCTTGGACATCCCAGAAGGTAACATTTTGAGGTCCCAGTAGGACATACTTACCGAGTGACTGGTTCTCCTTTGTGCTAGATGCAGGACAGACTCACAGCCCTCCATCCCATTCTTCAGTCAGCCCGTGCTCCGAGCCCCGGGTCTCCCAATTCATCAAAAAGTATGTTGCCTCCTGCTTGCTGATCTCGGACACCAACACAGAGCTCTCCTACATCCTGCCCAGTGAGGCTGTCAAGAAAGGCTGCTTTGAGAGGCTTTTCCAGGTATCAAACCTTCGCCCAGATGCTGGTCCAGGTGCTAGTGGAGCAAGGGAACACTGGTGGGGCAGGGTGCAGTGGTCTGACTGGGATGTGGAGCTTATTTTCAGTTCTAAAAGAACAGTGTGGAGATGCTTTCTGTCTGCTTGATTCCCCTGAGACATCGGGTAGACACACATTTAGTCTGTTGTACACATCCCTCATGGACAACTCTACCTCTGATTTGTACATGCTGAATTGTTGTTGCAGCACCGGCTGTGGGAGCAGCACTGAATTGTGTGTCAGGATGGAATATTCTAAGGTTCTAAAGGGATTTGGGTGCCTGATTTGTTAAGGGTTTTGCTCTTAGAGTAGACACAGCCCTTACTGAGTGGCATGGCCTTCAGCATGGAGCGTCCCCCACATCGTGCACTCTAGGCTGTTTATGGCTCAGTTTCCAGCACACTCTTGCCTACTCCTGGGCTTTTCTGGTCTGCTGTCAGTTTGTATTGCTGCAGCAGATGCTCCCAGAGCAACACAGGGCACCAGGCCACTAGGACAGCTGCTACAGCATGCTCTTCTTCCCTTCAGGTTGCTTGGGTGGCTTTGGGGGCTTTTTGCTTCCTATGAGCAGGCAGCAGAAATCCTTCCCCAGGGGAACTGCCATAGCTCCATGGCTGTGGGCAAATTGCAGTGAATGGTGAGTTGGGGCAGAGCACCACTGGGAATGAGACTTCCTGCAGCCATAACTACAGGCAACTGTCAGTGCCCCCTGTCTCATGCCAACTCACAGGGGACAGGAGTCTGTGACAGCTCTAGCTAAGGATCTGGGCTCAGCCTTTAGCAGTTTTGGAGGTCTGCAGTGCATCAGTCCAGGTGCTGGCAATTGTCAGACATGTGGCCATCCTGTCTGTGGTAGCTGGGCAGTGGGGGAGGCCATCTTTATTCAGGGGGCTGGGACACTGGGCACTGGGACTTGATGCATAACCTGAAAGAGCAGCTCTTTGCCATGGGCTTCTTCATCTCCTCATTGGGAGCTATCCCTGTTTGCAGCACCTGGAACAGAGCTTGGATGATCTGGACCTGACCAGCTTTGGGCTAATGGACACAACCCTGGAAGAGGTCTTCCTGAAGGTCTCCGAGGAGGACCAGTCCTTGGAGAACAGTGATATTGGTAGGAGTCTACATAAAGGGCAGGGGCAGGGTTTGTGTTTGGCAGTGTCTATATATGCTGGCAGGTGAAGAATTTGCTCAGTCTCCTGTCTAGTCTCCTGTCTACTGCTAGGAAGCTTTGTTAAGAGTGTACCATTAGTGAAAGCCTCCCTCTAGCATTGCCAGCACTGGAGCGCAGGAGCAGGGGAGCTCATGGGACCCAGAAAATCTTGGTAGGGTTTTGGTGTCCTGGGATGGCAGGGTCCTTAAGGAAGAGCTCCTTTCCCCCTCTAAAACACACATTCAGTTCAGGCTTGGATCTGACTTCTGTGATCCATGCAGCTAGCAATTGAGTAGTCGGCCCATCTCGGGGCCAAACCATTGTTCCTGCCTGAGAGCAAGGGCAATATCCATGGAAGGATGCTTTGCCTCAGGATGGATGGCTCTTGATGCTCCCATACCAACCCACCTTCTCCTTTGCAGATGTGAAGGAGTCCAAGAAGGATGCCCTGCAGCCACCAGCTCCCCCAATGGGCCCAAAGCCTGAGGCCAATGGAGAGCCCCTTCCTGAAGTGGAGGCACCTGAGAAGCCGGACGTGGAGCTCAGCAACCTGGTGGCCTGCTCCAAGCTGGCCCAGTCCCAGGCGTCCCTGCGCTCGGCTTCCTCTGTGGGCTCCGTGCGGGGTGATGAAGGTGGGGCTTATTCGGAGTTCTATGGGGATTACTCTCCGTTGTTTGATAATCTGCAGGACCCTGATAACATCAGTCTGCAAGGTTTGTAACGCACTACATGGCAGGCCTTGAATTCGCTAGCGGGGTAGGCTTGGCCTGCTCGGCTGGGCAGCAGGTGCTTTGCTCTGGCTCTGCTCTCAGCTCCTATGTGGCAGAGGCGAGGTGGCGGCTGCTACCAGCTACAGTTGGTCTTTGCCATCCCCCCGAACCAGCTTTCTTGTCCCCAGCGTGGGTTCAGGGAGAAAGTTTGCAGCTTGTGCATGGGGGATGGTCAATCAAACCTCTGCATGCCAGAATCTCTCTTCCACCCTGCAGTCCCATTCTTCAACAGAAACATGCCCAGAGGTACCCTCACTAGCTGTGATGAAAGGGAGAGTGAGCACTAGCCCCTGAGCATTGGTGGGTTGCTTAGGAGCAGGAACCCACTCAGATGGAAAAGCCGCAAGTTTAGGGGCCAGC
>NW_005842042.1:2411691-2421717 GCF_000455745.1 Alligator sinensis
AATTCTGAAAGGATTTCAGCTGGACCTGGGAGATCTCACAGGGCTGCTGTATCCTGATGGTACCTTGCTTGCATTGGCAGTGTGTACCTCAGGCAGGTGTCTGTGTGTGTGCAGAATCCAGAGCTAGAGTCTAGAAGTGTTGCTTGCTGTGGATGAGCACACACCTTGGGACTGACTCTTCTTTGTCATGAGATGGGGCTAGCTGGATTCCTCCCTGAATACAAAGTCCCTTATTCTGGTGGTGACTCGTTCACAAACTGACAGAATCCAGCCAACATGTTTGCCCTTCAAGATGTTTAGCAGTTGGTCCTGTGCAGATGACTTTCAGCCTGAGCCAGACTGTTGGTATTTGTTGTTGCTGATGTATAGTCAGTCGTCTAAAACACGTACTGTTTTTTATTCCCTACTCCCTGATTGGATGACAGACTCTAACTGGGAGAATAGTGATATGTTTTCCAGTGGGAAGATTTGTGTTTAAAATAACAGTGTATTTTCAGGAGTGTGCCAGAGTCATCACCAGGATACTCAAATCACAAAAATATGGCCAGTGTCAGGATACACATCCCTGTTTTGGCAAGGGAGAGCTCTTGCACCGCTTTGTCATGATACACTTGGAAACGTGGCCTGCTTTATGATGCAAGATGAAGGCCTGCTGGGGAGTCTACCTTGTACCGGGTACTGGGAGCATGAGACACCTGAGCTACATCTGCCATGAGGCACCACATCAGCATTTTAGAGTCCAAGCATTTCTGTTTTGAGGCATTTAACCTTTTTTCCATGAGAATTCAAAGTATTCTGAAGCATTTGCACCAAACTGCCCCTCTCTTCTCCCCCGAACATTTGTATCAAAAATAGTTGTGATGGAAAACTTCTGACTAGCTGTTCTCCAATCAGCTCCCTCAACCCCCCTGGTTTTGCCTGCTGGACCTTGGCACTAGCAGGTCTGTCAGGCACTTCTCCCTTTGTGAGGCTGTCATAGGAAGAGCCTAACACCACCTCACCTTCCAGATGGAGGAGGAGGTTGTGGAGAAGCGCTGAGGGTGCAGTGTGTGGGCACAGATGCACAGGAGTCATGAGGGTGTACTGAAGTGTTTTGATCCTGGTGGATCAGGATTCCCTCAGAAGGGTCCCATCTTATGTCAGGTTAGGAGAATTAAAGCCTGCCTTGGCTAAAAAAATTGAAAAAGAATGGTTGAATGAGAGGAAAAAACATTACCTTTATTTATTAACCCTCTTCCCCTGGCCTGAACCTACTACCTCCACATTCTCACAGCAAAATGCACAAACCTCTTGAGTGAAGGGCTGTCTGACACATTGGAACAAAAGTCCCAGCCTTCACCTGCTACATGCTTTTATATTTATTGATTCACACATGAATAGATGAGTCTTAAGATCTGGGGCTCCATCACTGATGAGCTGGTTGTGTGGCCTTTGGCAAAGCACTTAACTTCCCTGCCTTGGTTTCGTCGGGTGTAAATTAGAGATCTTGTTAACTTGTTGGATGTAGTGTCCCCTGGGTTCACACATAGCTGTATGATAGTTAAACATCCTCCTGTCTGCTGTGCACTTACGTGATGCATCTGTTCAGTCTCCTCTCTGTTAGTGGGGTCTTGGGGCTCCACGTGTTGTTTAGGTTAGGGATACAGTCAGGTATGCTTGGGCAGTCTTATTAACTCGCTGACACTAGAAGGGATGCTCTGGGAGTGGGGGGATCTAGAGCCTCACATAGCAGAGTCTGACATCAGTTCCATCACTGCTTTGCCTGTCCAGAGCTGAGCCTGGGGCTTGGCACTTCCCCAGCTACTGCTAATGGGAGCTCTCTGGCTGCAGCACTCTGTCCTTCTCTGTCTCCAGCCTGTCCCCTTTCCTAAAGGGAGTGCGTTCTCCCAGATACTGGGGTTCCCAGCTCTCCTCCTCCTCTCCCTGACTGCAGCCTTTCAGGGGAATGCTATGTGACTGGGTTGCGTGGAGAACCCCAACCTAGATCACTAGCCACTCAAGCAGCCATGCTTTTACTGATGTGTATGCGTGCCAAGTCCTGAGGGTGTGTTATGGATGCTTCCCCCAGAGTGGTAGGGCCTCAAAGAGCCTAAATTCCTCTGCATGTTGCTTCCCTGTGCTCCAGACCAAGAGGTCAATGCTGAGGCTGAAGACCAGGCCCTGGCAGGACAGGGGAGCTTTAAGCTGGAGGGCTCCTGGCTCAAGCTACGCCAGTTCCACGGGCTGATAGTCAAGCGCTTCCACTGTGCCAAACGCAACACCAAGGCCCTTTTCTCGCAGATCCTGCTGCCTGCCTTCTTCGTTTGCGTGGCCATGACTGTGGCACTCTCTGTGCCTGAAATAGGTGCGTATGGGTGCTGATATCAGGCCTTCCCTAGCCTGCTTTCTCCAGTACACCCAGAGCCAACCCAAGCAGGGTGCAAGGCCCCGCCACCACCCTGATCCTGCGCACCCCAGATCTGAAAAAGCTGCCGCAGCCATCAGCAACATGGGGGTGGGGGGGATAGCAAGTGGCTGGATGCAGCTGGATGCAGCCAGTCTGCCCAGCTCTGGAGGCCCCCCAAAGCGCGGGGCCCAGGGCAGTCACCCTGATTCCCACCCCGGGATGGCCCTGAGTATACCTAGTTTCATAGTAGCTAGGGTCAGGAGGGACCTCAACAGATCATCTAGCCTGACCCCCTGCCACGGGCAGGAATGAATGCTGGGTTCACAAGACCCCAGACAGGTGATCGTCCAACTTCCTCTTGAATTTGCCCAAGGTAGGGGCGAGGACCACTTCCCTGGGAAGTTGGTTCCAGATTTTGGCCACCCTAACTGTAAAATATTGCCTACCAACTAAGGTGGTGAGCTACACCTGGGACAAGGGTTATAGCTAAGCCCTGGCTATCTTATACCTCCCCACAGACCTGGGCTCCACAATCCTAGAGTTTCCAGCCCTTACCATTGAAGATGCCCATGGAAATGTGACCAGTAATGTTTGACATGTCTGAACCAGAGATGGTGGTTCTTGGAGGTGTAAGCCTCCCCAGCCATCTCATGCAGAGGCTGTAGGATGCCCCTTTCCCAGGGTACCCCAGGTTGGCTGGCAGCTGTCTGCAACAGGGTGACTATGTTCTACTTGGGGTGGGAAGGCTGGAAACAGGCTCTTTGAATCAGATGCAGTACATGAACCCTGTGGTGAGATGGGATCCACCTGTACTGTGCAGCATGTGGGGGCTGTTTTATAAACTGTGATTCTAGGTCGACTGGCCCTGCCTGTGAAACCCCATCCTGCAGCCTTCCCCTTTTGTGTTTGCCCCTTAGCAACCCCAGTCACAGCACACTCGGGCACTTCCACTCCAGCCTGCTTTGGACAGCAGCATCCTTCTGTGGCTAGTGCGTTCTGGGCTCCATTGGTGAAAAACTGGGGCTTGGCTGGAGCCATCAGCCTTTCTTCATCAACTTGGTGCCAAGGTCATTCTCTGACCCAGAACAGTCTTATCTCGGCTCCTGCTCCCCTTGGAGCATCTGGCCTGGGCTATGGGTGCCTTTGTGCCAGGGGCTGCAGTTGCCCTACAGCTTTCCAAGTAATCCTTGGGTGTTATGGTGGAAGTTGCCCAGCAGTTTTGAAAAGTGGGAGAGGAGGACTCAGCTGGTGGGCCTGCCAGTCCCCCAGGCCATTTCTCTGGGTCCCCAGGACTGGCATCCAGACCCAGAATAGGCAGGTATGGCAGAGCCCAGTGGCCACCATCATGAGGAAAGTCCTTCAGCAGCGTCTCTCCTTGTTTCTCAGGTGACCTGCCCCCTCTGATCCTCTCACCGTCTCAGTATCACAACTACACCCAGCCCAAGGGCAACTTCATCCCCTACGCCAATGAGGAACGACGCGAGTACCGGTGAGAAGCTGCCACCACTGGCCTGGGAGATGTCCCCAGGCTGCCTTCTTTCTCCTTCCCTCTCCACCAGCAAGGGATTAGGATTGCAGGGCACACCCCTGCGAATCTTCTCACCTCATGTCCTGCTGAGGGAAATGCTGCCATGTGGGATTTTGCAGTCTCAGGCAGATGCTCAGGAGGGCAGTCAAGCTGCTGCTCTCTGAGCAGGGTCATTCCTCTGAGTCTGGCACTGGGGAAAGGCTCCAGGCTGGAGCTCAGCCTCATCTACTGTCTTTTCCATGGCACAGCTTGACACCAAGACAGGTAATGGGCTTGGGGGTGGTGCCCAGCTGTCTCCAAGGGGAATGAGAGCAGAAGCTCATTTCATACCAGTTATGGTCAGCCAACACCTATCAGAGATTATAGGCTCAGGTTAGATTTAAGACTGTGTCCAGCAAGCAAGTCTCCCTAGTCCTCATTAGTTCCCTGTGCCACCCAGTCCCCTTCAGCCTCCAAGCCAGGTTGCCAGATCTAACCAAACCCTGAGGGTCCCTCAAGCCATAGTAGCTCAGCTGCTCCTTTAGAGCCTGGCCTAGCAAGCCCATGTTGCTGCTTCATAAGCAATAGGGACTCTTGGGCCTATGCTAAGCAGTCCCCTGCACACTGAGCCCATCTCACCCACTTTCCCTCTGCAGCATAAAGCTGTCTCCTGATGCCAGCCCTCAGCTGCTCGTCAACACCTTCCACCTGCCCTCAGGGGTGGGGGCCACCTGCGTGCTGAAGACAGCCTTCAACAGCACCCTAGACCAGCTGGTGCAGTCCTTGAACCTCAACAGCAATGAGTCCAAGATGCTGGCGGCCAAGTACTTTGATGCCATGTGTGTTGACTCCTTCACCCAGGGCCTGCCGCTCTCCAACTTTGTGCCACCACCTCCGTCCCCTGCCCCATCTGACTACCCTGTCTCCATGGACGAGGACTTGCTGCATGCCTGGAACTCCACCACCTACCCCTCCACTGTCAAAGGTAATGCCTGGCATGGTGACCAGAGTGTAGAGAACAAACAACCCCTGGCCTCATGTCACACAGTGCTGCCTGACTTGGGACTCGGGTGGCTGGCACTGCCCACTGGGCCTAAAGGACTGCTCTCCCTACTGCATCCAGGAAGGGCTTGTCTGGGATTTTCCTATCACACCTTTCAGGGAGGAAGATCTCTGTTGGCGTCGCAGAGTTCAGAAACAAAGGAATGACAAGTCAGCTTGGAGTTCCTTCCAGCCCAGTGTCATGTATCTGACAGCTGCCAAAACCAGCTGCCTTAAAGGCATGTGTAAGAAGCCCATAGTAACAGATATGGGATAAATGACCCGGCCCAAGTCTCTGACTCCAGTATTTTGAGCATGTCTGGAAGCCTGGAGTTTACTATCCCTCCCCAAATCCTGGTTTCTCTTACACTGTCACCCAGGATGTTTTCAACACACGAATGTCCAGCCCTTTTGTAGAATTTTTCCTGCCAAGTTCTTGGTTTCAGTAGCACCCTGTGGCAGGGAGTTCCCCAGACTGATAGAGCACACCTTGTATAGCACTTTAGTTTCTTCCTGTGCCCTCTTTTGGGACCATAGGACAGAGATAAGAATTACTGGTGATCTCCCATCTCTGGGGACTATTCATGCTTCCAGCTACTTCCATCATGTTCCCTGTTCCTCTCCTTCCATAGTTTCATAGTTTCTAGGGTTGGAAGGTTCCTGAACAGATCATCAAGTCTGACCCACTGCCCTGGGTAGGAATGAGTGCTAGGATCATAATACCCCAGCCAGATATCTATTCAACCTCCTCTTGAAGACTCCCAAGGTAGGGGAGAGCAGCACCTCCCTTGGGAGCCCATTCCAGAGCCTGGCAGCCCTAACTAAAGTAAATCCACAAGTAAATCATCTTGGTCACTGAGTGCTGTCAGTCATATGATCTTGATCAATCTCCTCTCCCATCTCTAACCCCTTCTGATTCATTTGGACCTTGTAGTATCTTTAAGAAGATACATAATGAAGGAGCCTCAAATGATAGAGCTATGTGTCTCCAAAGAACCTGTGAGAGCTAATCCTCAGGTATCTGAATCCAGGTGGACTGAGCTTTGGCAAGGCCACAAGGATGCTTTCTCCTTGCATGACTCTTTCCTTGTCTCAGCACTCCAATTGTTTCCCCCTTCCCAGAAACAACAGCAGCCATGGCCAATGTTAATGGGCAGTTCTGAAGTGTTCCTGCCTTTCACCATGCAGAAGGGACTTAGAGCTGCTTTTCTTCTCTTGTTCCTTCAGAAACCATCACCTCGGCACCGTCCTTGCCCCGCATCATCCATGAGCCGATTAAGTGCACTTGCTCCATGCAGGGGACGGGCTTCTCCTGCCCCAGCGGGGTGGGAGGCCACCCGCCTCAGATGAAGGTTGTGACAGGGGACATCCTAGCTGACATCACCGGGCGCAATGTTTCAGAGTACCTGCTTTACACCTCGGACCGCTTCCGACTGCACAGGTGAGAGCATGGGCTAGCTCTGCTGCTGTCTGGCCCTGCCAGAGCTTTTTTGGAAGAGGTAGGTGGTTGGGCACTGAAGTGAAGCCAGGAGGGTAATGGATCTCTGGCAGCAGACCACATGAGGTGGCCTGGAGGCATTAGGGGGACTCAGGAGAGCTGCACAGTTGATCATAAGAGTTGGAAGGAGTTCCCTCAGGAGGCTACATGCCTCTACAGCTGAATGCAGGGGCTTTCCTGCTGGCCCTCTGAGGAGACACGGGGATCATGTTGACTCCTGCTCCATCATCCAGGAAGAGTTGCTCAGCAAATGCTAGGCCCAGTGCATCATGGACTAGCAGCAGTGACAGCGTTCCTTGTGGTGAAGGAAATGGCTCTCAAGCCTGCTGTGGTAGCAGGACAGGTGAGGGCAGAATTCCCTTGCCTCTGCTCAGAAGTGTTTTTGCTGTCACAGCTGACAGGAAGAGGGTCCCAGGGTGGCCTCTGCCAGGTAAGGCCCTTCAGAGGAGAACAGATCTGGGTTCTCTCTCCCCACAAAGCCTGGCATTTCAAGGGCATCTCCGAGCTGCTTGTGTAGCAAAGGTGGTTGCAGCCTCTCCTCTTGTGTCTCCTTCTACCGCAGGTATGGGGCGCTCACCTTTGGCAATGTCCAGAAATCCATCCCAGCATCGTTTGGGGTCAAGGCTCCTCCCACGGTCCGGAAGATCGCGGTCAGGAGAACAGCCCAGGTAGGAGAGACCTGAGCATGTCTTGTCTGATGGAAGAGAGGAGGTTTTTTCCATGTCCTCTCCCTGGTCCCTTTTCCCACTTGCTCTTCCCCCTCCTACTTTCCTGGGCCTTGTTAAAGGGACTCCTGCGCAAGGGGGTGGTTTTCACTTGCAGTAAACTAAGGTCTCCATGTGCTCCTGAGTGAGAGTGGCTCTTGTTCAGGAACCTCATGGGGGAGCCTCCTGGCCCTGACAGTTGCTAGCAGAGAGCTACCTTCACCAAAATGAGAAAACTGGCTACGTGCTGCCTGCTCTGGGCAGGTGCAGCAGCTTTTGGTCTCCAGGGTGTCTGTAAAGCTTTGTAGCAGCACTTGGCCAGCTTGCTGCCATTCATGGATGGGCACCATTGCCAGAGCAGTGGGTGACTGCCTAAAGAGCAGCAGTCCCTTGATTCTGGGGTCTTTCTCCCATGCTAGCTCCTAGGACTGGAGGCAAGGGGGCAGGAAGATGTGTAGTGGGAGGGGGGTGTTCCTGCTTGTAACAGGAGAGTGAGTCCCCAGCTACAATACAAGAGCAACTTCCCTGTCTCAGTGGGGCACCAGTTGGCAGCAGATTTTGAAGGAGAGGGTAGGGGTGTGGCAGTCCCCGGGAGGCCTGTGCTTTCTCTGTCAGACTTGTCTGGGGCCATCGCTCCTCACTCAAGCCCCTCTGCTTTCCTCCCCTCACTGACCCCTATTGGGGTTTACAAGCCTGAGCCCATCTCTCTGCTCTGCTCTTCCAGGTCTTCTACAACAACAAGGGCTACCACAGCATGCCCACCTACCTCAATGCACTGAACAATGCCATCCTGCGCGCCAACTTGCCCAAAAGCAGGGGAAACCCAGCTGCCTATGGTGAGAGGGCAGGTGTGCGGGTGACCACAGCATGCACAGAGGAGAGACGCATTGGGAACCGACCCCTTCCTGCTTTTGGGGAGCAGCCCAGATGAATGGGGGAAGAAACGTCCCCGGTGGGCAAGCTAGTGCCTGACTCCTTTGTGACGGGGGATTAAGAGAAAGCCCAGCCTGATCAAACTGCTGCTTTGGTGTTGTTGGGTTTGGAAATACTTGTGAGAGCCCCAGGGTCATTGCAGGGGGTAGATGCCATGACTTTCAGTGGCAGAGGCTGAAGTAAGCCTTAAGTGGCTCTGGTCAAGTCCCTCTGTGCTGCAGCTTATGCCAGTATGAAACGGCAAAAACAGAGGCCCTGCTGGGGTTCATATATGGTTTATCAGTTAACAACTGAAGTTCTGTGAGCTTCTCTGAGCAGAGGTACAGGAGGAGGATTATTCCTGGTGACAGGACTCCCTCTGCTCTGCAGCAGGGAAGGAAATGTCTTGCTCTTCCTCAGGATAGGCACCAGGGCCTGCTGTTCTCAGCCGGCCTGTCTGAGGCTGAGGGAGCGAAGGGCTGCTGTTCTGCTTTCACATAATCTGCATTCCCTTTCCTGTTTTTGCTGTAGGTATCACAGTAACCAATCACCCCATGAACAAGACCAGCGCCAGCCTCTCCCTGGATTACCTGTACGTACCAGTGGGGTATGGTGTTTGTCATACAAAGGGAAGAAGACACTGCCAGGGTGGCCGTGGCTATAGGACCCCACAAGGCAGGAGCAGTGCCAGCCCCTGCCACCCCTGAGACGGGCTGTGTGGTGAACAGTGGGAAGCAAAGGAGGAAACTGCAAAATGGGCTGTCTGTTCTGTAACAGACAAGCAGGCTTAGGCAGGGCCATAGGCAGCTGCCTTTCAGAAAGGCCACCGTTGGCATTGGAGGCCTAGTTGGGAAGCAACCAAAAAACATCATTTTGGTGGGGGGGGTATCTTGGGAGCATGAGTCACTTTTCTGAAGAACTTAGAATTTTGCCATTTCCCCTGCTTATGGCAGGTCTCTGTGCTTAGATTGGCATGTGCTGCCTCCCCACTGGGGTGCCTGGCAGTGGTGGCCACCCTATCTCTGGGTGAGTTGCCCCTTGCCATTCACTGAAGATGACAAACTCTTTTCCTCCTCCTTGCTCCTGTTTCTGCTGCCTTTCCCTCACTGTAGCCTGCAAGGCACAGATGTGGTCATTGCCATCTTCATCATCGTGGCCATGTCCTTCGTGCCAGCCAGCTTTGTGGTGTTCCTAGTGGCTGAGAAGGCTACCAAAGCCAAGCACCTGCAGTTCGTGAGCGGCTGTGACCCAGTGATCTATTGGCTGGCCAACTATGTCTGGGATATGGTAAGAGCAGACAAGGTGTTTCAGAGCAGTTGTGCCTACTCAAGTCGACCCATACAGTGAAGGAGTTGGCCAGTGGGGGCTATGTGCGCTGGGCATGCCACTGAGGACCATCAAGCGAGACATCCATGTCCCTCCCAGATGTGGTGGGCCAGTCCCCTGAAGGCTCTTCACCCCCAGTAAACTCCTTCCTCAGCAGACACTTCCAGAACTGGACCATTTTCCCCACCCCTCTCTTAGTTCCCCATGCCCATGGAAGGTCTTTGACCTATTTCCCTCCTACCCGTCCTGCAAAGGTTGCTGCACTTTTGGCCAGGACCTCAGCCTATCTGCAGAGTTCTCTGGCTGTATGACACTGCTTTTCCTCGCCTCTGTTGGCTGTCTGACAGTACTCTGCTGCCATTGTGCCTCCTATTAGCATAGGAGCTGCTGGGCATTGTTCCTGGGGAATGCACAGCAGCACACTTGGATTTGGTGGGGTTACTGGGGTGGCTTGGCTGTGTGTCTCTGACCCATGTGGGTCTTTGGCACACAGGGGCCATGTGGAATGCAGTAGGTTTGGTATCTGAGGTTATCATCCCATCCTGGATCCTGAGGGAATAATTGTTCTGCCCTTCCCTTTGGCCTGGTTTCGTATCTCTGAAGCGAGGGGCTTGGACTGGGACAATGCATGTCCTGCTTCATGAAGACTTCA
>NW_005842042.1:2421765-2457362 GCF_000455745.1 Alligator sinensis
AGCAGGAAATGGACCCATCTCGGTCTCCCTGAAAAGCCCTGCCAAAAGGGGCTCTTATGTACGAACAATGAGATGTTGAGGCACCAGTTCTAGTGTAAATACTACAGCAGTGCTAGGAAAGGACTCAGACTGCCCATCTTGAGTCTCTCTGTCTAGGTACTGTACCTACGTGGCGTCTGCTGCAGTGTTAAGCACCAGCCAAGTGTTTGAAGAGGCAATATAGCAGTCTGTGTTATGCCCACGGCTGTCCAGGCTGTAGGAGAAATAGCTCCAATAGAGCATGGGGCTATGGGCACGAGACCTGACCTGTTGAGAGAAAGTGAATTTGGGTCCTGGCCATGGTGGAGTCTGGGGTTCCTTCTCCCCTTTGTGGCAAGCTCCGCTGGCCAGGTCTGCCATGGTGCCTCCTGCACCACATTTGTTTTCTCCTGAAAGGCAGTCTGGGCTCTGGTCTCAGCTCCCTCCACCAATTTGACTCACTTCCCTTGTTTCTTTTCCAGCTGAACTACCTGGTGCCAGCCACCTGCTGCATCATCATCCTCTTTGTGTTCGACCTTCCGGCATATACCTCTTCCACCAACTTCCCGGCCGTTCTCTCGCTTTTCCTGCTCTACGGGTACGTCCACAAGGCTGCTGTTCACTATAAATGCTGTTGTATACAGGAACTAGGCTTCTGCCTTTAGTTTTGCTTCCTCTCGAGTGATAAATCTAGGATTCCCCACCCCTCTCTCAGCCTCTCTCGCCCTGTAACACTTCACCACAGATAGTCTCTACCTTGTCCTACTACAGGCTAGTGTTCTTCCTTATTACTCCTGTTCTCACACAAGACACTCCTGTTTCTGCAAAGGGGTGAAGGATGCCTTGTAGCTAGAACATGGATCTTAGCACAGCCAAGCCTGTGAGGGCTCCTGTTTGAATTGCATGGACCATAGTACTCAGAGGTGGCTCTCAGCTTCTGGGCTTGGACCATGTGTGCACAGGGATCTCAGCTTCTGGTGCAGGCTGGCATTAGTTGAGACCTGCCCTGGTGTGGCTCTCCACAGAATCTCTCTATACCAGTGACTACCAAGATCTAATTCAGATCTTGTGGCCCGGCCCCCTGCAGCTCACACTGAAGTCTGTGGGAGAACTGGGTGCTCATTACCCACCAAAATCGGGCTCATGGGGTCTCAAGGTGGGTGCCCAGAAAGGGAAGCCACTTCTGAAAATGCGTGTTTTGGTGTCTGGGCATCTAATCTGTCAGAGCAGCCCTGTCTGCGATGGGTCACTGCACTGCTCTGCTGCACAGGGCAATGTGGCAGGCCAATCCCATCCATGTCTGCTGCATGCCTTGAGAGCCAAGTGGGAGGTCACCATAAAAGGGCAAGAGGTTTGCTTGTTCTGTTTTGTTTGGAGACTCTCCCAGTGCAGCTACTACTGATTCAAGATTAACTCTGGGAGATGTCTGAGGAGTGGCTAAAGCTACTCTACTTATAGCCAGTGAACTAAGAATCCTAGAGTTAGAAATTTGTCATCCAGTAGGTGTAATGGGGACAGATAGAGCATCCAGTAGATCACCTATCTGCATTGGGTATAAGGGAAGACAGGCCTGGTCCCTGTCTGCTGTCTCTGATACAGTTATCCTGGGGTTCTTTTTCCACCAGTTGGTCTATTACCCCCATCATGTACCCAGCCTCCTTCTGGTTTGAGGTGCCCAGCTCAGCTTATGTCTTCTTGATCGTTATTAACCTCTTCATTGGCATCACGGCCACCGTCGCAACCTTCCTACTGCAGCTCTTTGAGCACGACAAGGTAGATGCATGCATGTTCCTGTGGGTCACCAGAAGGGGAGCAGGACATCTGGCCCAATTCCATCTAGCTCAGCTTTACTTGATTTGGCAAGACCTGCTCTGGGCCAGTGCCTGTGGTATCCAAGCTATCATTGCTAAGCTGCTGGTGGTGATAGCCACAAGAGAAGGGGAGGGAGCACATCGCCACAGCCTGCTCTGTTGGGCTGTAGCGCAGGGTGTCTGCTTGCTAGCTCTTTTTAACATGATTTTGGCACTACTGATCCTCTCCACACAGCTCCCCCTCTCCACACAGCACAGCCATTTTTCTTGGGGACATTCCTAGCTGGTGACACACAAGACAGAACCAAGCACATCATCTCCTTTCTTTGCCCCACCTTCAGGACTTGAAGGTCGTTAACAGCTACCTGAAGAGTTGCTTCCTCATCTTCCCTAACTACAACTTGGGTCACGGGCTGATGGAAATGGCATACAATGAATACATCAATGAATACTACGCCAAGATCGGTAAGTCCACTGTTTGCTACCTGCCTCAGCACGGCCTGATTTATGGTTGATCTAACACACCCTGTTTTATCCATGAAAACCAGACCGGCTGCCATGGGTTTACATCCAAGTGAGAGGCAGACTGTGTGCCTGGATGGAATGGTCTGAGGCAGGCTGTTGGGCAGGGGCTGTAGTTGTGCTGTAGTTTATGATGTCTAGCATAATCTAGGGCCTATATCTGAGGCATTGCCTCGACACAAGCCACTAATAACCATAAGAGCCGTGTCATCCTGGTCAGTCATGTCACTGTTGTAATCAAATTTCCCAGAAAAAAACAGTCCCAAATTTTCCAACCAAAGCTATGTCCAGGTTACCTCAAGTGTGTCAGAGATGAGGCTGCTTTTAGTGGTCTATTTTAGGAGACTTTCTAACCAACTTTCCCTCCTGTCACATTGAGGTATCTTTAGCTTGCTCCTAAAAATCTCTTTCCATTTCCTAATCTGTTCCCATCTCTTAATTTTTCAGAGCTGCTGGCTGCTTAATATTTTTGGAACAGAATCAGAATGATCCTCCAAATATACATTTTCATTTACGGTTTTGTCACCTGATTGACATTGAAAAATTGCACGATGACTTTTTAATGGTGAACAGTTTCATAATTAAAAGGCATTGTTCTTCCCAGATATAGCACTGATGACAATAAATAGCCTCAGACACTCTCTATGGCACTGATCCCAGGAATGAAGCTAAATTGAAAGTGAAATAAAACTCTTTTGCCCATGCACTGACACATTATTATACTGAGGAAATACTTCTTTGTTTTTTTCATGGTCCAGCTCAAGTAATGTATATACTTTTTGATAGACCCTACTTCTTCCCTTGGAGATTTTCCATGTAAGCCTTGAGCTTGTTGTTTCACAATGTGCTAATAATGTTTAATTTTCATTGCCTTTGATGTTCTACTTTAACCTACTTTTGGATTTAGTAAAATTCTGGGCATTTCAGTTTAGAATATCATTATTCTGTTTAAATATCATTGCTGTGTAAAAATATTCTTCTCACAACACTAAGAAATGCCTAAAAATCTTAAAACTTAGCTCCTTCAGCCATTTACACATGGACATGACTTCTCCTTCTGGCTCACTCTGGCTGTGGTGGCCCCACCCAGTGGAAAAATTGAAGTAAATGCATCTGTCCTGGCAGAATCAGGGCCCAGATTAAATTGCCTCAAACTATAACTAGATTGTAAAGGGCATTTTAAATAGCTGTCTGTTGGGAAATTCCTATGATTCATTCCTCTCTTGTACATTTGCAGACTTCTTTTTTTTCTGTTATTTGAGCAACTAAGGTAACTTAATTTTCCCTTCATGCCTTGATATTATGTAGTGGTGTCTTATGGGAGAAAAATACGGCTGCTCTCCATCCTCATGCTCCAGGGCTCAGTTTGTCACCAGCTGGGGTCAGGAAGGAATTACCCAACCTTTCACAAAAGTGCATTTGTAACAGGCTTGTGCATTTCCCTAGGTGCAATATGTGATTCCTGTTGTCTTATCTTTGTCTGCACATTTATCCTCTTCACTTCTCTACTCAGGGCAGTTTGATAAAATTAAATCACCCTTTGAGTGGGACATCGTGACCCGTGGCCTGGTCGCCATGACAATTGAAGGCTTTGTTGGTTTCTTCATCACGATTATGTGCCAGTATAACTTCCTTCGGAAACCACAGTGAGTGGCCATGGGGGGGCGGGGGGGAGGCACTCCATCTATCACTCCCTGTGGGCTCTCCATGGGGTCAGACATGGGTGGGCTGTCAGAGGTCCAGCAGAGTTGATTCCCAGCAACTGAAGCTCTGCAGCAATGCAGTGAGGGGCAGATGTCTGGGAATGAGCTTACCAGGCTCCCAGAACAGAAGCTGCACTAGGAGGTTGCATTGAGAGGCTGGTACCCAGATCAACATGGGCCTTGTATTCAACTCTGGGATCTCCTTCAGCAATACGAACTGGAGTGTGGAGCTGACTGGTCTCTGAGCCCTGGTGCCAAACCAGGCTAGGTTCTGCTGCTGAGTCAGCCCTGTCCAGCCTCTGCAGGATTGCCCTGCCTTGATGTGGCAGGCACAGGCCATGCTCACTGGTTAGACCATGTAAGCCTGTGCTAAAGTAACCTCTCAGGCTGGCATAAGCCCCCATGGAGCCTGGCTCCTAGAGCGGGGAGTGCTCTGTCAGGCTGGTGGGTGCTCTGATGCAGGGGGGAACAGTGGGACTGTGCTACTTTACACTGGGAGTAACAGCAGGGTGGTGTTCCCTGGAGGGCCTTGGGGTACTCCGCATCCCTCCTGGGTAGGGTTCTGGGTCTGCACCGTGTTCAGGGAAGTGCCCCACAGTTAAATTGCAGATAGTGTTTTCCTGGGCTTGTGGGTCTGCAAAACGTGACTGAGCCTCCCCCTATACATGGGAGGAAGGCATCCCAATGTGTAGTCCTGACGCTGCTAGTTCATTGCCCTCTGCCCTTCCGGAGCCAGGAGCACTCTGTGGTTCAGTCTGGGCCCATGTGTTCCAGTTCTGTTCTTCAGGCTGCATTGCTGGAGCAGCTATACCATGGACAGCACAAAGGAAGGAGCATCAACATTTAATTAATCTATGCTGTCCCACCTCTCCACATATGGAGAAACAGAGACATAGAAAGTGGTTGGGGGGTGGCTGGTGACAGTTGCTTAGTAAGCCAGAGCAGAGCTGTCATTTAGGATCTGGAGCTTCTGGCCTTGTGCTTCACCCAGGGGACCAATCTCTCCTGAGCTGGATCCTGGAGATGCCTGATTCTGGCTGTGGACCCCAAAGCCCCTTGTCCAAGAGTGACCCTTTCTCCTCTGGGGGTGTATTTCACAGCTCTCCAGTGAGCTCAGCCTCTGGGCGATTTCTGGAGAGCACTCACTCACTACTGGGCCATGGAGAACAGGGTAGCCCTGCTGTGTGCTAGGAGTGGAGATGACAGTAGGACCCAGGAGTCCTGAGTTGGAACCCTGTGCAGTAACCACTAGAGCCTTGTGCAATTCAGAGCCTTAGGGATGCGTCTGGGATTGGGCACCATCAGAGACGGGATGTTGTACCCCAAAACAAGCCACCCCCTGCTGTTTCCAAGCAGCCGAAGCTAAGCCCTGATGATTTTGATAGGAGGAGGCAGAGATGAGCGGTGGGGGTGGGATGTTGCCTCTCTGGCTCATCTGAGCTCACAGTGCTACTGCCTTGATCCCAGTGTCACATTCCCCTCTCCCCCAGGCGGCTGCCTGTCTCCACCAAACCCATCGAGGACGACATCGATGTGGCCAATGAGAGGCACCGGGTCCTGCGTGGCGATGCCGACAACGACATGCTCAAGATAGAGAACCTGACCAAGGTAGAATGGCCTCTGTCCTCTGTACCCTCAGCACTATGGGGATGAGGACTCGGATGTAAGGTGCTGCCCACCACGGGTCTTCAGCAGCAGGAGCTGAGCCCTAGACCTCTGCATCCAAAACCATGAGCCTCTGCTGCCTGAGGCAAGACACAGCTCTTAGCTCAGGGGCCTTAGGCCCATCATAGCCACCAGAGGAGCAGTACCAAGAGTGGGTTATGCTGGCAGGGGGCAGGGGAAGCCTGGGCCCAAAGCTAGAGGTGCATGTGCCCCACATACCCCACATGCCCCTGGAACCAATTGCAGAGGTCTGGTCTGGAGCAGAGGAGAAGGATGGGCAAGTCTGCAGCTCTGCTAACGCCTTCCCTTCCTGGAGCACAGGTGTTGGTCCTGTGGGTGCCTTCCATTGCCACCACCATAGGGTGAGGTGACTCTGTGACCCAGTCCCCTGCAGCTGCAGCTCTGATCCTGCCTGGGGAGCTGTCACCCTGAGCTACGATTCTGTTCCTCTTTGCACCAGGTCTACAAGTCCCGCAAGATTGGGCGCATCCTGGCTGTGGACCGGCTGTGCGTGGGCGTTCGTCCTGGGGAGTGCTTTGGATTGCTGGGTGTCAATGGAGCAGGCAAGACCACCACCTTCAAGATGCTGACTGGGGACGAGAGCACCACAGGGGGAGAGGCCTTCATCAACGGACACAGGTGCCAGCACACTGGGTGTGGGTGGGAGTAGGGGGTGGTGCCGTGCTGTGGAGTGGGGAGCCTCCTGGGGGAGCCTTAAGATGACTGAAACAATATGCCAAACTGCATATGCTAAATAAGTTGGAGTGAACTGCATGGTTGTCCAGCTGGCCTGCAGAGCAGTCCTTGCAAAGCAGGGACCAGTGCTGTGTCCTGTAGACAGTCAGTGACATGGTGTGCGCTGCTCATCCCCTGTCCTCAGGTGTGACAGTCTAGTGCTTTTTAAGCTGGGGAAGTGGAGGCACAGGGCAGGGAGTGACCTGTCTCAGAACACCCAAGTGGTCTGCATCAGCAGCCTCACACCAGCTCCACCTCCTGTCCCCACAGCATCCTGAAGGAGCTGCTCCAGGTGCAGCAGAGCTTGGGCTACTGCCCCCAGTTTGATGCCCTCTTCGACGAGCTCACAGCTCAGGAGCACCTGGAGCTGTACACCCGGCTGCGTGGCATCCCCTGGAAGGATGAGGAGAGGGTAAGCCTCAGTGAACCCCTGGTACGTCACAGAAGGGTTCTGCCTGTTCCCTCCAGTGGCTGCCTCCGGTTACCAGAACCGGACTGTGGCTCTCGGCCAGGGGGTCCATGCCCAGTAGCTGGTTCTCCACTTTGCCCAGGCACTGCTGCCTCTCTAGCAGTGATGGAGGATGCTTGGCCCCATGTGTAGGGCTTGGTCACCTGAGCCCCTCCTGCTCTGCCCCCCTCCAGGTGGTGAAGTGGGCGCTAAAGAAGCTGGAACTCGACAAATATGCTGACAAGCCGGCCAGCACCTACAGCGGAGGCAACAAGAGGAAACTGTCCACAGCCATCGCCCTGATTGGATACCCCTCCTTTATCTTCTTGGTGAGGACATGGCCTCCCCTTGACCTGGGCCCAGCTGTGTTCCTGTATGTCTCAGCCCTGGCTCCTGCCAGCCTCTGAGGTCCATGGTACTGAGATAAGGGATGTCCACACAGACCTTTACCCTGGGCTGAGCTGATACTGGGGCACAGCTACCTTCAGTAAAACAGGCCCCAGTAGTGGGGAAAGGGGAGGTCCTCTCTGACCAACCCTCCCTTTGAGAAGGGGGTCCCTGTGGTCACCCCCTTGGCTCCACAGCTGGACCTGGTGCAGGTGTGAGCGGGGATAGCAGGTCCTCATGTGCAGGGCACACCCCTCCATGCCTGGTAGGTTTGCATCCTCATAAGGTCTTGTGAGGGAAGTGGGCAGTGACCAGCATGGGCACCAGCTGCTGAAGGAAGGACAGAAAGACCCCGGCAAGGTGAGGTGGCTGAGTGATTTGGGAGGGAAGTTAGAGCTAGCTCATGTGGGGTTTGTTTCCTGCCTGGCAGGACGAGCCCACAACGGGCATGGACCCCAAGGCACGTCGCTTCCTGTGGAACCTCATCCTGGACATCATCAAAACTGGACGCTCGGTTGTGCTGACATCCCACAGGTTGGTCAAGACCCAAGAAACTCCTTGAGGTGTGATGGCCCCCTTCTCCCACCTCTGCATGGGACCCCCCAGTGGGAGAGCTACCAGCTGGGGTGTCTTGTCTTGTTGGGCCCTGGTCCCATTCACATCTCCGAAACGCTTCTCTAATGGCAGCCCAGGGCCCTGCCCCGTGGCCCCTATGATCACCCCCTTAGCTTCAGCACCTGACCTGGTGCAGGCCATGCTTGTGCCCATGGACATCACAGCCTCCAGTGCCCAGCACACAGCACATCTGGGCCTTGCATCCTCATTCCCATGGCCTGCTCACCCCCAGCCTTGCCTCCCTCAGCATGGAGGAGTGCGAGGCGCTGTGCACCAGGCTGGCCATCATGGTGAATGGGCGGCTCAAGTGTCTTGGCAGCATCCAGCACCTGAAAAACAGGTAAGAGATTCTACCCAGGGGAGGAGTCCAGGAGAGGGGAGCAGCACCTGCACTGTCAGGACAGACCCTCCACCTGGATGGGGCTGCAGAAATTGCTGCCATGGTGGGCGGTGGTGTTGCTCCCTGCCATCTCTCCTGGGAGGTGCATGGCTTCCACAGTGCCAGCTCTTTCATAGTGTCACTGTCGGGAAGGACTTCTTTGGTGTGAGGGCCACCCTGGGCTGGCTCATAGTCAGGGCAAGTCCCCTCTTCTTCCTGGTGCAAGGCATCTACACAGTGGAGTTTGAGGGAAGGCCTAGGCACAGGGCTGGCAGGAGGGGGCTCTCAGCAGAGCTGTCCCAGACCGAGTTACAGACTTCCTGCCTTTAGCAGCCCAGTGGCATCAGTATCTGTGGTCCCAAGGCTCACATGCAGCCCTCCCCAGCATCCATTTCTTACACTCAGGTCAGCATTGAGGTGAGTACCCCATTGGCTCCCAGCAGTGGGAGGTCAGGCCAGCACAGCACCAGCCTGGCTAAAGATGGACAGTCATGGAGGAGTGCCAGCCTGGGCTGGAGGGGGAGTTCCGCGGGGGTCACACACCTCCATGGAGGGCCATGGCACAGCACTATGCCCCTCTCCTGGGAGCAGGGTTACATGGTTCGGTGGGCAGATGTGGGTTGATGTTGTGTCCCTGGTGCCTGCCCAGATTTGGAGACGGCTACATGATCACAGTACGGACCAAGTCCAGCCTCAACGTCAAGGAAGTAGTGCGGTTCTTCAACCGGAACTTCCCAGAGGCCATCCTCAAGGTGAGCCTGGCCCCTGCAGCCCAGCATCTGTACCAACCCCAGGGGGACAGGGCCCAGCAATGGGCTGTGTATAGCTCCCCTGCTTCCCTGGCTGGGGCTCTTGGTAGAGGTGAGCATTACCTGGGCTCCCAGGAGGCCCAGCCTGCAGTCTCTGGGGTCTTTGCCTGCTGGGTCTGATACCACATCCCAGACTCCAAGAGCACGTTTGGTGCTGCCTGCCAAGAGAAACATTACAAAGCCCTCAATGCTCACATGTGGGTGGAAACAGCAACTTGTAGCAAGGACCGACAATTTCCCCTCTGTTGGGGGATTTCACAGCCCTTCAGTGAGGTCAGCTTCCAGAAGGTCTGTGAGGAACACTGTCCTTGCTGTACCACTAGACTGCAGAGAGCAGGGTGGTCCATCCTGGTGTGTGCTGGTGGCAGAGATAGCAACAGGACCCAGGCATCCTGTCCACAGCCCTGTGCTGTGACCGCTAGAGCCTTGGATAGTTCAGAGACTTGAGAATGCGTCCGTATCGGGCACCATCAGAGAGAGGATCCCCACACAGGCTGTCCCTCTAAGCAACCCTAGCTAAACCCTGATGCTTTTGGTAGGAGGAGGGAGAAATAAGTTAACCTTTTCCTGTTCCTGGGATAACAAGTGCCTGTAGCCTGCTTCACCTCTGAGCAGGGAGTCCAGCCTTTTCCCTGCACTCATCAGCTCCTAGTCTCACAGTCGGGCCCACCCCTGAAAGTGCTTGGCTGGTGTGTCCCTCTGCTCTGAGTGCCAGGTGCTGCCCCAGGTCTCTTGGCCATCCAGCCCCTGGATAGGGAGAGCACAGAGGTATCCAAAGGGTCTTGAGCATTGGGGTGCTTCTCCCGGGCATTTCTCCCACTGCCCACAGCAGCTTTAGGGGATGATGCTGGACCTCAGACCTGGGGGCATCTCCTCTTACATGGCCTAAGTGCAGAAGATAGGCCTGTGGTATGTGAAAGTTGGGCAGCAAGCAGAGGGGCTGGGCAGTGCTTTATCTTGCCCCTCGGGGGTGACCCTAGCATCAGTCTTGCCTTTCTAGGAGCGACACCACACCAAGGTGCAGTACCAGCTCAAGTCGGAGCAGATCTCACTGGCCCAGGTCTTTAGCAAGATGGAGCAGGTGGTGGACGTGCTGGGCATAGAGGACTACTCGGTCAGCCAGACCACGCTCGATAATGTGAGTCCCAAGGAAGCTGGGGCCAGGAAGTCCAGCATAGCCAGGGTTGTGGGGGCTTCAGAAGCCTCATCTAGAAGCCCCCTCCACAGTCTCCCTGCACCTTCTGCTTCCTCCCTCAGGTGTTTGTGAATTTTGCCAAGAAACAAAGTGACAACCTGGAGCAGCAGGAGACCAGCCCCAACTGTTCCATCCAGTCACCCCTGGAGCGTGTCCTGAGCTTGCTGCGCCCACACGCTGCCCCCACTGAGCTGCGGGCCCTGGTGGTGGAGGAACCTGAGGATCTGGAGACTGATGACGAGGGCTTGATCAGCTTTGAGGAAGAGAGGGTGAGGGGCATCCCAGTGCCTTTGCTGCCCCCTCCCCTGGTCAGCAGGCCTGGCCTGGCATTGTGCCCAGGGTGGAATAGTACATTGGGGCACTGCCCTCTCCTGGGTGAACTTGCAGTGGGTGCTTGGGCCTTGGGTACTAGTCCATGGCCAACACCCTGCACTGCAGAGATGGGAGGAATCCAAGACCTGGTGTTAATGTTCCTGGGCAGCCCCACAACAGCCTTGTGGCCCCACTCCCATCTTGTGCACCTGCCAGGGCCTCCCTGAAGTTGCCTCACTTCCCTGGTGGCCCTGGCACCAAGCACTAGCCCTGGGATGCAGAGACTGCCGTTCTCCCAGTGAGACCCCACGTTAGGAGGAGTACTGTTCTCCATGTCCTCCCCTGGGCTCCCAGGGAGCTAGAAGGTGCATGTTCCCTAGTGTTGATCTCCCTTGCATCCTGGCTGGCCAAAGTGCCTCGCAGCATGGAACTGGGGACAGCCTCTGGGTCACCAGCAGGGGCTGTGGTGCCTGGGACTGGCTGCCGGTACAGGAGCTGAGAACACCTGCAGCTGGGGCTCAGAGTGGGGCTCATCCCTGTTGGAGTGGGCGAGGGCTTCCCCCTGGACTTATGAGGGGCAGGGAATTACAAACTTGGCAGGGGCCAGGACAGTCCAAGTGTCAGGGACTGTTTGTGCTCCATGACTCCATCTATCACTTCCACCCACAGGCTCAGCTCTCCTTCAACACGGACACACTCTGCTGAGGAATCGCGGGAGCGAACTCCCCAGCTTTGGAGCTGCCAACTCCCTCTTCTGCCCTTGCGCCCTCTCCCTTGCCCCAGTCCTGCCTGCCCCGACCTCTACGGAGCAGCACTCATCCAGCATTAGCAAGACTGGCGGCCATCTCCACCTCCATTGGCGAGGCCAGTAGTGGCCTGGATCCTCCAGTCTGAGCCGGAGGCTGCTGTGGAGCCCCTGTAGAGGGCAGAGCGTTGGCCTGGATGGACCAGGGGGTGGCTTGTCCCCCTGTACCAGCTGCCTGCTGGACCCACAAGCCAGGTGCACGCCTGTCCTGGACTGCCTTGACCACTTTGCCTGTGGTAGAGAAGAGGACGGGTTGCCTGGGGCTTCCGAGGCAGGGGGACAGTCAGGAAGATGGGAGCGGGAGCAAGGAACAGGTGTACAGATCAGCCGGCACTTCCGCTGCTTTCTTTGCTCACACTGGACGTGGGAGAGGAGCAGGGCTGCGCCACCCTGCGGACAGCAGTGGGCCTTCACAGAAGGACTGACCCGTCTGCTTCTGCTGCCCTGCAGAAGGGCTTTTCTGTCCCTCCCAAACCCCCCAGTGCAGAGGGTGGGAAAGGCACAGTACCCAGTGCTGCCCGCCCCCCCAGGCTGGGGCAGACAGCACAGCCTCGGGGAAGGGAAAGAGGTTTTATTTTTTAATGAAATGAGATTCTCCAGTTGGATGCAGCAATGCCAAGACTTGCTCCTGTAGGCACCACCCAGAGCCTACAAGGAGCTGAGCTTTACTTCCTTCCTGTGTCAGGCGGATGTGGCTTTTCCTTTGAATACATGGGACCTGATGGAGCTTGAGGGATGGCGCCCTGCAGTCCCGGCATGGAGCAGGGAGGAGGCAATGGGGCTTTTCTTGATTGGTGGAGATGGGCGCTCCCCTGCCCTTCACTATCCTTATTACTGGGACATGCTGGGAGTTCTGCCCAACCAGAGCCAAGGGTCCTAGTGCTGTAAAGAGATGTGCCTGTAACATGGACCCTCCCTTGTCTGCGTGCAGCCTCCAGGCCTTGTGCCCTGCTGGCAATTCAGGAGTGGGAAGAGGGAAAGGGATGTCATTCTGGGGCGGGAGGGGGAGCTGCTTTTGCTATAAGACTGTCCTCCCTGCTGCTCTCCTCACCTAGCAAGAGACTTGCCAGTGGGGCAGTCCCGTGTGTCAGAGTCCAGGCCTGTGTCCCAAGCAAACCCCTGCCAGTGACCCAGCAGTGTCAGCACAGGTTTAACCAGGGTCTCCCCAGCTTCCTCAGCCTCAGCCCAGTGTGTACCTCTCCCAGCCCTTCAACCCTTGTGATGGCCTTCCACTCCTTCCAGGGCTGGCTGTGCCCCTATCCAGCCTGGCTGTGGTTCTGGGGCTGGGCTTGTTAGAGCATCACCTGCACCCCGTGCCCCTCGCTTCAGTCCTCTTGCTGTGTGCCTGGCTCCCAGCAGCCTTGCCTCTGCTGCTGTTCTCTCTCATGTCCTGCACCCCCAGCTCCTGTAGAAAGTGCTTTGGGGTGTCTGCAGGCACCACTGGCACTCTCCTGGCATAGCATTAACTAGGCCCCTGGCTGGAGGCATCACCCTTCTTGCATCTCACCTGGCAGTCTGTATAATCACCCCTTCAGATGCCTGAATCTGGACCTTGGCCCAGTTGGCTGCTTGCTTCAGGGGAAGGGCTGGCCCCAGAGCTGGTTTTGAGCTGTGACTCACTTTGTTTCTCATTTCGGGCTGGGAGTGGTGCCGCAGGGATGAGGCAGCCTGCCAGGGCCCCTGCCCTAGACCAGCACTTTTCTGTCTTGGCATTAACTCTGCAATAATACCACACATGGCCAACCCGGCTGGGGCCCTGAGCTGTGCTGGGGGGTGTGTACAGTCAGGCTGCCTGGGAATCTCTTTTGTGAAGAGATGCTGAGGATTCACCTGTGCCACCGTAGAGCGTTCCCAGCCCCTCTACCTGACAGCAGCTGCTGGCAGCCCTCCCTGCCCCCCTCCCAAACTCGGCTGGTTTTGTCCCTCCTTTCTGTGGAGGAGCCTGCGGCTCTGGGTGGGTTTGGTTTTAACTGACTCCTGGAGACTTGTGCACCAGGGCTGATGCTGTGGTGTCAGTGCTCCCCCCCTGCAGAATTTCCTTTACCCTGGGGCTCGAGTGGCTTGTTCCTGTTCCCTGTGGCCAGTCTGACCTGTGGTGGGCAAGGGCACTGTGCCCATACTGCCTTAGCTCTTCTGGACCCCACACTCTCCACTGACTCCTAACCCAAAGGGGGCAGGGGCATCTCTCCTAGCTTTGCCCCATATATGTAGTTGCTCTCTACCTTGGCAGCCCATTCCTGACCCCTTGGGCTCTGCCTTGTGACCTGTGCTCTGTCAGGACAGTGCTTCCTATGGGCAGAAGCCTCATCGGTTGTGGAAGCCGGCTTGGGGCTGAACGTGCTGTGGGGAGGAGCCCCGTGCCTGGGACTGCCAGTGCAGCTCCTGGGTGTGTCTCAGCATCTCCTCTGTTTAATTTATTTTCCTCCACATGTGGCAGCTGCTGTTTGCAAAGCACCTTCCACGTGCCTGCCCCGACTAGGCCTGACTAGGCTGCCTGTCAGTCAGCAAGGAAGGATGCCCCCTTTTTTTTTCTTTTCCCAGTGTTCTTTGGCGCTGCGTCCCCCTCACGCACCCTTTAGTGAGAAGCTGCCAGGGTGCACTTAGCTGGCCCCGCATACCCTGTGCTTGTCTTTCTGCATCCATGCGCACAACTCTGGGTCCTGTGGGATGCAGGCACTGTCCTTCCCCTTTACTCACCCCCTGCAAGGCGTCTTACCAGCCCCTGCCCCACCTATCTGGTTCCAGGAGGGTTTTGCAGGCCCCAAATGTGGGGGGAAGGGGGAAGCTTTGCTGATAAATCTGAGGGCAGCTCTTTTTCAGACCATTCAGGAGTGAGTCTGAGTGGAGAAAGCAGTTTTCAGGGACTGTGCCTTGGGCACAGGGCGGAGGGTTGATGGCAGGGGAGATTAGGCAACAGGGCTCAGCAGAGCTAGACAGGCCCCTGGTCCTGGTGTGTGCCCTGTGTGCCACAAACCAGCCCAGGCTGCATCTGCAATAGCAGGAAACTGGCCAGCCTCGATGCCATGCCAATGACAGGGTTGTGATTCCCTCCTGCAGTATTTTCACCAGGGGAGATGTACATATCTATTTTTCAGAGCTTATATTTTTGAAGTTTTTGGCAGGCTGGCGGGCTCCCTCCCTTTGTCTAAGGGCCTAAATGCATGGCATCCTGGAAAGGCAAGGCTTCAGCGTTGGCTCTGTATGCCAATGATTTTAAGAACTAGTTTCCCCATTAATGTCAAAGCAGCTTCAGGTCTGCTGAAATGCAGCACAGAGTGGAGTGTCAGCTGGGGTCCCTGCAGCACCCGCAGCCCATGTACCTGTGCCAAATTGCATCTCCTGCCTCCCCATGCTCTTCTTTGTGTGTCACCTCCCAGCTCCCTCTGCCCATCCCCCAGGCTGCCCCTTCACCCACAAACAGGCTCCAGCTCTCCAGTCTTCAGATTCCTCCCACTGACCCTTCAAAACCACTTGAGAAATCCCCCTGTCTATCTCCTCCCTCCCCAGCTCGGCAAGAACTTTGTCTTTGCCCTGCCTAGCTTGGGGCCTGATCCTGCTCAGTCTACGGGTGTCGTCTTCCCATAGGAGCCGGAAGGCAACGATAAAATCACTGACACTTGTAGCTGCTGTGCGAGTCAGCACCAGGGGTAGCCAGGTGTGTCTGCTGGCTGGTTAGCCCTCATCTTTGAGCTCCTGTCTCGAAAGGCGAGGGAATCCAATGCCAGTTGCAGCTGCATGGCAGGGGAGGCCGGTTCCTGGCTCAGAGCTGTCAGCTTCCTGTTTCAGTGACCAGCTGTGTGAACCCAAGACAGGCAAGTAAAATGCTCTGTTGAAGGGCATAGGAATGGGCTCGGACTCATGTCTGGAACCTGAGAGGGCCAGACATGGGCATTACTATCAGTGAGCTCCCCCCGAGGTTACGCTTGTGCCTTCCCAGTGTGGGTTGTCTTCAGTTGGCATGAGGGGCATTTGAGTTTGTTGCCATGCAAGTGCCTGCACTAAGGGACACTAGTTTAGCAAAGGTGACTTACAAACCAGCTGGGTTAGATGGGCTGTTTGTGTGTGCCGCTCCTGGGACTGAAACCCAATCTCTAACCTCGGCTCCACAGAACCTCTGGGGCTCCCAGTGCAGGCCCTGCTGCAGCCCAGATTCCTTACTGGGATCAGCCTGGCATGCAGTCTCCCCTCGGCCCTCTGCTCGGTCTGGGCGAAGCTGTCCCCATGGGTGGTGCCCAGGCCCTGTGCATGTTGGCCACCCCTCATGCATCCCCTTCTTCCTGAATGCTCTCCTTGTCCACTGCCGTCCTCCCACCTGAGCTCATGTCCCCTGCAGCCGGAGGGAAGGACCCAGCGCTGCTTAGGAAGACTCATGGGAGCCCTAGTACTCAAAGGGGGTGAGGGAGAGCTGCAGAACAGCTGGTGAATTGGATGGGCTGTGGGTCCCTCCTGAAGGGTGTTGGGCTGGGCTGGAGATGCTCCAGCAGGCTGTGATAGAGACCCTAGAGGAGGGAAGCCTGTGTGTAATCCTTGCTAATGTGGCCTGGCTCTTCAGCATACTTTACGCACCAGGTAAAGGTGAGAGGCACTGACAGTCGGCCCTCTAGCTTGGGCAGAACCAGACCTCCTCTTTAGGCCTAGCGGTCCCAGGGTCAGTCCCACATGGCAGCCCTGGCAGTTGTGACACAGGTGGCCCGTTGGTGCCACCACATGGGCCTAGAGCATGTGAGCCCAGAGGCACAGTAGGCTGCTCCCTTGTCTGTCCAGTCCCAGTCATCTAAGTCCTGCTACTTGGCCTGCTTCCTGACTTTGGTAGGTTCATCCCCCCTGCCAGGCCTTTGCTTGTCTGCCCGCTTTCTCTGTGCTGCACCTTGCCAGAGGCACTGGTTTGTGACTGGATGGCACCGCTGGGGCAGGAGGCGCCGCTGGACGGGGACAGTGTGGAAGAGCCTGTATATTGCTAGCAAAAAAACAAACAAGAAAATGTGAAAATAATGATTGTTTTAAATAAAAAAAAAAAAATACCTGTAAGAGCAGCCCGTGTGTCTGTGTCATGTCTGGAGGGGTGTGTCCGGCTGCGGGAGCCTGGCAGGAAGGGCAGAGTGGAGATGCCTCCCTGGTCATGAGGTGCATGAGGGCAGCAGTAGGTCTCTGGCACAGTGGCTACGTGGCTTTCCTCCCAAGCTGGGAGGGTGGGAGTTGGTACGGCCTGCCTGCCCTGCTGGGCATGCCAGGGCCTAGGTAGAGTAATGGCTTAGAAGTGCTACTATCCCCTGAGCTGGTTGGGTCAGGCCAGCCCAAATAGGGGGGGATTTGGAAAAAGTCCTTAGCTACCCAGCAAGTCAGGACTCTGCAAAGGCTGACATGGCTTAGGAGTAGTGTTGCCAGATGCACACTAATCCCATACACTCAACCTTTGTACAAGAAGCGATTGCAGCTGTAACCAAACAGGCAGGGTTTGGGGTGGTTCTTGGGAGCACTTGCTTTGCATGTGAGCTGACAATCAATTTGTGCTGTCTTCTGTGTCCTCATACTGGTGTTTGGTCATCCCCCAAGCCCATGGGCTTGTTCAGAGGCACATCATACGTGACTATAACTGAAGGCACATGGGGAATGGCAGAGGACAGTGACCTGCCCCCAAGTATAATTCAGTGGCAATAGTCAAGTACTAGGACGTGACAGTGAATGAAGCAAGATATTTGCTCTATGTGGCCATGTGATCCTAGTTTTGGCAATGTCACAATGGTTTTCTTCGGGTAAGATGGACTATAGTGGGCCCTCAAGATGATTTCATGTCTCAGATCTGGCAGCACTGCTCAGATGCACTCTCACAAGCTTGCCAGGTCTCCACGATCTGAACCAGCAAAGTGCCCAGCCCACGAGCAGTGAAACGCCCGCCTGCCCATCACCCCCCTGGCTGCCGTGTGTCAACAGTCCTCTTCCACCAGCACATCAGCCAAGAGGCACTTACAAAGCTGGGGTGTAACTGGACTCCACCTGGCAACACGTTCTTTGTAAAATATTTACTACTATAATAAGCAGTGTGTGAAAGTCAACACGGTATGACCGAGGCCCGTTACCAACGGGCATCTGAAGAAAGGGGTTCAGTTAAGGTTGGTGGGTTCTGGTGGAGGGGATTATGGCAGTGGGGAGCCAGCCCTGCCAGACTGGAGTAGGGAGCATCAGGAAAGGGCTTTGGGCATGTCTGTTGATGATGGATCCACATGCTTCAACCCTGAGCTCCTCTGCCAGCTGGGAAGTCTCCAACTATTTTTTACTGAGCTCCACTCTCTTAACAGTTTTAGCTAAAATCCCAAGTGGCAGTGCTGCGTGGGAACCAGGGCAGAACCCACGCTGTTCTCTGTCCTTGTCACTCAAGGTAACACAGGGCACAAAGCCAGGGACTTCTGGGGTCTGAACTCTGCTCTGGGTGTAGCTTTGGCCTGGTGACTTGATCTCCCTGGGTGCATCTACGTGTGCTATTAATGTGCTGTAAGCTTACTGCGCTGTAAAATATTGCTCAGTAAGCTTTCCCTGGGAGCATGTCTACACATGCATCTGGCGGGAGCAGTTCGGTGCAGGGCTGCTACTGCCCTGCTCTGCCCCTCTACAGCCTCCAGGGGGAGCTCCAGGCTCCCCCAGGTGCCAGCCCTGGGCTGGCAAGGGGCACGGGGGCAGTAGGGGATAGGGGGAGCCAAATTTCACCATTTTTAATGTGCATTAAGGGCGTACATGTGTAGACACACACCTGTAATGTGCATTAAATTAGGCTAATGTGCATTAACCTTAGGCCTGTGTGAAACACCATCGCTTTATTTTGACGTCCATTTTGCTGTTTCAAAGGGACAGTGTTTCGTTTCATCATTTCGTTTTGTTTCGAAGCACTGTCCCATTTTGTTTTGTTGAAACTGTTTTGCTGTTTTGACGCGTTCTGACGTTTCACCCATAGGCTATGATGGGGAATCATGAAAATGCCTAAAACTTTGTCATTTCTTGCCTGATTTGAATGAAAATTGCAGGGATAGTAGCCCCTTCTGAGGGCATGAAGCCTGCTACATTTCAAGGGGATAGGTGCAGAGGTTTCTGGGAAACTGCACCTCAAACTCTTCAAAACACTCCTGACACTTGCCAGCAGCAGCAGCCTCCTCTCATCCGGAGTGCAGATCCAGGGGCCCGCACCCCCAGGAGGGCTGCTGGGCTGTGCCAGACTCCTCCTAGGGGTACGAGACCCCGCATCTGCATGTCAGATGAGAGGAGGCTGCTGCTGCTGCCTGGGACAGGCAACAGCAGCAATTTCCTCTGGTCCCAGGAGGCAGAGAGGGCTATCAGGCTGCAAGCCCCTGGATCTGTGCATTGGATGAGAGGAGGCAGCAATTTTCTCCGATGCTGGGCATAGCGTGCGCCCAGCGCCAGTCCCAGGTGCCAGAGGCAGCCTCCTCTCATCCAGGGCGCAGATCTGGGGGCTCCCACCCCCAGGAGGGCTGCCAGGCTGCGCTGGACTCCTCCCAAGGGTGCGAGCCCCCAGATCTGTGCCCCAGATGAGAGGAGGCTACCGCTGCTGCCTGGGACCAGCGCTGAAGCCAGTATGCCTGGCTTTGAAACTCAAAACCTTTCAAAACTTTCAAAACATTTTGAGTGCCCCCTTTTTGTTTCAAAGCTGTTTCAAAGCCTTTTGTTTCATTTTGAATTTGCTGTTTCATGCTCAAAACACGTCAAAATAGCTTCGAAACAAAACACCCAGCAAAATTTTGCACAGCCCTAATTAGCATGTCTGGTGTAGATGTGCCCTGTGTGTCTTAGGCCCTGTACAATTTATGAGGAGTCTCCTTTAGTTCCAGAAGCCAGGCCAGGCTTCTGGGAACAGGATCTGTGCTTCTTCTCTCTGTGCAATTCTTAGGTAGTTGCAGCACGTGATGCTACCAAGGTGTTGCTGTGACAGTCCACCCACTACCCTAGCAGGGTGGAGACAGGAGTGTAGGGTGGTAGGTTATGTGGTGCTTGTACCATGCTGGGACAGAGTAGGAGAGTGCCCGTAATTAAAAAGCCCTGCTTATCTCCACATGACAGCCACCCAGCAGGATCCGTTCCCAGAAATCTGCACCCTTTCCAGGGTATGGGCAGCTCAGCCAGCCTGACCAGTGCAGGAGGAGTTTGGTACCCTGGGATCATCCTGTTGATGTGCCTGGGAAGGCAGGGTCTGAGCTGGCAGGTGGTGGCCTTGGAAATGAGCAGGTCAGGCTGCCATCAGGACTGTGTGAGTGAGAGCATGTGGGGTGGCTGGCTTAGTTGTCACGAGGGATGTACTTAGCCATGTTAGTCTGAAGCCAAGTAGAGGGCAGGGTAGATTTGTACCTTATAGAGTCTATAATATAGACTAACCCAAGTAGGTAGATATATATATACCATAAGCATTCATGAGCTGAAGTTACTTCATCAGGTCCTGTGAAAGGGTGTGCAGCAAGCAAAGTAGTTGTCATTGGCTTGGCCTTAAAGCATGACTGCCATGGCTCTTCTCCAAGCCTCACGCTCCCATATGTGGTGGGCAGATGTACTGGAGGTGTCATCCCCTGTGAACCCCAAACAGAGAGGAAGGCAGTTTTCTAAATTACCCCAGCGAGCCCCTTGCATTGGTAATCCTGGGGCACCAGGGTCTGCATAGCTGAGGCCCACAACTCCCACCTGCCATCCCCTGCTCTTCCCCCACATGCAGCACAGCTGATGCCCTTCCATCTTCACCCACATCCCCCCTGCTGTCCCAGCCCCAAGCAGTGCATGAGCAAGTAGAGCCTGTCCTTCTGTGCTCTTAAGTGCAGCTGTCCGTGCCAGCCATCATGCCCCACCAGACCAGAGATGCAGTCATTATAATGGAGCATGTCAGCAGGAGCCACTGCCCTTCTCCTGCATCTTGGCCTGTTCATTTGTTGCTTTTAGCCAGCATGTCCACGAAGCCTTTGGGGGCTATGGAATATACAATCCAGAGGCCAGCTGGGCCATGTGAGGAGCAGCAGCTCTGCTTCTTGATAGCTCCCACACAGTGCCAGCATTACACTGCCACACAGCCATCCATCAGGCTGCTGGACACTCCACAGCTGTTCCTGGTAGCTCCATCCTGATGGCCATCTCAGGCATGGCTCTGTGCAGCAGGCTGCCGCCTTTCCGGTGGAGCTGGGAGGAGGCCCACAGCTGCACTGCACAGCTGGCTCCAGGACCTGCCTGCACCCTGGAGAGGAATGTGGTTGGTGGAGCTGCCACCAGGGTGGGGCAGTGAGAGACGAGCTTTACCAGCCAGCCTGGTGCAGTGTGCTCAGAGCAGTGCACGCCCCTGCCAAGCGAGGATCAGGATGGCCGAGAGCTCCAAGCTCCAGCTGTTCATCAAGGTAAGGGCTGCCCCTCTGCCAGGTGGGGGGTCAGGCATGCAGCGGGGGGCTCATTAGGAAACTCCAGCTGTATGTGTACACAGCGTGTCACAGCTCACAGAGCTCTGCTTGTTAACACTTGCAGGCTGATGTAGACTGGGAGATGTCTTTGGGCTGGGTCTGGCGGGGAGTCCGTCTCTAGACAAGTGATCCCCAAGGTTGTGCTGGGCTACCAGGGATAGTTCAGCTGGAGCCCTCAGTCCTACCTGCAGCCCCTCCCTTGCCCCCTGTGCCTCGCTGCCCTAACAGACCTCACAGTCTCCTGCATGTGACCCCCTCCCAAGGGCTTGGCTCCAGGAGGCTCTGGCTAACACTGCCCAGAGTGACTTAGCTGAAGGCGCAGAGGCTGAAAAGGCTGCACGTGTTCCTGCCTCTCGCCCTCGGCCTGTGGTCAGAGGAAGGTGGGTTTCTGATGTAGAGACCTGTCTGCTGCAGTGGAGGGGGCCATGTGGTGGGTGTTTGTAGCTGTGAGGGTCTCCTCAGCTGATAACTGCTCGGTGGTACTGGTGGGTTTTGCCACCTTTGCTCTCTGCTTACCCTGGCTGCTGGCGAGGAGCTTCCTGGGGCATTTAACACTGTCTCTAGTGAAGCTAACAGCTGCTTGCTGAGATAGCGGTTAGTGTGGTTTACCCTTCGGTGCCCTTCACAGCCAGGACCTTCCACTCTGCTCCTCTTCTTCACACAAGACTCTGCTCCCCTCCTCCCCAGGTGCAGGCAAGGAGCCTCCAACCCCCAGCCCAGTACACCCCCACAGAGCAGCTGTCTGGATGAGCCATTAGCACTTTTGCCAGGTGTGTGGGGGGCACTGAGCTGCGCAGGACCTTTTGATACCTGTAAGGTTTTGGCCACCTCAGGGCTTCTCATCAAATGAGCCAGCAAAACTGCCTCCTGTGCAGAGAAAGGCACAGGGAAATGGAGCACCCAGTCCCACCCAAGTCCAGCAAAATCCCTTCCCTCCAGCTCCAGTACCTGCCAGCCTCACTCCCCTGAACAGGGGCTGGACCTCTGCCTGGTTGGCAGAAACCAGCTGGGCAGCAGAAGGCACCAGGTTCTTTGGGCATTTCACCAGTGCCAACCCCCTTGCTGGCTTTTGCAGGGCCTGACTGATTGTGGAGCCATGCCCTCAGTCTGTTCCCTCCCTGGGATTTCTCTGTCAATTGGTGTTGAGAAAGCCAGCCTGGTCCCTTGCTCCTGGGCACACAGTGGCCAGGGGTTGGCATCACTTTAGCAGGGATATGGTCAGTGATAAGCAGCTTTTACTTTGAGGGTCACTCTCCTCCCACATCCTTGCCAACCCTGGTCTGGTTATCCTGGTTACTGGGCAGAGATGCCCATACTTACCTTTGACCTCTGGGGTCTGGTTCCCACATGACCCCACTGAGCCTGGGCTTCCCTATGCCTAGAAGGGCACATTAGTGCAAGTCCCATGACTTGTTCCATCTGGGAAGGAGATGCTGGTGCCCTCAGCGATAGCTGCACCTGGCTGCAGCTGGCTCCGGGCATCCTGCATGTTAGCACAGTGTGACTCTGAGTAAGGACTGTAGTGCCCACGGGCAGTTGTCCCAGCAGTCAGACCCACTGGGAGGCAACCCGGGGCTCTTAGCTGTTGGGAAGCCTTTATTCTATTGGGCCTCTGTAAACAATGTACCTGCCCTTAACCTTGCACAGGGGAGCCAGGCTCCTCCAGCCCAAGCAAGTTGGGAGCAGAGCAGAGTAGTCCCAAGGTAGTGGAGAGGAAGATTGTCATGGTGCTGCTGTGTCCTCCTTCCTCCAGTCCCTACCAATATGTTGGAGGATGGCATTAGAGTTGGAAAGGGTCTGCATACATTGGGGACCTGAGCTAGAGACAGCGCAATGGAATACAACCAAGCCAAAAGCAAGGTGCTTTCTCCAGGGGAATAAACTGAATGCACAGAAACAGGTGGCGAGATACCTGACAGAGCAGTAGCAGTGCTGAGAAGGACCTGGGGGCTTTGTTGGATCACTGACTTAACAGGAGTCGGCACTGTGATGCAATAGCAATAGCAAGAGCAGCAAATGCTTAAGCAGGAGTGTTGTATGTGAGGCCGGGGGTGACAGCACCACTCTGCTCAGCCCTGGTTAGGCCTCATGCTGCTCGGCTGTGCGTTAGGAAAGCTGTAGAGAAAACGGAGGGGGCCCAGAGGCAACTGACACAGCTAATAAAGGGGCTGGAACGCAAACTCTACAAGGAGCGGTTGAGGGAACCAAGTATGTTTAGCTTAGAGAAAAAGTGATAGCAGCTTTCTTGATAGCAGCCTTTCAAATATTTGAGGAGGGGGAACAGCCTGCTCTCCCATCAGCTGAAAAGGGCAGGGCAGGAAACAGCAGCAAGAAATTGAGATTAGATCTCAGGAAAACCTTTGGAGCTGTCAGACAAGGGTACAAGGCGCCCAGGGAAACTGTGGGATCCCCTTCGCTGGAGGTGGTGGGGGGTAGTTGGAGAACAGGCAGGCCTGACAGCTGGCTGGGTTGGTTAGGAACAGTGCATCCTGCATCACAGCAGGGGGGTGGAACCAGGTGCCCCCTGAGGTGCCTTCCAGGCCAAGAGTCCATCCGTGCACATGGGCAGGTTGTGTGATAATTTAGGGCAGGAAGCAGAAAAGACTCCTGCAGCCACTGAAACTGCAGGAGAAGTGTCTGGTGGCAGGACACCCTGAGCCCTGCTGGAACCCGTGCATAAGCCCATCTTGGGGTGGTAGCTGTGCTGTTCAGTTAGGTGGGTCCAGCAGCACTGTTTGCAAGGGGTGGTGGCATTATTGGGTGTTCTGTTCATCAGACCAGGCTGGAGGTCAGGAGTGCTGGGGTGTGTTCCTGGCTCTGCTACTGCTTTTCTGACTGGCCTTAGGCAGGGCCTTTGGCAGGTCCCTTCACCCTTGGCTCTCAGTCCTCCCCACCCTAAAAATAGAGACTAATAATAAAGCACCCAAGTCCACTTAAGGCAATGGAAATTGTGGCTTGCTTGTACCCAGCTGTTGTACGCTGTAGCCTAGACCAGGAGTGATGCACTCCAGTGAGTTATGCAGGCTGGATCTGAGCTGCCACAGCTGCTGTTAACCCCCTTGCTGCCCTGTCACCAATTTGGGTGCCAAATGAGAATCAAAAACCAGAAATATGGCTGTGGATTTGGTGGGGGGAGGGGAGGAAGAAGGCCATTAACCCCCTGGCGGCTGATCACACTGGCACAGCAGCTCTGAGAGACACAGAAAGAAGCCCCATGGGAGATGAGTTGTCTGCCAGAGAGAAACCCTGCAGGTCAGATGACTTCCTCTGCAGGCCAGATGCAGCCTGTGGGCTGGCTGTATGTTGGACACCCCTGGCTTAGCCGTTGCTTTCCCCCTTGAGTTTCTGTGTCTCTGGGAATATGCAGCCTGTGCAATGTAGGCCTTATGTCATGCTCCAACCTGGGTGTAGCTGTGTTGTCCAGTGTCTGACTCACCTGCCAGAACAGGCTAGGTGTAACCAGACTGCAGCATCCGCCCTGGAACAGAAGGGAAGGGCATGTAATGTTAGAATAATCTTCATTACAAAACTCCCTGCCCAGCAAGGACTCTGCCTTGGGGTTCTGTGCCAGGGGCTGGAGCTCATGCCAGGGCCTTCCCTGCTACAGCTGCTGGCTTCCCTGTGCCAGAGAATGTGTGAAGCTCTAGAGCTTCCAGCTAACCAGACTAGGGAATTAATGGTTCAGTCTCCTGGCAGCCCTCAATCCTGCCAGGCTCTGAAAGGGGCAAGCAGAGCATCCGTGGCCAGCTGCCATCTGGAGTAACTGCTGAGCCTCTTGTGAAATCTTGTGCACTGAACTTATAGAGACAGCCTTCAGGTACTTGGACACTTACAACAGCCACCCTGCTGCCAGGGGATGGGGCACGCTGGCACAGGGCAATGGTTCCTGTGCTGAAAAACCTCACCAAGGAACCCAGTAGGGCCTCATGAGGCTTAGCAGGGAGGACTTGCTTTTCCCTTCTGTCTCCAGTAGTGTCACAGGGTTGTGTATAACCCAGGTGCTTGCTAGTCACTAAGAGGAGGAGCACAGCCTGGTGATTGCTGGGCATGGGGGTCAGAGCAGGCGATGGGTCGACCAGTCAATCTAGCTAACAAACACACTAAGCTGGGGCTTGGGGGCAATGACTTTTGATCTCTCTACTCAGTCCTCCGGTAGGAAGAAGCCACATAAGGAATAGCTGCAGGACTCAGGTTAGCTGAGGATGGCACAGCAGCTTGTTGTGATGTTGGTTGTTTCACCAAAATGGCATTTTTCTAGTGGTAAAGCGTGGTCTGTCTGCAGAGGTCCCAGTGCAGGGGATGAGAGGGTCCCTCCAGATTTACCCCAGTGTAGCTGGGACTGGAGGCTGGCCCTGATGATCATTAATGATCCAGCAGCCCTACCTAGCATGCAGTTTCGGTACCATTCATCAGAGGCTGCATACTAGCCAGCACAGGCCTAGATAAAACCAGACCCCGCTTGGCCAACACCCATGTGAGCTATGCAGAGTGTCCCTGCCTGAGCCCAAAGTGCAGGGTGGGAAGTGCAGCCTAATAGCATTGTTCTTTGTTTGCCTGCGAGTCCGTCACTGTCTTTTCTCTGCAACACCAACAAAGACACCGCCTTCCTTGGCACCAGCTTCTTTTGCCCATGGTCTGTCACTGTACAAGCCATAGGATTATCTGAAGGAAACTACCCTGGCTATTGCAAAAGCTGATTCGTACCCCAGCTGGTACAGTTGGTCCCTTGGTCACAGTGTCCAGGCAGCCAGGACTTATGGCTCCGAGTTGTCTCTGATCACAGTCTCCCTGCATTGTACAGATGGAGGAAACAGAGGCATAGAAGGGTTCAATGTGAAATTCAGCCTGCACAGGACTCCCCCAGCCCTGAGTGTAGGCGGGAGGAGACTTCCCGGGACGGGGGGTAGGGGGGAGTAGGGAAGGAAGGCTGTAGACATTGCCCCCGGCACAAGGGTGCTATGTGTCTCCACAGGCCAGCGATGATGGCGAGAGCATTGGGCACTGCCCCTTCTGCCAGCGCCTCTTCATGGTCCTCCTGCTCAAGGGCGTGCCCTTCACTCTGACCACTGTGGATGTGAAAAGGTGAGCAGAAAGGCTGGGCCAGGAAAACCATCACAAGTTGCCCACACTCCCTCCCCCCTAGGATACCCACCCACTTCCATGGAGCCCCCTGCCTCTCCTTTCACCTGTGTGTCCACCAAGGCGACTCACCCAAAACCAGGAAAGGAGACTGGACAGATTGGAAAGGCCCAAGCTTCCTCTTCCCCCTGACCATGCTAGCTCACCTTCTGCTCTGCCATGTGATGGGGCAGGCAACAAGTTCTGTCTGTTCAGGGCAGCACAGCAGGGCACTTGCTGGCAGAGGACATCAGGCTGGCACACGGCCACTGCATGGCTTGCATCTGCAGACAGGTGCATGGCAGCACCTGCTGGCGTCTGCCCCAGCAAGCTCCTGGCCATGCCCCAGCGTCACTGTGAGCCCCTCTCCCTGCAGATCCCTGGATGTCCTGAAGGCTTTTGCTCCAGGGTCCCAGCTACCCGTGCTGCTGTATGATGGGGAACCCAAAACTGACACCATCAAGATTGAGGAGTTCCTGGAGGAGACACTGAGGCCCCCAAAGTGAGTGGCCAGCCCTTCCCTTGGGCACTGTCAGCCCCACACAATCAGAGTAACAAAGATCAGTCCCCGGGGGTGGGGGGATGCTGTGTTGGGGGCAGGGATGGGGAATATGATGGTTTCTTCAGGGCTGGTGGGAGGGGGAAGCAGGGTGGAGCAGGGTGGGAAGGTAAGAGCTGGATAGTGATGGGGCAGGATGAAATGGGGAGTGAGAGAGGACGAGACGGGCACAAGGGCATGGGAAGAGACAAAGAAGGAGAGGACAGACTTTAGGGCACAGTAGGGGACTCTGAGTCCATGTGGCTTCCCAGGCTTGCCCCAACCCAGGCCCACCGCTCTGCCCCAGCTTACAGCCTCCCTCCGTTGGCCTCTTGCAGGTACCCAAGCCTGGTTCCACGGTACAAGGAGTCCTTTGTGGCAGGCAACGATGTCTTCCACAAGTTCTCTGCATACATCAAGAACCCACTGCCTGCCCAGGATGAAGGTGAGGGCTTGTCACGTCAGGGATGGACAGGAGGGCATCTACAAGCAGCCACATGGGGCAGGGCCCTGCTGCCTTCCTTGGCATCATGCTGCCAGCCCCACATGCCTCCCTGCTGCCCCGCGCAGGCTTGCTGCTGCTCTCCTCAGCTTTATCAGCCTAAAACCCCTCCCAGGCCTCCCCTCAGCGGAGTCAGACCTTGCCTGGCCCTCCTCATGAGTCATCGCTATGGCACTGGCTCCCCTTCCTCTGGGAGGAGGCCTCCGCTCTGCTAGAAGGGGCTCACCCCAGGGCAGGTGGGGAGCTCTCATCCTGACCCAGGCACCCCCAACTCTGCCTGCAAGGAGTGAGCAGCTGAAGCCCTGCAGTGAGCTAAGGCACAGGGGCATGGTCCTATGACCTGAGCCACCCTGGCCTGGGGGTGGTTGGGACTGTCCCTGGAGCTGGCAGGGCAGCTTTCGCCAGCAGAGGAAGGTGCTCATCCTTGCATGGGGCAGGGGCTAATAGGGCCTGGCCATCAGACAGCAACACCATGCCAGCCCTTGCAGGACTCTGCAGGCCTTGTGCTGATTGCTCTGCTCCCCACACCCTAGCCCTGCAGAGTGGCCTGCTGAAGGCCCTGTGGAAACTGGACACGTACCTGCGCACACCCCTGGAGTATGAGCTCTCCCAGGACCCCCGTCTCACCGTGTCCCGCAGGCGTTTCCTGGATGGGGACCAGCTCACACTAGCCGACTGCAGCCTGCTGCCCAAGCTCAACATCGTCCACGTGAGTGCAGGATCCCCTGAAGCACCACCTCACCCTGCTCCCCCCTGGGAGCCCTCCTCTACTTCATCCCTACTCTATCCTCCACCAAGGGCCCTCTACCTCCCCTACATGGACTAGTGACCCATCAGATTCCCTCTTCCCTTCAGCCCTGCACAGAAGTGCCTGCCACTTGCCCCTCACTAGTCCCTGCCACCCCTGGCTGGCCACTGCTGCCACACTGAGCCCTACACAAGCTGGTGTTGGGCTGGGGCAACTCCCTACATCCCAAGGACAGAACGGCAGCAGGAGATGGGATTTTTTTCCATGGGGGCAGATCCCAGACAAAGCCCTCAGCTCCACGCAGCTCTCCGAGTTGCAAGGGAGCACAGTGCACTCCAGCTGGGGCCTGCGATCCGGGAGGCTCTGCTGGGAAAGCCGGGGGTGGCCTGGGTGAGGTAGTGGGGGGAAACAGTCTGAGTGCAGAGGATAAGAAATGCTGCTGCTCCTCCCCACAGGTTGTTTGTGAGCACTACCGGCAATTTGGGATCCCCAAGGACCTGCGAGGCATCTGGCAGTATCTGAACAATGCCCAAGAGGTCAAGGAATTCAAGTACACCTGCCCCAACAACGAGGAGATAGTGCAGGCCTATAGCTCTGTGGATCGGTCCTCCAGCGAGCAGAGGCCACTACCATCTCCACGTTCACCAATGGCTCCCCTGTCCCCCTCCATTAATGGCCAGTGCCAAAGCCCCAGAGCAGGAGGTGGGGCCGGGGGAAGGGTATAGAGACAGACCTGATGGGGCTGTGCTGTGAAATGAGCCTGTGTGTTATCCACAAACACCAAACAGAGGTGGAGGGAACAAGAGCTGCTCCGGGCTTGTGCCCTGAACAGCCGTGGCCCAACACTGCTCCTGGATTGGGGTGAGCTGGGCCTGGGTTACATCAGGGCAGTGCTAGCAGTCCTACCTGATTTAGGAAGGGCTTTAGCCCAACAGGAGGCTGCTCTTTGGTGGCCATCACCTCCTCTCCCTCCAGCCTGCCCCATGTACCCTGAAGCCCTCCCCGAGGGAGGGTTTTCTGGGAAGCCTCTTCAGCTAATATCCTTCCATCTTGTCTGACGTGCTCCCTCGAGGCCTCTCACTCCAGCCCCCCGCTTCTCCAGCCCCATCAAGACTTGGAGGTAGAAGTAATTCATGTACAAGGAGGCGGCACGGCCACCTTCTCAAGGCCAACCCTGTCCATCACCTGCCTGCTAAGGACACAGTGATAACAGAAGCCTCAGAGCTGGAATGGAGCAGAACAGGCTGCAGAGAAGACTTCTGGCAGCCGGGAGCTCCCCTGGGGCCTGGGCAGTGCATCCCAGCCGGCGAGCGGGGAAGGCAGGCGGCAGAGGAGACCAGCAAGGCTGCATAAAGCTGCTTGAACCTGTCCACTAAGGCTCCTCCCTGTGCTAAAAAGGGCTCAGCCCTCACTATGCCAGGAGCCGTAGCTTCCATTCCAGGCCACTCTGCACCTGTTGGCAGCAAGGGGCAGGTTTCCTGCAACAAGCAGGGGCTCGCAGTGGTGAGTCCCACAGATCTTCAGGAGCCAAGAAGCCTTCCTAGAAGCAAAACCACCTGGGGGGAGGGGTAAATACACACTAATGCCTGGCCATGGAAGGAGGTGGGTTCCTGCCCCAAAGGTTGGCCCAGCCCTAACTGAGCCCTGTACTAGCATCACAGTGGCCTTTAAAGAGCCAGGGACAGGGAGGTTGTGAGGGGGAAAAACAGTTGTACAGCAGTGTGCCACCTCTGGTGTTCAAGGTCACAGGCGCTGCAAGCTGGCTCGCAGCCCTCTGCTGAGGTATCGGGGTTGAGAGGCTCATTGCCTAGCTACCCCCAGGCTCTCTGCCACCCGGTCCAGTAGCTACAAGGCTCATCCCTTCTTTTGTCCCAAACCTCACCACATTTGTCTCTAGCAGGTCATATTTGTCTACTGTCCTAGAGCTTTTAAGAGTCAATAAAGAGGAAAGAAAGGCAAAGCACAGCACGTCGTGGTGTTGAACAATAACTGACCTTCTCCAGGGAGGGGAAGTTTCTTGACCACATGTGGGCTACACAGGGCACAGCTGACATGGGAGCCCCAGGAGAGGGTTTGCAGCTCTCCCTGTCCACAACTATAGCCCTGTAGCTACAGATGATCTTGCTTCCCCCAAGGCCCATCACGAAGTGACCAAAAAAACCAAATGCAGTAAGACCAGGCTATTAGCATGCAAAGCAAGAAGTCACTAGTTTATTTAAAATAAGTTATGGACACAGGTTGGGTAATTAAAATAGCCAGATAAAAATGTCATTAAAATGTAATTCATTCAAAGTCAAATTCATTCTAAGCCCTGAGGGCAAAGCAGATTGGGAGGGGTGGGGGGAAACAGGACTGCCTCTGAGCCCCTCCCTGCCTGCCTGCAAAGGGGGAGCAGCTCCCCACAGAGCTGAGGTCATGGGCCCTGAGGTTCTGCTGCTTGCCTCTGCTTGCAAGACGTATCACACAGGTCACAAGGCTTCAGGTTTCAACCGTCCTCCAGGGACTCAGTCAAGCATAAGGCAGGGCTGGGCACTGTTGAGCTTTATAATTCATTTGCAGAGTAAAATCCCCTTAGTCAGATGCTGTGAAAAGTCATGCATAAAAGGGCCCAGGTTGGGGTCAGGAGTCTTCAAAGTCTACCCCAGCTGGTGCCTTCTTACTGGAAGAAAAGGGAGAAGAGAGTGGGGGTTTGAATACTGGATGTAGTCATTTTCCAGCTCCTGATCCATCAGCCATCTTACAAGCACATTCCCACAGAAGCTACCAGGCAACCCATGAGCACATGTCTGCCCAACCCAGCCCTGGGGGTCAGGTAGGGCCCAGCTGAGTGCTGGGCCACGGTACTGGACTTACTGGGGCTTGGAGTCCAGGAGAAGATGAGACATTGAGAGTTACCTTTTGAATCCAGGGTTTATGAGAGACTCTCCTGGGACTCTTCTCTTGGCCAGAACAGCTGAGCCTCCACCTTGATTCTTCCTGGGACTCGGATCTGCTTGGAAAAGAGAAGACTTGCTGGTGAAAGGGCTGCCCTTGCCAACGAAGAACAAGCACAAGCCTTGTGGGGTAACACCTGGCTGCACTTAATGGGGTCCAGAGCTAGAAAGAACCCCAGGGGCCCTCTGCATGCAGTGGTCTTGGCCAAGCCCCATCCCTTCTCTGCCTCTAAGGAAGGCCAACAGGAGCTTTGCTTTGGGGACTGGAAGGATCAGATCTGTGCCTGCTTATGTTCAGAGTCCCAAGTTGCCATGAACAGTGGTGGAGATCTCAGCTGGCACCAGGTCCGAGACAGCAGAGAGGAATCTCTCCGCCATGGTCCTGGATGGAGCGACACTGGCTTAAGAGCCAAGCAAAAAGGTTTCAGTGCCTGGCGGCATTCACACTGCAACTCCAGTTCGAGGGGAACATGGGTAATACTGGCCAGTGCACCTGCCTGGTGGTGCATTGTCATGGCAGACATTGTATCATTTCCTGATCTGAAAGACTCTGCAGCCCCCAGCACCAAATCATGGCTGCATTTAAGGAAGGGTGCCAAATTCATGGCTCGCAGAGTCTTCTGCAGTGCCCAGATCCAACTGCAAGAGTAGCAAGCTGCAGGCAGAGCAGCAAAGTCCTGGCATCTAGGTTGCCCCCCCCTTCCCCCCCAGCTCCCTACCTGGCATCAACAGCTTTTGGTTTCTGGGTTGGTTCTTCTCAGACCTGCACACAGCAGCAGCAGCAGCCGCAGCAGCACCTTCTGCCGCTAAAGAGGGCAAACAGAAACAACCACATCAGATAAAGGCTCTTGGCAAGTCCTGCTCCAGGTGCAGAGGCCTGCTTCACCCAGGGCAGGAGTACAGCGAGGAAAGGGAGGCGAGTGATGCTGTACCTCACACACACACTATGCTCTCCACGAGCAAGCTCCTGCTCTTCCTCCCAGGGCTCATAGCCCCGCAACCTCCATCCCATGTCCACAGGGGAGTCATTGTTATCGCTGTGTGTGGCCACCAGCATCCCATGGCAGGGACCTCCGAGGTCACCATTTGCATGGTGCCAGCTGCATCCATGCATTTACACCAGCGGTCCGCAAAATATGGCCTGTGGGCCAGGTCCAACTCAAAGAGTGATTTTGCCCGGCCCGCAGTAGGTCCTTCAGCTCCACCTGGCTCAGGACCAGGAGGGAAACACTGAGATCTTGGGGTGATGACAGTGCAGGGCCGGGGCAGAGCCCCAGTTCTGAGAGCAGGGACATGCCCTGAGTGCATCACAGTTCTGCCCGGCCCCCCACTGTCACCGCCCCAAGATCCCAGGGTCTCCGGGAGCCATGCAGGCAGGGCAATCTGACTGCATCCGCCTGGCAAAGTACGCTACCCGTGTGGCTCCTGGCCAGTCTCCAGGAAGACCCTGGGATCTTGGGGCAGTGATTGTGTGGGGCTGAGGCACAGCCGCAATTTGTTCTCTAGACAGTCCCCCATCGCAGGGGCATGTGGACAGCAGATCACAGCTCTGCCTTGGGTCCCAGGCCCCGGCCCCATGCTGTCATCGCCCCATGATCCTGGCCTCACCTGCCCCTCCCACTCCTGAACACCACTCCCAGCCTGCCTGTGGCCCCAGCCTACATAGGGAGTTTTGGTGAGCTGTTGCAGGGGTGTGGGCAAAGAAAGGGAGGGTATGCTGACCCAGCCTGTGGGCCTAAATAATTGCCCACCCCTGACTTACATGCTTGGGCAGCAAGGAACTCACTGGGCTTCCCTTCTTCTACCCAAACACCCAGCACCTCCTCACCGACCCATGTGGGTTTTTACCCCTATAGCAGAAAGACCCATGCAGGGCTCCAACAGAAGGCAACTTCCCTTCTCTTGTGTGTCTGGTTGCACAACAGACTCGAGTGTTTGATTGCACAATATCAACCCAGCCCAGCCCAGCCATGCATCAAGAGCAGGTGCAGGCTAGTTCTGGACTGGTCATTGCCCAGGTGACACAAGTAATTCATCTTCCCTCTGCCTGGCTCACAGCAACACCTGCAATGGCTGAGTCAGGCCCCTTTTCAAACTCACAGTCCTGTTCCAGCCCCATGTGTGCAAGATGCACAGGGATGATACAAGCTGCCTTGTCTTTCCCCTTCTTCCAGAGTCACAGGATAACTGTGCCATATCCTCATCACGTGCCCCAGGTACCCCAGCACAGCTCTGACCTCTGCCAGCCCAGAGCATGTTCTGCCCAGGGCTGGTCCCGCTGCAGCCTAGCTTTCCAGAAGCAGGTAAGATTTTTATCCGTTGTTGGTAGCCAAGGTGCGGCAGCCCTGGAACACTGCGCTCCTACCATACCAGGAACCAGCATTTCATGGTGCTGCAATGAGGGAGCATCTCTCCAGACCACTCAAGAGGTCATGCTCTGAATTAAAGTGGAGCTCAGATTTAGCAGCTCTACTGAGAGCTGCACTCCCTCCCTCCCCTGCCCCCCAAAACAGGCATGCACATATACACATGCCTGGTACCTTCAAGACGTTTTTCCAAGCGGCTGACACAACCCATGAGGCCAAACATCAGAGCCTGGAGCCGCATCCTGGCTTCAGAGGAGGGGAGTTTGAAGAGGTCAAAAGTCAGGCTCCAGGCATCTTCCTTGAGCTCCAGAGTGGCTCTGCCGTTGTGCACCGTCAGGGCAGCCGTTCTGTGCTCAAAGGCTTCTCTGTATAGGCAAGAGACTGAAGTGACACAGGGGCCTCAAAGCTAAGCACGAAGAGACTGGATCATCCGGCCCCACAGCAGGGGGACCGTGCAAGGGATCTCACCTGAACTTTGTGCTGTAATCCTCAGAGATCCCGCTCTGGGCCATCTGAAACGCAGAAACCACAGAGGAAGGCTGAGCTGCCAGTGACGGACAAGCGGGGAACAGATCCATTTTCACCTCATGCCTTGGTTAGGGCCATTCTACATCTACTCATCGCTCTGTCTGCCTCACTCCTGAGACCACCCCAAACTCAAATAAAGGCATCCCACCACCATCCCACCCCGATGCCACTCTTGAGCTCTGTCTCAGGTGTGCTGGAGAGCACTAGGATGTGCATGCGCAGAGCAAAAACTAGTGCAGGCTTCCCAGCCGGGCTCTCAGGAGTGCCACAGAAGCAGCGCAGACAGTGCCTTAGTGACCATCCAAGTCCTGGGACAGAGATGAGTCAGGCACACCCCCCCAACAAATGTCAGAGTAGAGCCCAAGCTGTTTCAAAGGAGATTCCCTCATGCCACACTATCTCCAGAAGCCCACTCCTCCTCTCTGCAGACAATGCTCATGAGAAGATGGCTGCAGGGTGACCCACCGGGCGTTACTGTTTCCCTCCCCATGCACATGGAGACACCAAGTGACTGAAACCCATTTCCAGCCCCAGTGCTGCAAGGCAGTTTGGCACATTTCAGCCTGACACCACATCACCTGCACTGGGCAGATGGGCACAAGAAGCAGAGGGACAGGTCACTGCATGGTCATACCCGACACACAGGGTGGATCGTTCATAGACTTGAAGGACCCCCATGGTGCATGGAGTGCGACCCTGAAGTTGCATGTGCCCGACTGCATGGGCTCAGTAACTTGAGTCCAGAAGTTAGCCCAGAACTCGAGTGGCAGGAAGGCAGCCAAGCTTGCCTTGGAGAGAGATCACCCATTGCTTCCTTTGATACCTTCTTTCACTGGTTAATCAGGCTATAAAGAACATGTGTCTTGTTTCCTATTTGAATGTGTCTGATTCTTTATCTTCCTGCCCTTAGCCCTTGTTATGGCTGCCTCTGATAAAGGAGCTTTTTAGTTCCCAGGATTTTCTCCCCAGGAAGGTAAGTCTTTACTGCAAACAAGGCAATCAATATCAATTACTGGTTTTAGAAGCCTGGATAATCACCTTTTACAGGTATAATCAAGGGCTCCATTTCTCTTATAGTTGTTTTGTTTTCCAGTTTCCTGTGTGTGTTGTCAGGCCAATTCCAGTGGTTTCAAATAAACTGCTATACTCTGTGTTTTAAACTGCCTGCTTTAAACCACGTGAAATTTAAGCTCCCTGCCTCTGCAGACCTGTTTCAGCTGGCTAGATGCGAGTGGAGCCCTTTATAACTAACATCTCAGCTGTTACACTGCCCGTGTTACCCACATGTCTTTCCAGCTTCTCCTGATTGAAGTCAGTGCTCCAGACCTCAGATGCGTTGGTTACACTGGGGAAGACAAGAGCGGATGGGATTAGAACAGGGGTGGGCAATTATTTCGGGCGGAGAGCCGCTTACTGAGTTGTGGCAAGCCATCGAGGGCCGCATGATAGGCAGCCCAGGGCAGATAAATATTAATTTTCTAAATTTTTTAGGGGCCCCGCGGGCCGGATAGAATGGCCTGGTGAGCCGCATCCAGCCCCCGGGCTGCATTTTGCCCGCCCCTGGATTAGGAGGATCCTGTCAACCTGACATCTGTCCAGTGGCTTTGTGCCAAAGGCAGAGCAGCCTTTTCCATGTGGGATGTTTTACATTCCGTGTTTTCCCTGGCCACTTTTACCCTCTTCCCTTGCTCTGGGGAAGACCCAAGCAAAGGGGAGTGACAGGTGCTGGAAACCCCGTCTGCAAGAGACAGGGTGACATTTGCCAGCCGCAGAAGTGTCTCTGCTCCTAGTCGCTGGCACAGCTGTGACAAGAGCAGGTCAACAGAAACCAGAGGGAAGCGCAGTTTACAGCCCGCCGCCTTTCAGCGCCAGACTCGCTCGCAGTCCTTGAAATGAAGGCACCGGGGCCGGTTCTCACACACGGGTGCCCTTGCACCGCTCCGGCTGCGCCAAGGGACTCGAAGCCAGTGCCACCTGCGTCCCCTCTGCCCCCTCCCCGGCAGCCGGGCGGGCTCCCGCCGCGCGG
>NW_005842042.1:2457506-2477236 GCF_000455745.1 Alligator sinensis
GGCGAAGAGGGCCCCAGCCGGCGGCTCCATGCCCGCGGCCCGACGGGGCGGAGCAGCCTGAACCCACCCCCGGCTCCGCCCCGCCCCGCGCGGCGTTTAAAGGGGGCTGCCCGGGGCTGAGCCCCGCATCGCTGCCTCCTGCGGGTGCCGCGCCCTCCAGCTGGGTCCGTGCAGGGGCTGAGTGAGCCCCTGGGGACTCAGCCGGGACCGGCTCCCAGCGGTGCGGGATCCGGGCTCCCCCGAGACGCGTTTGGCTGTTGGCTGCTGGAGACAGAGTCCTTTAAATCCCAGCCGACAGCGAAGCAGCCCAGGAGCCAGGTGACTCCTTCCCCGGCAGCCCGGCCCTCGGGTGGGGCCCGCGCCCGTCTCCTGCAGCGACCGGCCTCCTCCCAGCCTTGGGCTGGTGTCGGGGCGTGAGGCGTGAGGTGGGCGCCCACAGCCCGCGCTGGGGCACTTGCTCCGGGCAGCCAGGCTGAGGAGAGAGGGAAGGGAAAGGCACAAGGGAGAAAAGAAACAAAACCCTCCCTGGGGATACAGACTCCTGGTTTTGCACCTGCCCCTTCCAGCGGTTCCAGGGGGTAGCGCGTGTCTGGAGCTTGTGCCAGCAGTGCCGCCCTATCTGCTGCTTGCAGGAGGCTGGCGTGCAGCTGCCCACGCAGACCTTGCTGCTGGCTCCCAGAAGGTGCTGGCAGGGCAGGGGATGTAGCTGCACTGGAAGTTTGCTCCTGTCCTTGTTGTGGCCCAGTCAGCTTGCTGAGATGTGCAGCCTCCTCCCCCTGCTGCTGTCCCCTGATCCCAGGCAGGCGGTACCAGCTATCCAGGGCCTACTGGGTGACCTCCAGCTGGACAAAGAAAGCACGCTCGAGGCTTTCCTGGGAGATGCCAAGTGTGAGGAGTACTTGTGGGCTCTCTGCAAGCTTCTGGCTGTTCCTGATGTCAGGTGAGTGAGGTCTGAGGGGTCAGCATGCCTCTGTAGCACAGCTCTGTGGATGCACAGTTATCCCATGCGTACTGTGTGATGGAGATAGCTGTGCCCTAGTTTGCATTCACTTTATCCCTGTGGCTTACTTGAGCTCTGTTCACTAAGCCGTTCCATGGCTAGCCAGGGTCCCCTGAGGTGGGCACAATGGGTGATGGGCAGTCGAAAGCTCCAGTCCCTGAACAGGTGGATTAACAGAAACTATGGAGCAGTCCTGGTCCCTGCACAGTGGGCAGCCAGGCCCCGTGAAGACCCAATCTGAAGCCTCTGGGAATCGGTAGCAAGTTTCCAGTGGGCTTTGGATCAGGCTTTCAATGAGGTATAGCTTGGGATTGGGCCCTACTTTTCTGTCTCCCAACCACCTGATGGATGTCCTATGGAGACAGGACAATGGGAGCCTTTAGCCCTGGTTTGCTGTGTAGCAACAGGCTGGGAGAAGATAAATGGCTCCCATTGTGCGTATGGTGTTTGCACCCAGCAAGCTGTCATAACACGGTACACAGCTACAAAGCAAGGCAAACAGGGCCCAAGCTTGGCAGAAGCTGTGGAGGCTGTGCTACTGCTGTTCAAACAGCAAGGGTTCAGACCTCTGCCCAGTGCTAGGGCCTGAGCTCTGACTCCAGCCATGGCAAAGCCCCCAACATCTGGAGGAGCCAGCTGTGCCACTCAGCTGTGTGGCATAGCTTCCCCTGCCTGGCTCGGAGCTAGCTGCGTTCTCTTTGTGCATTGAGGCTGCTCTGTTCTTTTCCTTGTCTGAAGCCACCCACTGGTCCCCCTCACCCCTGGCTGCTCCCAGGGGCCAGGTGGTGGCATCCTAGGAGGCTCCTACCCAGGGACTTTAGCCTCTAGCAGACAGCTGGAGGCTGCTGGACACTTAAGCTGAGGCCAAAGCAGCTGAGGAACAACAAGGACAAGGAGTCCAGGCATGGGGCAAGGGAGCTGCAGGCACCAAGAGCTAATCTTTTAACCTTCTCACTACTGGACCCTAAAGCAGCTTTGGTGGGAAGGAGGCACATGCTGGAGTGAGTGTCCATGTGCTCCGAGCCTCCCAGGGCAATATGGTGGGGCACAGCTGGGCCCCGAGTTGTGCCCCCAGACTGGGTGAAACAGCTACTGCCCAAATATACCAAGGCAGCACTGGATCCGTAGTCTAAGCAGCAGCCGTTCTCAGTTGAGTTGGGGGAGGTTGCAGCTGCTTACGCCAGAGATGAGCGTGGCCCTGTGTAGTTTTTATTCATATGCAAGTCAAGCTACTGCCAATCCCAGCACGAGCCTGGGCTTTGTTTCACTGAGTGTGTACACAGTGTCTAGGGCTTTCCCTTGGCAGAGCCTTGGCAGCAACCCAGGGCCCCAGCAGGGAGCTGAGCTGGGTGAGAGATACATGGATGCTCTCACACCTCTCTGCTCCCCCAGCCGTGCCTCTTTTGTCTCCTCCACCCACTCTTGCACCACCCCTCCTCCCCTGGTGCCCCCTACCCCTGTGGGTAGATTCTGATGTAAGGGTCCCTCAGGGTGCTTGGAGAGCAGTGGCCTGGCCTAAGGAAGTATGCGGGCTTTCTGTTCCTTCCACAGTCCCTGCTGAGAGGCATGGTGTGGGAATGGTCAGCCTGCTGCAGAAGGCCCAAAGGTCAGCAGCAAGGGCCTTGCCATGGTAACAGCCAAAACAGCCTGGTGGAGGCAGGCTTTGGCTTGGAGCTGTGACTTCCACTGACCTATCCTACTTCACACCAGATCAGAGCATCACAAGCACACTTAGCCTGTCCTGCCTGCGCCTAAGGATGCTCAGCCTCTCCCAAGAGACAGCACAAGATCAGGGCCCCTTTGTCCTCTGATGGCTTCCAGCACTGGGCCTCAGCTTCACCTTGCATTCCTTCTGCATGCCTTGTTTTAGCTCTTGTCCTCTCCACACCTCTGCTCTCACCTGTCGGCACTAGGATGGTTGTCAGGGTCCCTGGCTGTAGCTTTAACATTTCACCCCTGCACAAAGCAGATGTGAGCCACCTCCCAGGTAGTGCGTACTCTCCCTTCCAGTGGGCTTGGGAAGGGTCTCTAGCGAGGATGAAGCTAAGAGTACCAGCCAGCAGCTCAGGGCTCCAGAGGCACTGAGTTTGCTTGGGCTCAGAGTGTGTCAGTCTCACTCAGCCACAGGAAAGACCTATTTGCTGAGCTTCTGGCCAGCAATGGGATCTTCATGTATATGCATATACATACCAATACACACACGTACCCATATCTGTACCCATAAGCACATGTTCGCCCATACCTCAAATGCTAGGCTGAAAATGCTTAAAAGCCTACAACTAAAACTGTTAGACTTTATAGGCTCCTAGGCCAGCCTAAAAAAATCTAGTCACAGCCCTTGGGAAACATGGCCTCTTGCCATGGTAGGTGACCTTTAACATGGTGGCACAAGGGGCCTTCTCTGCCCTTGCCATGACCAGCCAAGGGTTCTATATCCTGCACCCAGCTCCTAGCTAGCACCTCTGCAGCCCTGCCCACCCGGGAGGAAGCAGGAGTCTTGCTACCGACCTCTGTGCTCTGTGCTGGGTGGGTAGGGTATGAAGGCACCCACATCCTGACTGGCACTCTGCTGTCTGTGCCAGGCTGTGCAGCTATGCCGCCTACATCCTGGGGACCATTGCAGAACACGAGACTGGAGTGGCACGCCTGGTGGCACTGGCAGAGGGCCATGATTCAGACTCTGGGGTTCTCCTGGGCATGCTGAATGCCATGCTGACGTGGGACGACACAGAGGCTGTGATGAATGCAGCAGGCACCCTGGCCTCTCTGGTAAGGACCTCAGGGTGAAGTAGGGGTGGGTTGGGAGGTTAAGGGGCAATTATATCTCAGGCAGAGTGAAGCAGCCTCAAGTTCTGTATAAAGAAAGGGCCATAAATCACTGCATGTATACCCCCTTGGGTGGGTATGTGGGACTTCTGAGGGATTGTAGCTGGCACAAAGCTCATCCCTAATGCCCAGCTTCCCTCTCTTGTGCCTTCAGAGGCACAGCCTCCAAGCCTTGCTGAGCTGCTGGCCTGTCTCTCCAGGCCTTGGGCCCTGCCCACAACCTCCCCAGTTAGTCAGCTGCATGCACCGTCACCCTGGCAAGGTATGGCCTTCATCACCTGCAGGTCAGAGGACTAGGGCCTATTTTTCAGAGGAGCCGAAGGTCCCTGATGCTGTGGAGTATGTGCCGTTGAGCAGGAAGCTGGGACTGGGAGGAGTGGACGGGCTCAGACTGGGCTGCCGCTTTATGGCACAGAGCCCCACTTACAAAACCTGATGCAGAAGCACTGGCTTGTGGGGCTACCCGTGCTAGTGCTTGGACAACACTTCAACCTGACAGAGCATGGTTTGTTGGTAGACCTCTAAGTGCTTTACAAAGGAGGCTGTCTTGGTGATGGGGAAACTGAGGCACAGTGTGGGGAAGCAGCTGGGCCACGGTCACACAGTGGCTGCCTTGGAGATAGTTCCCAGGTGTACTGACTGCTCTACCCACTGGCTAATACTGCCAATCTGAGGCCGATGGTGTGAGGGGAGGAAGCTGGTGCCCCATTAACCTCCCCCACAGACTCCTCCCTGCCACTTCTAAGGGACTTCTCCAGCTCCCTTGGTTTCACTTCTTCCTCTCCTGAGGCGGAGACAGGTCCCGGCCGGCAGTGGCTCCTCCGGGACCCGAAAGCTGAGGAGGTCATTGAGAAGCTTGTGGTGCTGCTGGGCTCGACTGATAGACAGACGGCCAGCAACTCTGCCTTGGTGCTGGCCCGACTCGCTATCGCCTCTGAGGGCTGCAGAAGGCTGCTGAGCCATCCCCAGGCTGAGCAACTCCTGAGGCAGCTCATCACATGCTTGGAGGCAGAGGAAGCAGGTGGGTTGGAAGGGTGAGGTGCTTGGTGCTGGTGGGGGAGCAGGATCTGGGAGTGTCTTGGAGACTTTCTGGGTGAAGAAGTGAGCAATCAGAAAATGAGAGAGCATGTGAGCATGGCAGGGATGTGCCTTGGGGAATATGTACAAATTATAGCCAAGGAGAACGCATCTGTCTGGCTATTGTCATATATTCCTATCTAGCTTTAGAACTTCCCTGGCTTTAGCCTCTTAAGTCTCAGGTGGCCTGGACAGGACTGTTGGCAAAGCTAGAACCTCAGCCTGAATTTCTTCTAGCTCTTTGTGCTAGAAGATGAGACTGACAGTTGATGAGACTGATCAGGACTGGCTGCTAGCCTGAGTCAGCAGCACTGCGCTGCTCTCCATGGGCTGCTGCAGCCTGGCACCTGGGCACACCCCCACAACCAGCCAGCTGTCCTCCTGCCAAATCTTAGGGCACTCTGAACCAAACAGAGCAAAGGAGCTGTCCAGCCCCACCCTTCGCACCACATCTGCCCTTCGTGCCACCCCCTCTTCCTGCAGACGAGGCCCAGTCTTTCTGAGCTGCCTCTTTTCTTGTTGGGATTCCAGGCTGCAGAATGAACGCTGCCTTCGCACTGGGGCGCCTGTGTGACATGGACCTTGGCCCCCCCCGGCTCCTTGCCCTCCCAGAAGCCACCAGCATGGTGAGGGGGCTGGTCTTGTTTCCTTCCAATCCACAGGGGATTGTCAGGGACTCCATGGGAAAATAATGCTCAAAAAGAAGGTAATAAATGCCCCTTGAGTTTTTCCTGGCCACTGCTACATCCTGGCCTGGCCTCAGCCCTGCATGTGATGAGATGAGGAGGCAGGTGCCAGGACGAAGCATTGGGTCTGCTCAGACCACCTGGCTGAGTAGGCACAAGCCTTGGTGAACCTAACCTGGGTGATCAATGAGATGTTTCTTTTTCAGGTCCATGCCCTGGTGTCTGTGATGGCCAGTGGGGACTCAGGAGGGAGCCGCAATGCCTGCTTCGCACTCAGCTGCCTGGCTGCCAGCAGAGAGGGACATGGTCATGTCATGCGTAGCCCTGCCTTCCCCTGGGCCCTGGATACACTCTGCCACCTGCTTTGTGCAGAGGAGCAGGAGTCCTCCTGGTTCGCTGCCATGTGGGTCCTGATTCCCTGCGCATGCGTGGGGACAGTGGGGAGGCAGTTTTCTTCCCCAGGGGCCAGTAGAGCAGTAGGAGCCAATCACCTGGAACAGGCAGGTGCAGTGACATGGCAGTAGGAGCTGATGGGGAAAAAAGCAGGAGGGCACAAAGCTGTGCAATGGGGCAGTGGGAGAATATGGCATGGAGCTCCCATGCACCCAGGGTGGAGTCAGTGATGAGGAGCTGTGCTGAGCGATCAGACCTTGCTTTCTCATCCCCATTTGTTTAATTGGCAATGGTAGCTCCTCCCTAACTGACTCATGGGCTTTGACCCATTACAGATCACATGCACCCTTACTCTTTGGATCAGGTTGCCACACAAATAGTCCTTCCCTTGCTCCCGGTATCTATGAAAGCAGCCCCCTCCTCTGCTAGACAAGGTGCATGACCGGTGTCTCTCTTGTTTTGCAGGACAATGAGAGTGCTGGCCAGCCAGCGCCCAGGTGTGGTGAAGCTCCGACAGCACCCCCACCTGGAACATGCTCTGCAGGTACTTTGTCAGGGGCAGGGCAGGGGAAGTGGGCCGGGCTGGGCCGGGTTTGTCTCAGCCACACTGAAGTACATCCAGAGAATCTCGCCAAGAGCTCAGCGCTGAAGAGATCCCAGGTTGACCTGGCTAACAGAAATCAGACTCAAGCCCCTGGGAGCCTCCCAAATAACTCTAGAGGTCAGAATCTGGACCACTGTATGACTAAATCCTCAATCATTTATTTCTGACTGCACACAGAATGTGCTAGGTGCTGTATAAATAGAGAGCAGGGGTGGCAGGCCTGCAGCACAAGTGTCCCAAGGGGTGTGCAGTAGACTGAAGAGGGGGCAGGCAGCCCAGTGTCAGGTAGGGGAGCAGAAAGCAGAGCAGCAGAGCAGGCAACGGAAGGGGATCAGAGCTGCCAGAAAGGTTGCCCGCCCCCCCCCTCTGATATAGAGGAAAATGCTCGCTCCCCAGGGCAACAAACAACCAAGTGACACTGCCCACTGGGCATTGTTCCTTCAGTCACGGCCCAGAAGTCGTGTACAACTAGTTGAATGTGGTCTGTCAAAACTGCTTCTCTAATGGGTTTTCAACTAAAAGAAAGGTTATCAGGAAGAATGACTGCCTTGCGTGGAAACCTGTCTTTCTCATCAGAAATGCCAGCACAAAACCTAAAATGGTCCGTTTTGGCTGTGCTGCCATGGGGCTTCGTGGGAATAGTAGGTCAGTTGCTTTACGTCCTTGCTCCCTTCTGCAGACCAGACTCCCTGCTATGAGTAGAGACAGGTCTTTGTTAGCTACGTTAGTCTGAAGTCAGGCAGAAGGCAAGATAAGTGGTACCTTACAGACTAAATAAAGCAGAGATGCAAACACTTTAATAAGCAGCAACTTGCTTTATCAGATCTGATAAATGATGCTGCTGCTTACAAAAAGCTCTGCATCTGATTCAGTTAGTCTAGACGAGTGGCTCTTAACCTTTCTAGACCAGGACCTCTCAAAAAGTGCCAGCTTTTAGTTTTCTTTTGTTGACTCCATAAAAATAATAGAGCAATGCTTCTGTTGCAAAGAGCTCCACAACAGGGCAGCCTGTATTTAACACTGTGGATTCCTATTTGACATTTCTGTGTTTTATTTTGTGAATCGTGTTTGCCCACCTAAGCACTAACATTGCATGGCACCTTGCGGCACCCTTGAAAGGATCTCAAGGCAACCTCACTGAGTATCACTGTAGATACAAATCTACCCTGCCTTCTAGCACGACTCTCTCTCTCATGATGCACCACAGCCAGGGTCTCCCATGATGCATTGCAACCATTCTCCAAGGGGGGGGATATTCCAGATGCACTCTGGGGGATGTAGTCCAATGAGGGTACCTGGGCTGTATAAAGACTGGGAGCATTGGGGGGGGGGCGGTATCCAAGCTATGGTTCCCATGAGACTCCAAGGAAACTTCTCTGAGTGAAAATATTTCAGATTTTACCCAAAATATTGTGAGACTTGAATTTTCCTGAGAAATAGACATTTTCTGCAGTCCACCTCTCTCCTTCCTGCCCAGCCCTGCTTATGTACCACCACCTACCTGCACTGCAGTCACAGCCCTGCCCTGCGAGTGCTGTGATGGCAATGCTCTCTCTCCACAGGAATTGTCTGTTTCGAAGACAGCCGGGAAGGAGCTGTTGGAGGAAGTGACTGTCACCCTGGCCAAGCTCCAGCGCCCCCCTAAGCCCCTTCCCCCAGAAGCCAAGGTGCTGGATTCTGGGGCAATCCAGGTGTCCTGGAAAGGCTTTAGGCCTCAGAGCGGGCTTGAGGTCCATTACAGGTAAGAGCCCACTCTACCCTGGGAGCCTACAGGGAGGAGCAAGACAACCTCTGGGGTGATGATGGAGAAAGATCCCAGGCTGGTCCTCTATTTAGACTTCTAAGAGTCAAGATCCACTCTTGTCTGCATCTCTGTAGTCCTGACAGGACTTATTCCACTGAAGTCAATGGGCTGAATGGTGATCTTAGTTTGGTTTTAGACTAACTGGACACCAGTGGAGTGACTCCTGATTTCTGCTGGAGTTGCAGTGTTAGCTGTTCGGATGATAGGAAAGCCCCCTAGGATTGCTTCAATATCCTAGAAACTGCATGATAGCAGTTTTCAGATACTTGAAGGGCTGCTGTGAAGAAGGAAAGCGCCTTTTCTCTTGCTGGAGAAAGGAGGATGTGGACCAATGGCTTGAAGTTGCAGCAAAGTAAGTTTTAGACTGGGTATCAGGGAGAATTTCTTCACTGTTAGCATCATGAGGCAGTGGAATAGACTGCCATGGGAAGTTGTGGACTCTCCATCACCAGAGGTGTTCAAGAAGAGGTTGGACAGCTACCGGTCAGGGAGGATTCTAGGTGTAGCTTTGCCTATATTCTACTATGGGTATTTCCAATGCTTCTGGGATTGGGTTGTCATGTCCGTCCCCCACTTACCTGCTACATGTGTCAAGGTGTTTTTAAGCCTCCCTCAAAGGGCATTGGGTGTCAGTAACAGCCAGTGCTGGGGATGTTGACTGGGATGTGCCAGTGCTCCTGCTGGGATCAAAGCCAGAGGTTCCTGAGTAGAAGGTCTTGTCCCGCTGCTCAGGGTCAGATTGATCACCATATTTGGGGGCAGGAAGGAATTTTAGCCTGTGGTCAGATTGGCACTAACTGTAGGGTTTTTTGCCTTCCACTGTAGTGGGGGGGTGCACTTCTACCTGGGATCTCTCAAGCATTATTGACACCTTTTATAGAAACACCTTTGTTGGCTGCCATGGTTCCTCTGCTTTACCTGTGGCAGGTTAGGGTGTGATGTCTTGTGCTGTGTCAGGGTTGACAGTTATCTTACATAGAGTTTAGATTATAGATTGTATAGGTGGTTGGAATAGGGATGATCCTACCTCAGGGAGGGGGTTGAACTAAATGACCTCTGGAGGTCCCTTCCAGCCCTACTGCTCTATGACTGTGACTCTAAGGCAGTGATCTCCAACTTTTTAAAGCAGATCACCTTTGGCATTTAAAGCAAACCGAGATCTCCTGTGTGCTGCTGCCACCCCCTCCCCCTCCATCCAACAGGTAAGTCTGTGGGGAGAGAAGGGGTGGGGGCAGATCGCGGCAGAGGGATAAAAAATTATTTGGGGGCATGCCTCCCCAGCAGTTAAGTCCCACCTGGCTGGGGCCCCACGCAACTTGCCTCTTCTCCTGCCTTTACAGCACTTTTCCCTCGCTGCAGGGGCCTTGATCTAGCCCCCACCCCTTCCCTTTCCCATGGACTGACCTGCTGGGCTGGGGCATGAGCATGCATGCATGCAGGCACTCAGCCCCCCATCCCAGTCTCAGATCAACTCCAAGAGGCTCCAAGATCTATGATGGATCGAGATCCACTGGTTGGTGACCACTGGTCTAAGGGGTTCATCTCAAAAAGGTGTAGCTTCCTAAGTCTAGGAACAGACATTGCATTTATCCCTGGATATGTTGGAATCGTAGACAGGTGTCTCTGTTTATCCTGGAACAAAAATATGCCAGGATTGACGTGTATACACCACCCTTCTGACCAGGGCTTGCTGGGCTGTTGAATGCAGTGCTGCTTTTCTGCCATTGATTCAATTATGCTATCTTGGGATAAACTATTACTACCTTTTATCCAGGAAACATTTTTGGGGGGGTTTTATCCCAGGACAATTGATGTGAAAATCTGCATGCTTGGACTTTGTCCTAGTATGAAATGGTTTATGCCAGGATAAATGTAACATCTGTTTGTAGCCTGAGTGACTTAGAAGTTGATGGTCAAGGAATGTAGAAAATAGACGGAAGTGGTAGTGCACTGGTATGCAAGAGAAAGGAATAATATCTTGCTGTATGCATCCATGTATTGGTCTGTGATTGGATGGTTCAAAGAGGAATGTATGCATAAAGCTCTACTTTCTCAGGACAGCTTTGGATGTGTGTGCCTTGGCATTTACCCCTCCCTCCCCACCCTTTCCATCAGTTGGACAGACCAGCAAATTGGCAGTGAAGAAAAGCTCTCTAGCTTCAATTTGGTTTCTTTCACTGACTGGGGAACCTGCAGCAGTGGGACTGGAAGATGTGCCCCTGGAAGCTGCAACAAGCAGAAAGAAGAATGTAGCCTCTGACTCCATGAAAGTCCTGCCCCAGCAGGTGCCAGATCACTGCAAGTTAAACCGCATGGCCACACTCCCAACCCCCAGAGCCCAGCTCTCCCCTCGCTGACTTCAGCAGCATTATTCCTGATGTAGGGCAGTGGGGCAAGAACCACACCCCAATACACAACTGTTGGTCTGTGTTTCCTTTCCTCAGCCCCTATGGGCCAGATCCTGCACATAGCCATCATAGGACATCACATTTTTGTGTGTGCTGAGTAGACCTACTGTTTCCTCTGCTCTCTAGGCTGTATGAGAGTGGTTCCCTGCTGTACAGAGGTCCAGCCTGTCACTACATCTTGGCAAGCAGCATGCCATGCCCCAAATACCATTTCCAGCTGTGTCTTGAGATGGAAGAGGACTGTGGTCCATGCAGCGATACTACAGTGTTACGTGGAGAAGAGCCCATGCCCAGCTGTCCCTTGGATTTTCAGGTCGTAGGTCGCACAACCACTCAGCTGAAGCTGAGCTGGGCTCCCCCGGCCATGCCCAATGGCACCATTAAACACTACATGGTGTACCGGGAAGGGACAGTGGTGGGGACCACCTCAGAAGTTGGCTGCATTGTTGGAGGCCTCTCGCCAGGTATGAGCTACCGGCTCAGTGTCTGTGCATGCACCAGCACAGCCAAAGGGGAGAAGGCCTGGCTGCATGCCAAGACCCTGTCTGTGGGGGGTCATGCCCCTGAGAGATTAACTCTTGTGATCCTGGGACGCAGTGAGATCCTAGTGACCTGGGACGTGCCCAAGATGCCTCTGGGCCGCTTTTTCAACTACGAGCTGTGCCTGAATGGAAAGGTGGTCTACCTGGGTACCCAGCGCTCTTATGTGGCCCGCAGGCTCACGCCTAACACAGAGTACACCTTCACCATCAGCGCCATCACCAGTGAGGGGCGCAGCGTCAGCCGCCCTGTCACCAAGTGCACCCTCAGGCACGAGTATGGGAACATCAGCAGGTGAGGCCTCCCTCCAGCTACAGTAATTGCCATGGTGCCTAGGGACTCTGTTGTATTCAGTGCTACTGCTGCACTGGTGTCCTGCTCCCAAGTCTGGGCCCACACAGCCAGCATGATGCTGCCTCAACCATGCCCAGAACCACCCAAGATGATGTCCTGTCCCCCACCATGCACAGTCTGCCACTACCATGACACCCACTCCCTTTCTGCCCAGCTTTCCAACAGGCCCAGCCTAGTCCAAAGAGCTCTGCACCAGTATAAATTAGTTTAGATCTGAGCCAGGGTCCCCAACACCCTCCAGTAGGTATGGGAGCGCCTGGGCTTTGGGACAGTATGTGGACTCTTCTCCCACGGCCCTGATGCAGCTCCTTTGTGTCTTGCCTGCTTCCATAGGTGCCATTACTCCTTCCCTTGGAGAAGTCAGTTGGCAGCTCCTAGCAAGACCCCAGACATCAGGAGCCAGGAACCAGGGAAGGACAGAGGCAATGTGAAAGTGTCACCAAAGCCTTCTCCTGCCAAGACTCCAGGGCTCCCTCTGAAGTTGAGCAGAAGGGCCAGTAAGATTCAGGAGGGTGAGAGCACCTTGCAACCTGCTGGCAAATCCAGGTATGGCTCCATGCTTGGAACCAGACATCTGCTGGTGGTGCCCTGTCTGGGGCCTCTTCCACAAGGACCCTGAAGTTGGGAAGAGGAGGAGGAAATGGGGCAGGCCCTGGGGTCCCCTGGTATCTCTCCACCTTCCCTCTCAGAGCACTTCCCTGTCATGCTGCCAACCATGGAATAACACCTCCAATGCTGGTGTCTGGGCTGGCTGGAGGTGACTCAGACCCCATGCCATTGTGTAGTGGGAACAGACTCAGCACAAATGTCCTCCCCATGCTTCCCCTGTACCCCAGGCTTGCTACTCAGAGTCATGTCCCTCCATCTTCTACCTCAGGCCCCTACCCCATCTGCAATGGGTCTTCAGCCCAACACTAACCTGGCTCCTGTGTTTCCTCACCCAGGACAGACTCTTCTCTCTCCTTCTCCACAGAATGCAGCCAGGATATTCACATGCCTGTCCTCACCAAGGTGGGTATGAGGAATTCCCACTACACAGAGAGCAGGGCAGTAGCCTCCAACCTCACTAGCCTGGTGCCTCTGAGCTCACCTGCTTTCCAGAGCTGATGGAAGGCCAAGCAGCTGGGACCACGCTTGAGGGTGCTCCAGGTTGGGGTGTTATAGGAACAAGGAGGGGAATGGGCTGCTGGCTGGGGTGGATCACGTGCCTATTGGCCCAGGAGACTTGGAGATCAAAGGAACTGGTGTCGGACACTTGACCATTCCTGGTGAGTCTGCTATGGCCTGGAGCCCTGAAGGGAGCTGACATACCTGAGACCCATGGGCTATTCATGGACAGCCAAGCATGATTGCACTGTCAGCATGAAGCCTGCTGGTGCCAGGGTACAGAGAAATTAATCTGGGGTCAGCTTACCCATCTGTCACAAGGGCATGAGCCCCCTGCAAAATGGGGAGGGGCATAATTCAGCTCCTTTAGGGATATTGGTTCGGGCTCACTGAGTTAGGAGATAACTTGACTATGTGGACATAGGCTCCAGTGAAACTAGAGCCTCTCCAGGTGGTCCCCTCCAAGTCACTAGGACCAGCATCCCCTCTATGGCACTGGTGACTGTGGCAGGGTGACACCTGCTTCCCACCAGTGGCAGTGGGAGGAGAAGCTGACTGTTTATTGACCATTGTGTGAACAGGGGAGACAGAAGGATTCCACTAAGTACCCCAACCACCCGACTGCCCCATTTCACATGGACACCAGGCAACAAGAGCAGAGGGTATTGAACACAATGAGCTCCCACAAGCAGCCTGCACCTCAGACCAGCAGGGAACATGGCTCTACCAGCCCAGGAAAGACAAGGAAGCCCCTAGGCCCAAAGGTACCTGTGCATGCACACGTATGTTTGTGCAGGTGATTCCTTTTATGCATGTGTGCATGCTTGCTTGTGTCCACATCCTTAAATGTGTGTGTGCATGCATCCCTGATTCCAAATTTGAGTGTGTATGTGTGTTCATTTGCAGACCTATCTGGGTGAATGCATGACTGCACAGGATATGCACATGCATCTTTGCTAGCACAGTGTGTGCATGCAACCTGGAGAAAAGTCACCCAGGCAGCAGCGAGATCAGCTGCCAGACTAGATCTTGTCCCCTCTTTAGCCCACTGCTGTGGGGTAGAGAGGCAGGAGCCCAAAGTCTCACTCCATTGGGAAATGGGCTCCCATACACCTCCTCAGGAGACTGGCAGCTTGGGGTTGCTGTGGCCCAATGGTGACACCAGATTCTGAGTGAGCCTTCTCTGGAGAGGCCTGAGGACAGTCAGGGCAGAGGGTAAGTTTCATGGAGCTTCCCCAAGCCTCCATGTCAGCACTGTCTAGCTCGGGCATCCTCAGAGAGAGCCAGTTGAGGAGTGGCTCAGATCTAGCTGTGCCGCTGGAAAATAAAGGGCAAAGTATATGCTATCAGCAGGAGACCAGCTTCCTTTGGCCTGTCTGCTCCCAGCAGCCCACAGCATAACACCAGGGGAGATGGGGAGGAAGCCTGGCACAGGACCCCTTGGAATAGCCCCTCACATGGTTCCTCCCTGGTGTCTCCTTGTCTCTCTAACAGCTGGCAATGGCCCTCCCTTTCACCTGCTCAACTTGGCAGGACTCTTGCACTCCAAGAGCAGCAAGCCCTCTTCCCAGACCAGCCCTAATGCAGAGGAGACATAGGCACGCTGAATCCAAACAGCAGGAGCTGAGCTGTAGGCACTACTGCCCCTTGGAGAGCAGGGGGCAGCTCAAAGCTCCATGTGGGAGTGAGCATCTTCCAGGGATGACCCAGACAAGGTGAGCGAGTGCCTGCCCTCTGGAGCAGCTTCCTGCCCTCTTGGTGTCCTGCTCAGTGAGACTGTCCAGAGCCCACCGCTCCCTGGCTGCACAGTGGGGTGGGAGGCAGTTACAGCAGAGGGTGCAATCACGGCCAGGCCCACAGGACAGGTAGGCATTCACGAAGCAATCCACTGCTTTCCCCAGCCGGCTCCTGTCCTGGTAGGAAACCCTCGCTCCTGGCACCCACCAGGCTGCTATTGCCCAGGTGTGGCCTCTACGTCAAAGCTTTGCCATCGGGAGTACTGGCAAATGCCCCTTCCATGCTGCCAATGCCAAAGATGCCCCTGACACTGCCTATGCTCCAGGGCAGCAGAGTTCTAACCCAGCATAGCCCTGGCAGTGCCCTGCAGCAGTTGGAGGAGGTGTGATCCTGCTAGGGATCTGCCCTCTAGCAAAACAAACGTGGCTTTGATACCTCTCATTTCTGTGGCTGTGTAGGTTTATCCAGAGCTGTGCCCCTGTCCTGACAGAGGAGCAGCAGCTGTTGGGGCCCTGGAAGACACTTGCACCCAGGAAAGGTATTTGGCACCCATGGGGGATGTCTTATCATGCCAGGGCTTGGCGTGTCCTGCCGCCTGCGGTAGGACCGGACTGTGGAGGGAAGTGCCTTTAGCACTGGAAGGCCACGGTAAAATGTGTGCCTGGGGCAAGGGTGGGCAAAATACGGCCCATGGGCCGGATCCGGCTCACCGGGCCATTCTATCCAGCCCATGGAGCCCCTAAAAAATTTAGTAAATGAATATTTATTTGCCCTGGCTCCCTGTTAAAGCTGGCTGGAGCCAGGGGCAGTAGGACCCAGAGGGAGCCCTCAGCAGGCTTGAGCCCAGCCCCTCCCACCCCCAGCCAGTGTCCTGCTTTCCTGCCCTGCTCCAGCACCACCTGGCGGCTGCATCCCAGACCCAGGAGCATGGGACTGCGCTGGTAGGGTTGTGTATGTGTGTGCGTGCACATTGGCAGGGAGAGTGTGTGTGTGTGTGTGTGTGTGTGTGTGTGTGTGTGCGTGCGCGCGCGCGCATGTGTGCAGGCACAGGGGCATTGAGCATGTGTGTGTGTGCGCGTGCAGGCACAGGGGCACTGGGTGTGTGCGTGTGTGCGCGCGCGCAGGCACAGGGGCACGGTGTGTGCATGTGAGTGCGTTTGCAGGCACAGGGGTGCTGTGTGTGTGTGCACGCATATGCACAGGGGCACTGTGTGTGTGTGTGTGTGTGCGCGCGCACGCGCAGGCACAAGGGTGCTGTGTGCGTGTGTGCGCACGCAGGGATGCTGCGTGCCTGCGTGTGTGCGCGCGCAGGCACAGGGGTGCTGTGTGCGTGGGTGCGCGCGCAGGCACAGGGGTGCTGCATGCGTGGGTGCGCGCGCAGGGGTGCTGCATGCGTGTGTGCGCGTGCAGGCACAGGGGCGCTGCGTGTGTGCGTGTATGTGCACGTGCAGGCACAGGGGCACTGTGTGTGTGCGTGCGCAGGCACAGGGCATTGAGCGTGTGCGTGTGTGCGCAGGCACAGGGGCACTGGGTGTGTGCGTGTGTGCGCGCAGGCACGGGCACTGGGTGTGTGCGTGTGTGTGTGTGCGCGCAGGCACAGGGGCGCTGCGTGTGTGTGCGCGCGCAGGCACAGGGGCGCTGCGTGTGTGTGTGTGCGCGCGTGCAGGCACAGGGGCACTGTGTGTGTGCGTGCAGGCACAGGGGTGCTGCGTGTGTGTGCACACGCAGGCACAGGCACAGGGGCACTCTGTGTGTGTTCATTGGGTGAGTCCCACACACCCCCCTCCATACACACGCACGTACGCCTCTCTTCACACTGCCATACACAAACCCCAGCCACCCTCACCCCATACATACCCACACCCCACACACCCGCAAACCTATTACCACCCCCTACAATATACAAGAATAAGACTTCAGTTTAAGCTATTGTGCCGTCACCTCTATGTACACTACACAAATGCATGTAAATCAGGACAAAAATATTTTTTGCAATCAAATTAATGTTGTAGGTGATCACTTTTTAGAATATAGTTCGGTATTTTTCTGGTTCAGCAAGGGCTTTTGCCATCCCAGAAAGGAGTAGGTGCTTCTAGGGGTGAGGGGTGGGACTTCTGGTTACAAGACAGCAACCAGGGGGCGGGGCGCCTGTCAAGGGGCGGGGCTACCCATGCAGCCCTTGACAGCTTGCCAAAACTCGGTAAGCAGCCCTCCTTCCTTCGGAAATAATTGCTGGCCCCTGCCCCAGGGGATGCTCCGCAGACACCACCAACTGTCTGTAGCCTGCAGCAAGTGCTGACCTGAAGCTGCCACAGGCTGAGCACGTTACGGGTTGTGCTGTGCAGGGCATGGGGAAGTGACCCCAGAACCTCAGGGTTTGGCCCTGCCTTGTGCTGGGAGCTCCCAGCTACCTGGTTCTCTGCACTCTGCGAGCAGGACGGATGGGCCAGGGTTACCCCCAGATTTCAGGGTGAACCACTGTGAAATCAAAAGCACTGATCCTCCTTTCCTCTTTGACAGGGTTCATGGGGGGTTGTGCACAACGCCAGCCGCCTCCCCAGGCCCTACGGTTTCAGCCACCTTCTCCAGCTCACCAGGGAGACAAGAGCTTGCACTGGAAATCAGACAGGAAAAGCAGGTAAATCAAGGATGGGGGCAGAGAAAATTCCTGTGGGGAAGAGAACAGGCAATTCATCACTTTGCCCTGTGCTGGCCCACACTAGGGATCATGGGAGGAAGGGGCCTTGGGAGAAATATCAGGTGACTGAAGAATGGTCTTGTTTCTTGGGATGTTCCTGCTCCTGTGTGCTGTGATCAGGGCAGTTGCTGGTTTCTAGCCCAGTCCCCTGGCTTCCTTTGCCTTCCAGGGACCAGTGCAGTCATTCTCAACCATGGAACTGCGGCACATGCAGGTGCTGTGAGATCCTTTTCGATGTGCCACGCAATATTTGCCCTGTTAAGTGTTCCAGCACGTACGTGTGACTCACAAGAGAAACCCAGAGATTTCAAATAGGCATCCAGAGGGCCACGGACGTTTCTGACCTGTTAGGGTCTTTCTGAGTTCTTTGCAACAAGACTTGCTCCATTATTTTGTGCTTTTGCTTCCCAGGGACAGTAGCCCTTGGATGGGGCCTGTCTTGTCCTGGTGGGCAATGACAGGGCTGTGTCCAGGGGAACTGTGGTCACGGGGGGAAAACCTGCGCTGTGTCCATGGCCTGATTCTGCCTTGAATGAGCCCTGGGGGAGGCAATGTCATTCCTGGAGCCTGGATTTCCCAGTGTCCCAACCTGGGTTTTGTTTACAAGGGATGTGACTTCATGCCTATTCCCAGCAGAGGGCCCCCATGTGCCTGCCAAGCCTTGGACTTGAAGCTGTCAGTGAAAGCAACAGGGATCCCGACTGCCTCCCCAGATACCCTCTGGCAACAGCAGAGCAGAGCTCAGGATGACATCTCAGCCAAAGGATGGCACCAGAAGTGTGTGCCTGCCCCTGCCCTCGTGCAGTGCCCCAGCCTCAGCTCGGGATGACCTCACGACCTTTCACATTTGATTGAACATGACCTTGGCACAAATGAGACCAGTCTCAGGGTGCACTGTCCAGTTTCTGGGCTGGCTCATGGCTCTGCCATGCCTATTTTCAGTCACCTGCAGTAGACAGAAGTGGGGAGAGGCTGAGACATTTCTATGAGCCGAGGCATGCCATGAAGATCCATCAAAAACACACTCCCCGACACTGAGCATCCCTGCACATTTCAGCCAGTACGGGCACCCCAGGCAGGGAACACAGCCCACGCTCGCTGCCTGCCAAAGCCTGACGGGGGGCAGTGTGTGACAGGATGCCATCTGACTCAACAACACCATTCACACAGGAGACTGGAAATGCTGTGGGATTCACTCCTGCTCATGTACTTGGCTCTTCTGATGCCTCGAGATCCTTTACAGCTGCTGTAAATAAATTTTCAATAATAAAAGGGAGGAGAGGGCAACGGTGTGTATTAAAAAAAGGGAGAGAGAGAGATGTGGGGAGCTCCATGACACAAGAGTGTCACCCTCATAAGCAAGGTGCTTCTGGAAAACAAAGCCAGGCTGCATGGGCAGAGGAGGCCCCGCATGGATCCAGCTGCAGCAAGTGCTACCACATCATATTTTTTCCAACAGACTGGCTCACTGGGAAGGCCCCCCTCCTCCAGTCTGCAAAACAGGGCTCTGTATGCCCAGCAGATGCAACCATGAAGCACCAGAGAGCTGCCCCGGCCCGCACACCATTGCCCGCAGCTGGCACCTGCCAGGGACAGGAAACTCTGCAAGCACATTATGCACATGCAGATGTACACAGGAAAACCCTTGCTGGAAGAGGGGCCCTCTTCTACCCCTTTGCAAACAGGGATGCCCAAGAGGTATAGCCATGGGGCACTGCACCACATACACTGAGGGAAGGCGACGCATCACCACAACACCCAGACGCAGGACCAGCCGTTGTGCACACGCTTCACCAGGCAGGGCCGGAGCCTGGTGGGTTCCCGTGTGACCAGTGTCCAGACAGTGTAGCATGGATGTGTTTGCAGGATCACGGTGTCTAAAGAGCACACACGTGCAATGCACAGTAGACACAGGTGTGCACAGACACATGCTTCAGACACACGTACACAGAAGCAGATGTAGGTGTGTGCAGACAGACACACACACACACACACGCATAGGGACAAACACCCAGAAACACAGGCTTGTGTGTACCCATGGGCGGCCACACACAGATGCAGCGATGCAGGCAAGGTCATGCATGCCACATCCACATCCACATCCACACACACACACACACACACACGGGTGCACACATACACAGAATGGCTCATGCATACATGCACCCACACATACATGCACAGGCTCATGCATGCATGCACACGCGCGCGCGCGCGCGCACACACACACACACACGGGTGCACACACACAGAATGGCTCATGCATACATGCACCCACACATACATGCACAGGCTCATGCATGCGTGCGCGCGCGCGCGCACACACACACACACAGAGGCTCATGCATGCACACGCGCAGGCTCACACACACACAGACATGCACGCGCGCGTGCGCGCGCGCACACACACACATGCGCACGCGCGCACACACGTGGGGCCGGCAGAGGGTGCTGGCGGCCGGGGCTGCGGGGCGGCGGGAGCCGGGCCGGGCCGGG
>NW_005842042.1:2477528-2485689 GCF_000455745.1 Alligator sinensis
GTGCACTAGAGGTCCCGGCTTCGCAGCCATCCGCTGCCCCGCCCCGCCCCGCCCCGCCCCTGGGCTCTGCACTAGCGTCCTCCTCCCTTCCTGGCGCTGGTACCCGGGGCGGCGTGTCCCAGCCAGGCCGTGGGATCCGGACTTGTACGGGCAGCAATGCTAGCGGGCGCTTCCACTGGCGGGGCCCGCAGCGCGCCAGGCTCTTGCCAGGCCCAGGGCCCTACCCCCAGGAGCTCACAAGCTGCAGCAGGAAGTCAGCTCCCCTAAATGCCACCCGCTAACCTGCCCGGGTCTTTTTAACAGGCACTGGAGTCGTTCTCGTTCTCCAGAACATGATCAGCAAGAGGTGGCCCTACGCGCTGCAGTGGAAGGTGCTGCTGTCTGTGGGTCAGTGCTCAGGGGGCTCTGGGCCCACCCTGCAAACCCCTAGGGAGACTGCGCAGGATCAGGCCCTAGAAAGGCTGCAGTCTTAGCAGTCCATGGTGCTGAGGTGCAGCCCGTGGGTCACAAGAGCCAGAGCTGAAGTAAGACTCCAGGCTCTTTATTGGGACAGAAGGCCCCTTGCTCCAACTTGGTGCAGGCCCCTGCTTCTCTGTGATTTTAATAAGCCCCCTGGTTGCCCCTGAACCCTGCCAGTGAATACATTTAAGTGGCACCATCAGACATCCAGCGCCTTCTTCCTGATTCCCACAGGCATGAGGCTGGCACTGGAGTGGCAGACAGTCTCCTGCATGCTGCCCCAGTAGTTGGTTGCACTTAGCACTGGGGTGGGCAAAATGTGGCCCAGGGTCCAGATGTGGCCCACCAGGCCATTCTGTCTGGCCTGCAAGGCCCCTAAAAAATTTAGAAAATTAATACATATCTGCCCTGGGCTGCCTGTCATGCGGCTCTCAATGGCTTGCCAAAACTCAGTAAGCAGCCCTCTGCCCAAAATAATTGCCCACCCCTGAGTCTTAGCAGGACCCCAGTTGCTGGGATGTGCCTGCTTCGAGTGGGTTTGTCCATGCTGTCAGCAGCCAGTTCTAGGGAAGAGAGGACTGAGTATGCCCTACTTACCTGAATCTGCTGACCCACTCCACGGCAGAAAGTTTGCCAGCAAGAGAGATCCAGGATCATTCCCAGCACCTGCTTGGGGACAGGGGGCTGGAGAGCAGCACCTGGGGATAAGCCTGGAGAAGCCACACTAGTGAACCTCACAGCTGCAGAGGGTGTCAGCACACTCGGTGGGGCGTGCTCAGCCCTGTGTTCCCTGGGACACACTGTTGTCTCAGATAAGCCCATCATGGCTTGGAAACTCTTGCTGTTGGTGTGTTAAGTGGCAGGTTCCATCGCTGGCTACGCTGTGACCAAAGCAGAGACCCAGAAGTGTTCCAACCTCTGGATCTACCTGGAGACAGGCCAGTTTCCACAGGGAGAAACCAGAGGTGAGGAGTTCATGGCATGTCATCACGGGTCATCTTCCAGGGCTGCTGCTTGCAACTGGACTGCATTTCCCTTGTGCTCCTTAAAGCCTGTAGCCTCTTGTACTTGGCTATGTCACCAGACTGGTGTCTTCCTTTCCTGGACACGTAACTGCGTAAATCCCACCCATACTACAACAGCTGGGTAGCACAGGCACCTGACACTTCTTACAGGAGAACATCCTTAGGCAGCAGCACTGGCCCTGTCTCTGTGGAGCAGTCGCTAGAGGGCACCAACCACTACTGGCTAAGTCACATACCCAAAGCCAGGACAAAGCAACAGGCACTGGAGGTTTGCTGTGTCCAAGTCTGTGGCTGCTCAGTCGGGAGGGATGGACTCGTTCTCATTTCTGACATGCTGCTGCATGGGAATACCTCAAACTGTGAGAAGTAGTGTAAAGGGCATGGTGTCACTGGAAGGGGGAGCATGGGATGGGCCAAGCTGAAGACCCCGCACTGGAAGGGGCATATGGATGGCTTAGCAAGCAATGCAATGCGAGCAGAGTGTAACAGCCATCACCAAGAGCTAGCCTGGCTTCCCTGTGACTGCTCCTGCCTGCAGCTAATTGGCTGCTCAGCGTCGAGTTCAGTGACTGACACACACCAGTTGCAGAACAGAGAACACACATCTGAACTCAGGCATCCTCCCATATCCCTGCCTGTTGTGCATCACAGTAGGATTGCGTTGCGAGCGGCCGCCAGTTGACTAGACTTCCAGACCTTCCTTTTGTGTCTTACAGAAAAACTCCCCAGCCCAGAACCCACAGAGGACGCGAAATCGAGGGTGAAGAGGAACAAATACGGCGATGAAGTGGAGTAGCTGGGGAAGCTTTGAGCAACTTGCCTGGGCCCATAGTGGCTCAGCCCTGCTCCTGTGGCATGTGTCCCCAGGGCTATAGCCACAGGGTGATACCAAGGGACATAGCAGCATGCCATCCCTGGCCTGGCAGTCAGTAGGGAAGTGTGGGGAACCTTCAGCTCTCGCTGACCTCTGAGGGAGCAGCAGCAGCTGTTGGGTGCTTAATAAATTTATATTAGAGATGTGTGCGTCACAGGAGAAAGCGAGCGGTGCGCAAGGGGAAGAGGAGATGGCGGGTGGTGGGAGGGGGCTAGAACATGAAGTTTCCCAGATGGCTGCTGGCCCAGAAGGGAGTTTGTTGTAGCCTGCTGCTTCACTCTCAGCAGAGCAGACCATCGCCCCTGCACTGCTTTCCAACCGTTCTAATCCACTGACTTAAATGCAAGTTGCTGTGCCTCTGCCTCTGTAGGGGCAGCGCAGACAGGCCTGGATGCTTGGTGAGCCATGTGAAGCTTCCTTCTGATGCTCACTACCACAGAAGTCCCAGCTGTGGGCTCTGGCAAAGTAACATGCTGAGAACCAGCAAGAGAGGCAGGACTGAATCCATCAGCTGGAATTACTTCCTAGGGGCATGACATCGTCAGTGCAGCCTGATGTCCTCAAATGATTTGCACTCATTCACCACAGGAAGAGGCCAGTGAGACAGGTTGTAGCAGGCAGAGGGCAATGTGGGTTGTTGCTGCCCTTTAGTTACATTTATTTGACTCATTGAAAACCAGGACAGTTTACATTTTTAATACATGAAAAACATATATGCGCCACATGCACACAGCTCTGCTTGCTCCTGCCAGGAAACACAAACAGGTATCCCCCCACCCCGACTCCCACACCCATTCAGCTGTTGTGGGGAGGTAGCTCTCAGATGCGATTGCCTCCTAGTGTGACCCACTGGGTCCTGTGAAGAGCCACAGCCACACTGGGGAAGGCCTGAGCATTTTCTCCATCACAGCAACTGGAGGCTTTAGGTTGTTAGCTGAGGTACACAGGACCCCTCCTGATTCATTCCCCCATCACTTCCACATTCTGCACATCCCCATTTGGCAGGAGTGGCCAAGGGCAGACCTCTCTGTAAACAAAAAAGGAAAAAGGCACTGCATTGTGTGTTGCTGAGGGTGGGAGCCGTGCGGGCACTGGCTCAACCTGGATTGTCAAAGTACACCCTGGCATTGCTGAGGCGAGGTAGATTGGCCTCCAGGGGCTGGGCACAAATGCTGGCTCAATGGAGGTCTATGGCACAGCTGCCACAGACTTCACTCGTGCCAGATTTAGTCCTTGTTCAGGAAGATCTTGTCATGCACTGGGTGACACCAGGTTCCCCACATCTCACAGGATCCCTTGAAGGACCTAGACAGGGCTCCAGGCAGGGGGACTGGTGCGTAAAGCTTTACCAAGAAGCTTAGATATGTAATATCCCTCCCTCCCTTCTCCCATGAATGCAAGTATCAACAGTTCCTTCCCTCTGGTGGGACGCAGTTGTGGCCTGGGTCTTGCTGGCCCTGTGTAATGTGTCCAAATCTCAATCTGGTGGGAAGGCAAGGATGCTGCCCTGCTATAAGTATCCAGGCCCCAATCCCATCCATGATCCACAGGTGTCAGTTGTCCTCTACCCTGCTTCCTCAGGGTCTGAGCAAGGGGCAAATGGAGGGAAAAGGACTGGTTCCCCTCAGGGGTACAGTGCTTCAGGTGCAGGGAGGGACAAGGTCTCCCAGTGTCATTCAGTCTGAGGGATTTAGGCTGAGAAGAGCCCTCCAGAGTCAGTGGAGCTCCATTGACTCCAGGAAGCCATGTCTCTTGGTCCCTCCCAGCCCTGAGCCTAGATAGTATCTCGCTCTTTGTTGGGTCGGACGAGGCAGAAGATGGCTGCCAGCGCTATCAGGATTATCACCACAAAGAGGAGGATGAGGACAACCCAGGAGCTGTACTCAGTGCCCTTTCGGAAGCCTGCTTCATCAGCCGGGATCATGTTGGTAAGGTTCAGCATATAACCCAGGGCCCAGCCGATGGAGGTGTCCCCAGCCTGCAGAAACAGATGAGAAATGTCAGGGAGCCTCACTGACTCACAGCACAGATTTGCCTATAGCCCAGTGACCTGGACTTCAGTGGCACAGAACAGATGCTCAGGGGAGGAGTATAAACCTGTCCAGACTAAGCTGTCCCTTGCTTTTCTTTATACCCTCAAGCATTTTGAAGCCTAGGAAGTCCTAATTTGGAGGTTGCAGCCCTACAACTGTGTTTAATACCTACTGATGGACCTATCCTGTTTGAATTTGGCCTGTCCTTTTGCACTTAGTTAAACTGTCGGCTTCTACAACATCCTGTGGTGATGATGACTACCATCAGTTAATCACAGGCTGTACAGAAAAGAACTTCCTTTTGTTCATTTCAAAGCTACTTCTTTCTGATCAATTCCTTTGATATCTCCCAGCTGGGTATAGACAGCAAGTTCATGAAAGCCCAGTGGCCATGGCTTCTTCATATGTTAGCTTGAGAATACCTACAGCTGCATTTTGTGGTCACTTAAAGAAAGGCACCTGCTCCCATGCTGATCCGTACAAATGATACAAAGATACCTTAAAACCCAACATAAAAGCATGTTGGGTCATCCCCAACAGCTGGGAAGCAAAAGCTTACATCAGAGGGGGTGGGTGCCCATGAAAACACACCCACACTCCCCTGTCCCACTGATATTCCTCCTCCTTTGATGAGTTCTCTCCATCTCACAGAAGTAACAACCCAGGTCACCCCAAAGCTGACAGCTGCACCCTATCTACTCAGGCTCCTGCCTTCCCTGCTGAGACACTCCCTGCTCATGGTCTTTTCTTGAGGCTGGAGCTCATCTCTTGCAGGGACCTGGGCAGAAGCCATTCAACGGAGCTTCCGCATGCCAGAAAGTGTCAGCCAACCAGAGGTGCACTCAGGTACTGGATGACAGAGCCACGGGAAGGCCATGGTCGGTGTAGAGCCCCCGGCAGCTCATACACTCACCTTCTTCTGGAAGGCAATGTTGGAGAATGTGCTGTCATCAAACTGGTAGCCCTTGGTGGTCAGCAGGTAGACAAAGGTGCTGGTTATGCAGTAGTCTGGTAGCCTCTTCTCTTGGCCTGGGGCTAACTCCACCAGCTGGACAGCCAAAGGTGGGGGTGGGGGGGGTGGTAGAAGGGGCAGAAAGGAGAGAGCTGAGTCATCTCTCCCACCCAGCACAATCCCAGCACCTTGCAAGGAGGAGTTTGGAGAAGGATTCCTGCTTCAGCACAGGAACTGAGAGCACTCAGTCAGCCTTTGTGATGTGCCCCAGGCTTTGCTCTGGAAGGGGCATGAGTACGTGTGAAGCAGACCTCAAACCTCTTTCAAATCCAAGTTCTTTGTAGCCCTGCAAGTCAGCTCATGGAATATGTGTGCGCGCTGGCCAGGCTCTGCACATTGCCAGCTTCTGTAGGGGCCAACAACAGGCCCTGCCCAGTCAGAGGGTTATGTCACCATCTATGATATGCAGGATAAAAACAGTGGCATGGCTACAACTGTCCTTTCACTCAAGACAGAGACCCTTGGTTAATTCCCTGCTCCCAGTGCTATCCAGCCCCGAGGCTGGGGGAAAGCAATGTCTCTGGCAGTCAAGGCAGGGTGAAGGCATTTCGTGCCTCTGGAATCATGGATAGATGGAGCACGTATTCCTCCTTGTTTCTAGGCAAAGGACAGGCTGCACCAGGGACCTTACAGAACAGACAGGCTCACAAAGAACTAGGATGAAGGTTTGCTGACATCCTGACTGATGGATCTCTCAGAGATGGAGCAAAGAAATCATGGGAGAATGAAGGGCACACAGAGTCCCTGCATGGATGAGCTGTGAATGCCATCACTGGAAAGTTGGGCACCCTGGGATGGGGGAGACAAGGGGTAAAGAAGGAAAAGGCCCCCAGCATGAAGGAGGCAGGGGCAGGGATAGGAGACATGCCAGAAACTGGAGTATGGGCCAAATTTGGCTATGGGAGCTACAGAGTGTCAACTAGTGCACAGTCCTTTCCCAGGGACCCACGCTGGTAAATGCTGTAAATGTCCACCAGCTGCACTCCACAGCCCAGCATGACTCTAGCACCAAAGGCGGGGAGAAATTCTCATTCCCCTTCATGACAATTCACGAGTGCTGAAGGAACAAGAAGAGCCAACCAGGGGATCCTTAACTTAGTGCCCACACAGCACCTGTCACCCCCACTGCTGGTGTTAAGCATCTCAAGGGAAGCTGCTGAAAGGGAAAAGCACCCTGCCCCCACCCCAAAGGTCAGGGCTCCAGGGCTCCTGTCCAGACTCCAGCCCTGTCACCTGGGAGATCTGACAGGATGCACCACCCCCTGCTACTGTGGCTGCCAGGTTGCAGAAACCAACAGGGCCGAGAAGTTGAGCAGATAAAGGCTGATCTCCCCAAGTGGATGACAGCCCTGTGGAATCACTCACTGCTGGGAACCCACCTGGGACCACGTGGTATTGCAGATGGCTTGGGCTGCTTCTTCCAGGTCCCTGGGCGAGGCCACATGTCTCTTCATTACGCTTTGGATAAAATTCACTGTGTAGAAAAAGGCTGAGAAAGCCTGACAAGGGGGAGGAGAGGGAGAAAGGGGATTAGGGAGTGAAATCAAAGCCTCGCCGGCACACATGGCAGTTTCCCTTGCAGCACAGAGGCCTTCAGGACTTGTCAAGGACAAGCAGAACCAGATTCTTTTTGGATTAGAGGTGGAGACAGATCAATGTGACCATTAGGGGGCAGCAGCTCCCTCCTTTCCCCTGCTTTAACTTTGGCTTCTGGTTTTGTGCCCTGTGGATGAGGTTTGAAACGGACAGTTTTTGGGAATCTTTGCTATGTGGTTGCTCACATATACAGGGTACTGGACTCCAGGGATCAGAAGGCCCCTTCCAGTCTCACCTCCCTAGTGCAAACAGTGCTTATTAACTATAGGAACAGCCACCTCATTAAGGGTACAGACAGATGTGTAACAACTGGATCCATCTCAAAGGATATTGATACGAACTGTTATAGCATAACTGCTATCTCTGAATGGTTGAATACAGATACGAGTATAGCAAAAGCGGCTAAAAGGCACATTTGTCCCTAACCTAAGGCCCCTTACCTCAGAGCCCTTTAGGGCTCTAATAGCAACCCTGAAACGGGCAGAGTCCAGCTAGTCCACAGCCATGGTAGAAGCCTTGGAATTGATGGCTCCAAGTCAGGGTCACCTGTTACGCAGTTAATGGGAGCACCACAAACTAGACAAGAGACTGAAGCCCCTACACACTAAAGCGGTGCATTTTTCTGAACCAGCCTGCCAAAAGCCTAAGCTCATTAGTGTCAGCAACAGGTAACCCGCTGGGAGTGACCTTGCCATTTGCAGTTAAGCCAGTTAAACCTTCCCCAACATGCAAGGAGGTGGACTACTGCACTTACGATGAAGTTCCCTGAAACGCTGGGTTGGAAAATGCCATCGAAGGAGCAGCGGGAAAAGGAGCAGTTGGAGAACCTGAAGAGGCTTTCCACGTGTAAGCGACACTTGGCAGCATCCCCAGATCCCGCCATGGTGACAGCAGCTTTGGGGTCATAACTATTGGGCTGCTCTGTGCTGGTGCAGGGCGAATTGTAGACATCCCCTAGGGAGAGTTGTTTCTGGTAGCCTTTGGGCCAGCAAGGGTTGGAAATGTCAGGTTTGTATTCTTCAGCCTGTTAGGTAGGGAAAAGGCAAAACGCAGTATTAGCCCTACTTGTGGCTACCAGGAGCGAGGGCTGTGTCCAGGGCAGGTCTGGAGACCAGCAGCATAGCTTAGGGACAGAGCTGAGGATGGGGGGTTAGGATTCCTG
>NW_005842042.1:2485720-2488368 GCF_000455745.1 Alligator sinensis
AAGTTCTGTCCTCCCCAGGGAAGCAATGGAAATACATGCAGCTTCCTGGTAGGACTCAGAGAAGAGACCCTTACAGACCAAGGTCTCTCTGCTCCATATAAAAATTCAGCATAGTTTGGCTGGGGTTGGCTTGGTGCCCTAGGTCCCCTCTGCACTGCATAGGCAACCATACTGGTGAAACTACCCCTTCTCCATGGTGTGCCCCAGAGATGGGGCTGTTCCCTCCCTTCTTTTCAAGCCCCACAGTGCACAGGAACAGAAAGAGCCCTCAACTTGGAACCTGGGAGATAGCAGCCAGGCTGGAAACAATGTGATCCAAAAGGCTGGTGGCCAGGGGATGAGGAGGAGTGGAAACTCAACCCTTGAAGCCATGATGGAGTGCCCCACAGGGTCCTACTCGGAGCTCCTCCATACCTTTAGGACCTTTGAGAGCAGCCTCTTGAGAACCTGGTCCCTGCCGTAGCACAGGAAGCTGTGGGTGTAGACCTTGTATGTCTGCCCATAAAGCCGCAGCGTCACCTCGTTCTGGGGGTTTTCAATCTGTTCCATGGTTTCGAAGGTGATCTGTGTGGAAGCTCCTCCCAAGTCCATGGCCCCTAAGGTACCCTTCTTGGGATGGATCCACTGCCCAATCCAGCCATACTGGGTGAAAGGGAACAAAGCAATGGCATAGAGATGGTTCACAGAGTGCTGCTGACTGGCGTTTGCTCATAGCAGGCAGAACATCCACCTGCTCCATGCCTGGGATGTTCTCAGCTGCCCCCACAGGCAGCAGCACAGTGGTGCTAGGCCACAGCAAAGACAAACACCCTCTGCAAGGGGCAGTAACACTCCCAATGCCTGCTGTGCTTCCAGGATCACACTGTTGGGGCCCAAGGCAGAGTAGTGCTAACACCCTCAGCTATCCCTGAATACCCTGGGACTGGGGGTTCCAGCACAGGACACATCCTGACCTAGTGACTCAAGCACATTTTGGAGTCTGGTCCCAAGGGTTCCTAGTGTCCCGCTCCCCACCCCAAAGCTGACTCTCCCAGGCTGAGCACTGCCCATGACAGGCACTGGGCACCTCCCTCTGCTCCCGACCTACACCTCTAGGGCAGACAGGGCAGCTTCAGGGCCTGAACCTGGTCCTGGATTTCATTATTTTGTTGTCCAGGGAGCCCTTTGCATAGGCAGCTTCAATCAGCCACTGCTGGACGCTCCGGCCACCTGATGCAGAGGGCAGCAGTACTGTGCAAAGTCATGGGGACAGCAGTTGCTGAGAAGCAGCCTGTCAGCCCAGCTCAAACCTGAATCCTCCGCCAGGCTTCTTTTGAGCTAAGCACATTTTCCACACCCCAGGCGTATCCTCCACACACAGCTACACAGAGCCTCTGTGTCTCATTCCCTCTCTCAGGAACCAGCCCCCTGACAAGAGTGTCCTGGAAACCACTGGTTTTTAAAGAGGAAGCCTTAGATTCCAGGTAGTGAGAGCCCTCAAGATTAGCTGCTGGCTTATCCCCTCACACCTGCTCTTTCAGGCACCCCCACCAGAGAGATAAGCCCATGAGTGGATGAATGTGTGAGCCCATGTCTGCCTAGGGACAGGGAGAGCCCTCAGAAGCCAGCCCAGCTGCACGTACTTTGATGAAATTCTCCAAGAGGTAGTTGGCTGTGACCCAGCCAAACACGCCCTCATCTTCGCCCGACAGAATTTTCGCCCCCCGAAAGTCGAAGGGGTACGACTTCAGCAGGGAAGTGACGCTGCTGAGGACATCATGAGACTCCTGAGAGTTGGTGATGCTATGAGACACATGAAGCAAGGCATCAATGTGAGAAACCAAGCAAAACCTCCACTGCATCTACAGGACCAAGGGCAGAGCCTGCCCAACACAAGCAGAACCAGGACATGTGGAGCACAGGGACACAGCTTGGCAACCTATGGCCTCAGGGGTGCAACTGGGGACAGCACTGGGAAGAGCAATGTTTATTCCCAATACGTGGCACAACTGAGACATATGAAGGGCCAAGTATGTGCCCTTTCTTTCCTTCCTAGCAAACAAAGCATAAGACATGTTTCTGGGATCCTGTGGATGCCTAGATAAGATCTGACATAAGTTATTTAATTCTGGATGATTCCAGGGCCAAGTGATCCACAAGCAAAGCAGGTTTGGGGACCCCATGAAATGAGGAACCCTTGCTACTCCAACTAGCTTCCCCCTGCAGCAGTGGTTTGCAACTTTTTTCATTTGCAGACCCCTAAACATTTTTTAATGGATGTGCAGACTCCTTTGAATAATAAGTGAATTCAAGTACTTTTGATTGATCGTAGTAATCTTTTGTGGACCCCTTAGACAGTCTGTGGACCTCCAGGGGTCTGTGGACTACAGGTTGAAAACAGGGGTGCACCGATAGAGATTTTTTGGGCCGATATCGATGGCCGATTTTTAACAAGCTGTATCGGACTATACTGATCCAATTGCCGATATGCAGCCAGGCAGCATGGAGAGCAGCCTCTGCCTGGTAAGCCTGTTGTGGGTGAAGTAGTTGGGGGAGGGAAGGGGCGTGGTGGGGGTGCAGCTTGAGGCCCCAGCAGTGAGGGAGGGACTGAGGCAGAAGCAGGTGCAGGTACTGCACAGCCGGGGGGGGGTGGGGTGGGGGGGGGGGGG
>NW_005842042.1:2488543-2504617 GCF_000455745.1 Alligator sinensis
TCCCCCGCCCCAGTCCCCAGATGAGCTGTGGCTCCGTCCCCTGCTCCACCCCAGTTGGGCAGCACCTGCCCCAGCCCCAGCCCCACCCCCTCCCTCACCACTGGGGCCTCAATCTGCCTTCCCCGCACCCCCCCGCCTTCCCTCACAACAGGCTTACCAGCCAGACCTGGCTGTTCTCCACACTGCTGGGCTGTGCTTTTGGCCTCCTGCATGCTGCGCTGGGGCTGTGCACATGCATGGAGCATTTATTGGCCACGTTATCAGCCAAAAAGAGCCAATTGCCGATACTGTCAGTTTTCCTTATATCGGTACTGATCTGATATGGGACCAATGCATTCGTGCACCTCTAATTGAAAACCACAGCCCTGTAGAAAAAAAGAGGTGAAGGAAGCCTGCTTGGACTGGCCCATTCTCCATGTCCCCCTTCCCAGCCAATACAGGCAACAGGTCTAAACCCTGAAAAACAAAGGCTTGTTTGTCTGCAATGGTGCTGTATGTACTAGAGAGATTTCAATAAGGACTAGCCCCTCAGAGAGAGCAGACACTGATATATTAGGATAAAATCCTCTTTCATGGGGATTAAAAGCCATCCTGCAGCAGGACAGGAGCCAACCTTTAACTGCCTGGGGTCAAGAAAAGGCTCCACTTCCGAGCAAGCTATTCCACAATTGTCCATAGAAAGTGGTTCTCTGTCCCTTCCTAAGAGCAGCTGGTTATGGATGACAACTGAAATGACACACTGGAGTAGTTGGATGCCTGGGTGGCATTACTCAGGCTCCCATTTTCTCCGTTGCACCTCTGCAGCCCCTCTGAGGGCACCAGGAATGTCTGGGGTAATGGCAGAAGATTGTAACTCAAGAGCATCTACATCAAGCCCACAGCCCATAGCCCACAAGTCCATAGTAGTAGTAGGAAAGTCTGCTTCACAGCAGGTGCTACTGAAAACTTACTTCAGTAATCTCATGCCAGCGGTGGCCCCCAGATAGAGGGGAGTTACCGAATGCTTCTCCTTGGGAACATCTTTCAAGGCCTGGTTGAGACACAGCTTTAAGCTGTTCCCAGCCCCTGAGGGCTCCTTTGCATAGCTGGAGATCCCACCACCTGGAGACGAGAAGAAGACATGCCTTGTTCCCTGGCTGCTTGATCCCAGGGGTGGTGAGGAACCTGAGGAGCAGTCCCTGCCCACACAACTCCTCAGAGGGCTGTGTCCCAAGGCCTCATGGAGGGAGTAGGGGGTGGAGAGAAGAAAGAGAAAAGGCAACAGCTTTTCAGCTATGGGGCCATGGGTTTTTCTCCTCTGAATGGTGCAAGCATTGTGTGCAGTCCCACCTTGTCTGTCTTTCCCTCGCATTCATTTCATTTTCCTGGACAGAGCACCTGTCTTTTTCTGCATCCTCTTTTGTTGCTGGTGCTACCTCCTCTAGGGAAGAGCTTTATTGCTGTGAGAGAACGTAGCTCTTTCCCAAGCATTTCAAAGGGCAGGAGTCATAGGCCTTTTGTCTGAGCCTTTGTGCATAGCTGGGAGAACGGGAAGGGAAAACAAACCATCCTGCAGGTGCTTGGCACCCATGCCCACAAAAGCTTGAAGAAGCAAATCCAAACGCCAAACAAAATAGCCACACTGTCTCTCCACCCACTATGATATCACTTGCTGGTTACCTGCCAGCCTGAACCAGCAGGTCTTCTACAAGGAAAGCTTGGCACAGGCAACCCCAAGAAGGAAATGCTCTACCTCCTGCTCCTAGAGCTTCACCCCTAGCCCAGGCTGCCGAAGAGTTCAGGCTGATCTTACAAGGTGAATCAGGATGCAGCCCCGACTAGCAAAAATCACACTGGCATGTGATTGCCCCAAGGGGATTCTGCCTGGCCTGATCAGGGATTTGCTCTTACATCCACATGATAGGATCATGTCACATGCAGGTTCCATCGACATGGCAAGGTTTGATAACCAGCTAATGATCCTCTCAGTTCACTTGGTACTAGCAAACACCAGGGAACTGCATCATGGGAGAGACATTGCTGTATATCTGTAGCTTCCAATTCATGCCTGTATCCACGTGTTATGGGCAGCCTCCCATAATGCTCTGGTCCCCACAGGACATATGCACAGAGGGATTCCAGCAGCTCATGGAGCAATACCCCCCCACAGCCACTGGAACACGCCCCCACACAGAGGACAGGGACTCTGTGACACTGGCTTCACAAGGAGGCCTGGCCTATACTGCATGGCACCAGTGTGCCAAACCCATGCCAGGACAGTAAAGGTGCCAGCCTGGGTCCCTGGCAAGAGCAGGACACTTCCAAGCTGTCATAGGTATGAAATGTCTTGCCCATTGGGCCCCTACTGACAAACCATGGTGAGCAGAGCTGACCCGAGGGCAGCAGTTCCATTTCACGGCAGTTTCTGAGGTTTCGCCGTTTGCTTTCATTCTACGCTGGAATTAAACTAGAATTTTTCAAATGTTTCCATGGAAGCAGAACCGGGTGGAGGCACCTGCTTCCAGAACCAACTCTGCGCTTTGGGATTCAGATGGGAGGAGTTGGTTTGCAGCCGGGTGCCCAGGGGGGCATTGTTCCAGGAGACCCATATTCAAGACTCAGCCCTGCCTCAATTGCCCCCCTCCGAGGGCAATGCATTCCTACCTTTCACGTCGCACATACTGTGCTGGCTGACGATCCCTGTGTCATTCTCTTTGTCTGCAGGCCACTTGTAGACAAACATGGCAGTGTGGGAGGATCCAGCATCCAGAACAATTCCATACTGTGGATCAAGGGAGAGAAGAGAGAACAGTTAGGCTGGGACAGACCAAGAGCGCAGAAAATCCAGCCAGGATCAAGTCCAATATGACTTTCCTGAGGGCCCTGTAAAGGAAACTTCAGAGATTAAAAGGCCTGTGTGGCATTACCCATGGGCCAGGGATTGCAAGGCCATTTCCTGTCTGAGAGCCAGCCTTGAGCACCAGATGCAAAGAGCACCCTCCCTGCAGCCAGAGAAGCTGGGCACAGTGCAGCCTGACTTGCAGGAATCCAACACATACCTGATGCACCAGGCTATTTTGCAATCCTCACCCTCTTGCTTCTTCTTGGGCAGGGGAAGTACCCAGGGACCTAGCCCTCCCCACCTGTCTAATCTCAGCCTACTGGCCAGAGACTTGGCCCTCAAGCACTTCAGTTCAAAGGCTGGCAGTGCAGGACTGGGCCTTACTTTCTGTTTGACCAAGCAGGCCAGTCTCTTTGTCAGGAGCACTAGGTTTTATTGACCATAATGGTAAAACCACAGGAAGCCGCCAGAGTCTCAGCTACACCAGGGCTCTCCGTGGCACTTACCCCGGGGCAGCTGAATTGGTAAGAACACTGATGAAAAGTTTTGGTGTGATTCCCTAAACAAAATCACAGTCAGAAATCTAGGGCTTGAGCAGAAGTCAGAGCCTAGGGCTTTCAGTTACTTCTGATCCAAGCCAGAGCCCACGGCTTGCCTTGCTCTCAGCACTAAACCTGTGTTTGAGATCTCTCTTCTTTTACTTCCCTTTCCCCTGGCATGGAGATGGACACACCCTTTTCCCCACCTGCCATCCCCTCTAACAAGCAGAAAGCCTCCTGGACTTTGCCAATAGTTACGTATTACAAAGACTTTGCCAATAGTTACTTATTACTTTTACGCCAGGCTGACAGATCACTGCCCATTTGGAGAGATCAAGTAAGACACCTGGGTGGGAACGACAGTCCAGAGTGAGGCCTCCAAAGAAGGGCAGAGAACTAACTAATTAGCACTTTGTCCATATAGGGATCTGCCATTCTCTTTCTATAAATAGCCCCTTCTCCCTCCTGCCAAATGAGGACTCTACAGCCTCTGGCAAAGAAAACCAAAGAGGATTCAGCTTCCCCTGGTTCTGAGGCCCCCATCTGACACCAGGTTCTCCCTCCTTGGCAGATTTTCATACACATCAAGCTTTTGCATTTAGCTTGCCATCTGATGAGGCAGTCCAGCCAACAGATTGCCCCGTCCCAAGCAAAGCCAAACCACTCAGGGCTTTGCAACCCTGGTTTCAATTCAGGGGTCCTTTCTAGCTGCTGTGGGTGACACCGCTGCGTAGGTTTAAACTCAGTCTAGTTCTGTTTGGCCACCCTGCATTAGAAATCAGCCTTAAGGAGGTTAAATGCATTTATTTTTTGAGCCTCGGCAGCAGAACAACTTTATTTTCAATGTAATAAAGTTCCTGTTAGAGTGCTAGGGACAGGACTCACTCCTATGCCATGGTGCTCATGAGGCTTAGGCATGGATGGCTACAGACCACTGGTGTAAACAGGGCCCTGTGGTGCCTCTCTCTGCAGGGGTGAATTTTACCCTCTCCTCCAGGGCTGTCTGCTAAGGCTTGTGTCCTCCTTTAAGTGGTGTTGTGGGGCCGGGACCTGGGATCTTGTGCGGAGGTGAACTCCACATTGGGGTGTTGGAGCAGCGTTGGGGGGAACCAGCCCCCATGCTAGTCTTTGCCCTTCTCTGCCAGCTCCATCCCAACAGGAGACAGCAGGACTTTGGAAGCAGCACTAGTCTCTCTCTGTACCAAGACCCTTGGTCGTACAACAGCGCAACACCCCTGCCAGCGGCCTTGTTTTCTCCTCCAGTCCCTGACTGACTTCCCTGCTCTCCCTGCACTGGGTGCCGGAGTGTCCTGCCCAAGTACGGTGCCCATTGCCCCTGGGGCTGAGCACTCTGGCTGGTGCAGACCACAGTTGTTAGAGCTGGTGCAGGACCCCTCAGTGCCTGGCACCGCAAAAACAGAACAAAGAGCCAGTCACCATGTAAACGCGGCAGGGGACAGCAGCTAGAAGCAGATGGAGAGATGGGGCAGTGCAAGGCAACTATGAAGCAATATCAATCTGGGGCTGGGTCAGTGTCACAGCACAGGGGCAGCCCAGATGCAGTCAATCAAATGGCTTTGTCGGTGCTGTAGCCAAGAAGGGCGCAAGGAGGATGATGAGGAGGAGGAGGAGGTGGCTCAGTGGATGTTTATAAGGAGCTTCTCCTGGGCAGCAGTGGCAGCCTGGAAAGAAGCACCCAGGTGCCTGCTTGGAAACCCAATGACGAGGTGGCATAGGCTGAGCAAGAGTGGGGCTGAGCTCCTCCCAGCACCCCTCCTTCCCAGCTGCTGTGAGGGAGAGGGCCCCAGCTAGCTGGCAGGCTCCCATCTCCCTAGGACACACCCCTTGGCAGAGCTAGTCATCCTGGGTGTTGAAGAAGTGACCTAATCCCCCAGCCAGTGCAGGCTTGTTCCTGTCTAGATCCAAGCTGTGGGGCCTGTGCCACTTTCCTTGGCCAGCCTCAACAGATGGCAAAAGGGAACTGCCCTCTCCCTTGAACAGCTCTCATGGTGCAGCCAGGGTGGCCCGATGCGATCCCAGAAGCAGCTCATGGGTCGCAGATTCTTCAGTCCTGTTCTCAGGACTGCTGGCAATTCACTTTGGGAAGGTCCTTCTCTTGTTCGTACCCTACGTTGTGTACAGGGAACAACAGTGTCCCTCTACCTCCTAGGGAGGCTCTTTGCAAAAGTTGAAGGGATCAGTGCAGGGAAAGCAAAGGAACATCAAAAAATATGGTGCTAATTCAACTCTCTTCCCCCCTTGTAGAGCCTCACTTCCCCTTGGGCTCAGCTGTTACTTTCTTTCATGGATTCTAGATCAAGCCCCAGCAGTTTGTACACTAGAGGGGTTTTCTCTTCTCTCCTGCCTGTAAACTCCCCGATAACGGACCGAGGCTGAATTCACTCCAGTGCATGCACAAGCAACAATAAAACTTTGCAGCTGGAACAAAATTCTGCAGAAAATAAATGGGATTGATTTACTCAGTTTTCTGCTGAAGAAAGTGAAGACACAAGGGAGAAGCCAGTCTTCGGAGCTTAGATAACAATACTGCTGACAGGCCATAAAATAATCAACAAGTAAGTATGAAACTTGTCCAAGGATTACTGCATGGGCAAGAAGGCTTTGGACCAGGTCTTTTTCCAGCTATCAGACACCAAAGTACAATCCTATTCCACCCAGAAAAAACACTAATGCATCCACTTTTTAAATGTGCCACCCTCCTAGCCTTAAGGCAAGGGTACCAAAAGCAGGGAGGAGGAGGACCCACTAATGCCTTTTGCATTAATGCTTTTGCAAGTGCAATAGGATCATACTTTAGGTGCTCAAGTGAACTAATAGCAGAAACAGGATCTGGCCTGTCATTTGTATTCATCAGACTACAGAAATCTGCCAAACATCCTGAATTCAGAGTGAAATGGTGACTGTGAATCCAAGACTTGGTGAATGCCTCAGTTTGGTAAAAGCTGAGCTGTTTTATAATATACAGCTTTTTGGAGCCACAGACTTTAAATATGTTGCAAAGTTATTTTACGAAATGAAAGAGGAGCTCCCCAAGCAGTGCAGAAGCCAGTGTTCGTATGGTAAGAACAAACTACTAGCACAAAACTCTCCCTGCACCTTCCTAGTCCTCTCGATAAAACAGCTTTAAGGAGCTGCATCCAAAGCACATGTTAGAACAGCTCAAAACAAGCCCCAGCAATAACGCTCTTTGTTGTTATAAAGCAAAGTGCCCTGCGCTCGTTTGCTTCCCTGCGCAGTGACAGAAATTCCTGGAGAAGGGAACTGGGCTCCAACTGCCTGTCATACAGACTCTGTCATAGAGTTACAGAGAAATACAGCTGGAACAAGTCGGGAAATAAATAATTTAGTCCAACCCCCTGCCTGAGACAGGCTCATCCCTAGCCAAGCCATCCCATACAAATCCACTGTCTAACCTCTTAGGAAAACTACGCTGTCCATGCTTCCTCTTCCTAAAGACCCTCAGGTTCTGTGGCCAGGGTTTCCAAGATCTGCAAAGCCTCTGGAAGTGTTTAGCCATGGTTAAACTACTGTGCCAGCTTCAGTAATTCACCTGCAAACACTTCCCCTTCCCCTGTTTTCCAAAATCGCTTGTCCTTGGAATGGGCAGGGAATTATGAAATTCATTCTGCCGTAACAGGGAGCAGGTGAGCCCCCTCCTACCCGGTGCAGATGTCAGCGGGCATCACCACTGTGACATACAGGCTACAAGCGCCTACCATGGAAGAGTCTGAATATGTTACCACATTCAGGATTGTTTCCATATATTCACAGAGCGACACTGCTGAGCAGACAGGGCAAGTTACTGCTTGAATCTAGCCTAGTGGATCTCCGCAGAACACATCCTCTACCTAAGAGGTGCGCTTCAGCCCTGTCATTAACAGGCACTAGTAACCTGCTGCAGTATCCCCTTTTCCACAGCAAAAGATCAAGCAGTGTATTGTACTGCTTCTCCAGGATGGAGTTCAGTGTCATCATCCCCATTTCACAGATAGGGAGACTGAGGCATAGTGCTGAAGTCACTTCCCTGAAGCCACAGGGTAACTTTGTGGCCCAGACTCTAGGTCTCTCAGCTCCCATTTCTCCTACTTCACCACCAGACACAGGTCCCCCAGGACACTGACACAGCTCAGACCAGAAAGGGTCATTTAAACCAGAGGCACGCTGGGTGGACCGTGTGAGGGCAGGGGTCTGTGTGGAGGCCTGCTCTAGGCACGGTGTGGTGAATGCTTTCTCTCAGCTCTAGCCCACTCATCCCACTCCAGGAAACACAGGCCTAGGGCACGTGACTTGTGCTGTGAACAGACTCCTGAAGGCTGAGAGGAGCAAGTCATCGGTAAGCCTTTGACAGGAGCCCTTGTGTTTGCCTCTGGGCCACACTGGACAGTGAGAGCGGATTTTTACTTTGCTACAGTTACCCCGGTTTGAAAAACTGACTTCAGGAACACACATATGAAAACCAGCTGGAGCCCTCCACCCCTGTGCAGGACACTGGCTTAACAGGAAACTCCATGTTATGATTCTGTAACATGTGGACCACCATCTCCAACATCAGGTGGGCACCAAGGAGCAGGGCTGGAGAGGACCCTGGCAGGGCCAGGACACACAGAACCCTTAGGGCATCAGGGTTTATTTTTCCAGGCCATAAAGTACCTCTGAGTCAGGGTGGTGCTCTGGCCCATCCCTATGCAATGCTGTGATCCATGATGGTAAGTTCATGGCCATGCCCTGACCGAGGAACTTCTGAAGGGGATTGAGACCGAGGAGGCATCACTGCTATGAGTAACAGTGGGGTGCACGTCAGGGTCTCCAGAGGTGAAGCAACTCTGCTTGTGGTTGAAAACACTTCAGATCACACAGTCCAATATCAAACCTCCCACCCACCCTTCGCAGGGTCTGTACCCAGCAGGGTCCTTGTTGAGATCTGGAGGCGCTCCAGAGACTTCCATGTTCCTCGGAGAGCCAGCATATACACGGCACATGGAGATCTGCCCTGAGGTAACTGCATAGGGCACAAGGCTTTCCTGGTTGATCCCACAAAGGATGATGCAGCCTCTTAATATACCCTAACCTTGATGTGCGCAGGGAGAGGCGTAGGGGTGCATTCCATGATGCACATAGGATGGTTTTGTTCAACCCTTGGCTGAAAGGTGCCAAAAGAAGGTTGGATATTACCTTGACTTCAAACAGTCATGCAGAAAGTGACAATCTATGATGCTGGAGGAAAAGAAACTCCAATGAAGCAAGCTTAGAATTGACTCAATGAGTTTAAGAAAGGGGTACTGGACATTGTTTAGGGATAGGCCAGGTTTTGCTTTCTTACAGCAATATAGAGCTGCACCTCTGTGCCTTCAGGACTGTACGTGCAAGGTCAGGAGCCTCCAGCCTACTCTCCTCATGAATCAGTACACACTATTTTTCATGAGGGAACAAGCCAGGCTAGAAAGCTGCTCCCTATCTCAGGGTGATGCTGTTTTCATAGGACACATAGGAACAGGACCCAGCGAACACTCACGCTATTTAGCAAGGTCTCCAGATGTAGCTCTGAATGCATGAGAAAAGCAAATCTTCTGAGAGGACAAGAGCTATCTTTACACAAAGCCAAATTCCATACTCCTTAATCATGTAAATTCCCCCTTTAAGTCTATAGAAGATTTGTTGCACTGAAGCCTCCAGTCCAGAGCAGGACAGCAAGTTGGGGGTGTCCAACAAGGGCAATCTCATCTGCAGTTCCTGTGTTTTCTTGCTTAAGTGACAAATCATGCCCTCCATAAAAAACTAAAGCCACTATGGGCTTAGAGAGTCCTCCTGGGTCTGTCAGGAGATATGTTGCCGCTTCCTTGCCAGGAAATCTCAGGCAATTTACAGACTAAGCAGCCTTTGGCACTACATATCCCAACCCCTGTCTGTAAACGCTGGAGGCATTTGCAGTCACAACCGATCCACGTGAAGTTTTTGTTTTACACCCAGAATTGAACTGAATTAGCTTAACAAGAGCAATGCTGAGCATTTGCAATGAGGTAGCCGAGAAAATTGGTAGCACTCAGAGGTGTCAGGAGAAGGCCGTGCAGAAGGGAACAGAGGCTGCTGATTAGTTTCATTATGAAACATAGGCTACCAGGCGCACCAGCATCAGAGCACTTGCAGGGTTGGCTACAGAAAGCCGCTAGGTCTTACAAAGTGCCAAGTCTTCTGGCCAAGCCGTGCAGGATGAGAGGGCAGGAGAGGTGAAAGTCTAAGCAAAGAGCAAGGATAAGCTGCAAAAGTGACAGAAGATGGGAGGAGGGGATGTGAAAGTGAGTTGGAAACTGGGCGAGGGAAGCAGCAAGATGGAAACTAGAGGGCTTCAGAAGAGGTAGATGTAGCAGTAGAGAAACAAGAACTTAACAAGGAGAGCCAGAGGCCAAGGAGGAGGGCTGTACAGCATGTCAGGACAGAGATGTTTCTATTAAGATGTGTGGGGGTCTCAGGGCTGCTGCAGGTCAGGTCTGGGGTGCATTGACAAGGCTGTGGGTGGAGGCCAGGCAGTAACTACCTGCTCTGTACCCAACCCCAGTCAAGGCAAGAAGGGCCCTTGCAAAATGCTAAACTCTATGACAAAACCCACCAAGGAGGAACGTCCTAAAAAAATCAGCGGACAAGCTAAGAGTCAAAGCCCGAGTAACATGCTCCCAGTGTGAATGGCAGGAAGGAGTCAGGACAGAGTCTGCTTCTCTGCATTTGCCTTGCTTCTCCATCTGCCCAGGGTGGTCACAGGGCAGGGAACAAAGATGGAAATGCACAGGGACAAGCCAACCTATTGATGCCAAGAGCTGTAATCTCAGCCTCCCTCCCTCCTGCTTACAGACTTTGCAGCCCACAGCACAAACACGCACAGCCACTTCCCTCCATCAACAGCTTCCCAAGTGCCCCGAGTGCCTGATCTTTCAGTGTCCTGGCCATTACATCCATAGGACTCACAGAAACCACCAGGTCAGAACGCACATCTCTCCAGCCCACGCAGTCTCCAGGGAGGTCTAGCCTTCAGCCTTTCCCAGAACTTGGCCACGTGCACAGGTTCCACAGGAACAGCCCTTGCTCCAAGCACATGACCATGCTGCCTTAACTGCAAATCTAAACCAGATTTTTTGGCCACTAGCCAGCCAGGACAGGGAAGGCCTTTTGCAGATGCTTTATATTAGGGGGCTCCATCAGTGGGACCATTCCCAGTTATATTACCTTCAGAACTGGTCCCAGCTGCTTTGGAAAATACATCATGTAGAATTCGGTTTACATCCATCCCAAACACATGAGATCCAAGCTGATTAGCAGCAAAATGGAAACACGACTGGTTGTAACTTGGCAACGGGACACAGTACTTTCACAATCCAGATGGGAAACAAGGGCAGTCAGGGGACAAGCAGAGGCATTCCCCTTGAGCACCAGCAGAAAATCCCTTTCGTTACACGTGGATTCCTGTCTGGGTTTAGCTTATTGATTACAGAGCTTCAGGAAGTTACATGCCTCCTATCAAGGGTAGCTACACTCACATGGCCAGTCATGTCTTACTGCTCAGCCACAACCGTGCTCAGCAGCCCCGCTTGACTCCCAGGTCCCTCTGGTGTCACTGAAAAGCCACAATGGGTGGGGATCCAGCTCCGTCAGGGACTGCTGCTTCCATGCACAACCTTCTGCACGCTCCGGGGCTGATACAGCTGACAGGGCTTGGCTCAGGAGAACCCCTGATAAAATGCTTTCAGGTGAGGCAACCAATGTCAGAATAAAACTGAAAGAGCTTGGCTCATTTACTCCAGCAGATCACAGCCAAAGGGGGACATTGGCATCTATAACTATAGCCATAGTTGTGGAGAGGGCTGCAATACTACAGGTCTCCAACAAGTCTGAGCTGACAGTCCTCCCCTGCCTCGAGTGCAAGGGTTCTGCATAGCTCCCTGATGAGTCCAGGGTACATCCACATTCCTTCTCTGCGCTGGAGGTGGCGGGGGCTATCCCCAGGTTACAGATAGAGAAACCGAGGCACAGAGCAAGGACTTGCTCCTGCTTGCACAGTCAGGTTCTCTACCCAGGGTGCTTTCCTCCCAGTCCCTCCCCCTGTGCTTCCTTGGGATGCATTCTGCTGTGGGGGCTGGGATGGGAGTAAGGGCCTAAGGCTGAGGACAGAAGTTACACATAAATGGCTTTAAGTGATCAGAAACTGGTTTAAAACTGTAACAGAACAGAAGTTCAGTGCACATAAACCAGTTTCAAAATGGCTGAAACTGATTTAAGATATACCTGGTTGAATGTAGTACCAGACTTAAATGATTTGGGTCAAACCAGTTTATTTAACTTCTGTCCCAGATCCCTTCATCGTTTAAGTTAAATCAGAGTCCCCAAGAATCCCAGCATGCTTTTCAGCCCTGGGTTGAGCTGGGCTGTCTGCGCCAAAGAGCAGGGCTGGCCCCACCCCTCCTCTCTAGCCCAAACACTATCACTGCTCTGGCTGGCTGAGAAGGGTGTGGGGGACTGCAGGCACAGCAGTGTCTTCTTGGCATCTCCCTGCCTCCCTCCCCCTCACTGCTCAAGCAGGGATCACCCCATCCCTCCCTCCCCTTTCCCACAGCACGGACCCCAGGGCACACACCCTAGCTGGCACCAGGTTATGGTCATGCCACCCCCATGCTAGCTAATGCTGAGAGGTGTGTGTGTGTGTCCAATGTCACTGGGACAAAGGCAGACAGAACTGTGTCCACTTAGGGATTTTTAGAGCTAATCCACAGTAGCCGGTAATGTCCCTCCTTCCTTCTTTGGAAAAAGCCGTTTAAGAAGAGCTTGAACTAATGAAAGAGGCTTTTTTCTAGATGAGTTGAAAAGCTTTGTGTTATCAGCCCCCTGCTGGCTCCCTTGCCTGTCAGTTTACTGCAGACAGTATGAAGAAGCAGGGAAAGGAAGATTGAACAGCTCAGTATCATCAACAGATGCATGCACTGCACACGAGCAGTCCTCCTCAGAGTGCTAGCTGGGGGCCGGGGTCTGACAACACTCCTACTCCTTGAGCAGCGAGCTGGAAAAAGCCTGGCGAGGGCTGCTTCCTCCTCCCCATCCAGGCACACCCGAGATGGGGACTGTGCAGGCCAGGGTGGGGTTTAAACCCGTCCCTAATCAGAGGGTCCTGGCTGTATCCTCCTGCCCCCACTCAGCAATGGGCAAGGGAAGGGAGGGTTGTTCTAGCATGCCACCCCGCCCCTCCCCCCAGCTTCTAGCCTGAGCCACTGCCGGCACGTGCCTGCATTTCTTGATTCAAAAGTGAATGTCCATCCACTTGCAAATCGGTTCAAGCTCTGCAGGTTAGGCTAGCCTGCAAAGGTTGAATCAATTCAGGCCCAGGCTTTTTGAATGTCTGCCCCTAGCCATAATGACAGGCACAAGGGGGAAGGTGCTGAGTCCTGCCCAGAGCTGTAAAAGTGCTACCAGTGGCACCCCCACTCTGTTTGCAGGGCAGATCCAGACACAATCCCTCAGCTTGCCAGCAAGACTATTCCTACCACCGGGGATGCAGTAAGTGTTTAGCTCAGGCGCCAGGCCTCAAAAAAGACACAGAGGGGTCTGTTCCAAGGGAAAGGGCTGGGCTCTGGTCCAAGAGGAGGCTTTGCAGGATTTCCCCATGCACTCAGGATCATGTAAACAATGAATAAATAATTGGGGATAAGTAAGCCAGTTGCAAAACCCCTGTGTGCAAGGGAAGGAAAACTTCTCATGTGATCACACACAGGTGAATGAACTGACACTCCAGTCAAACCCCAGCCAGCTCCTCTGCAGAACAGCCTTTGCTTTCACTCAGCCACCTCCATATTAGGAGCCTTCCAAGGGGCTTCCTGCAGCTGAACCCAACCTTCTGTTAAGTGCTGGCACATCAGACTCGCCAGGGGCAACGCCGAGAGTCCATTCACCCAGCAGCATCCATGACGTCTTGCTTCAGCTCTGACTCCTCTGCTGAGCAGAGATGGCTCGTAACAAAGAGGACTGATACCCAGTGGGGACTCTGAAAGGCCTTGTGCTCCCTTGGGGCCTACATGAGATTTTGAGCCCATCCCCTGAGAGAGAGAGAGAGAGAGAGAGAGAGAGAGAGGAAAATGCACCAGCCTGCTAAGCAACAGGATAAGCTCCCCTGCTTTACCACTCCCTTCAACAAGGTGGTCCATGTTGCAAGATTGATGCTTTCCTGCTGATCTGCTGGGGGCACCAGGAGACAGAGTTATGAACATATATCAGAGCCAGGAGGAGGATGCTGTACATGCCCTTATTTGTTAGTGGATGAAAGTGGATTTGAAAGTGGATTTGTCGTTGGATCTTGGGAAGACAAACATCACTAAAACAATGCACCCGCACCTCCAGCATCTACATGATTTCCAGCATTCAGTTATACAGACATCTTTTAAGTTGGAAGTCCCCCAGTATGTACGCTCTGAGGGCACATGTGCCTTCTGTGTGTTACCTTCTCTGTTCCAGAAAGCTTGCTCCCAAGGCTGCACCTTGAACGCTAAACTGATGGGAGGAGGAAGTGCTAACAGCTCGAAAGGATATACAACTGTGGAACGCGAGTCATACAGTACAACGGGGTAAGCTCATACTTGTTTTTCTTTCTTAGGCCACTTACTGCTCATACCTCATCTTGATTTACTACTTGTGGGTGTCAGAAAGCCCAGCTCTCATCCCAGTTCACAAATGGTTTCTAGAGCCTTTCAGCCCCCACTTCCTCCTCTCACACCAAACCTCCAACCTATGTAACATGCATGAGAGAAACCTCCAGTTACTACTTCAGAAGAAAAATGCTGTTGTGATGTGAACTGAAAAAGCATAATGGCTAGGCGTTCTCCAAGAGAAGGACAGTCCCTAAATGAGAGAGAGCCATGGCCTGCAACTGGGAACCAAGGTCTACTTATTGTCAACACATATAGATACCACGGGCATTTATGCACATGGTCTGGGAGTGCGTGGGGGGGGTGCTTTAATCAGAGTGGCTCCGAGAACTGCTCTAATTAAAGCGCCTGAAGTGTCACATGTATCAGTGTCCCTGCACTGAAAAATGGTGGCGGGGCACTTTAACTAACGTTGAACAAACTTTAATTAAAGCACCCCCACTGCCATTTTCAGTGCAGGGATGCTAACACACGTGACGCTGGTGTCTGCTGGAGCACAGTAATTACCACACTCCAGCAGACTTGATTAATCAAGTCTGCTTCAATGTATTGTAATTACAGTGCATCAGAGCAGCCTCCCTGCATGTGTATAGGAGCCCCATGGTCTGAAGTCAGTGAAGTCCACACCACTGAGGTCCACCTCTCGTAGGACACGTATACATGAAGTAAGGGTCTATGGCTTCCCAAAAAGAGAACATTGTACAGCAGCCCTCTGCCTTGGCGCTCACTCTGCCAGAAGCTGAATTTGTTAGCCTCCCAGGCTGGCTTCATCCTTTTCAGTGGAGACTTCCAGAAGAAGCAGGTAGCTAGGGGAGGGGGTAAGACGGGTACACTGATGGGCTGGACCTTTGAAACGGGTGGATTCGATTGCTAGAATTCTATTACGGTCCATTAGGCTCTTAGAAGAGCAAACCACCCCCAGCTATGAAGACTAGCTGCTTGCCTACACTTCACACCTTCTGCTAACAGAAGTCATGCAACAGATAGCAGCAGCTACAGGAAAAGCCACCAGAACAGGTCCCTACCCAGGCAGCTGCAGCCATCAAGGCAGCTGGGCCAAAAAGTCTTGCAGAGCACCAGCCTTTAAAGTGCAGAAACTGTGGGCACATCTACACACACTTCCTGGGGGCTTCTCTGTGGCAACAGAAGCTTTTGTGTCACTCAGGGAGCTGGCACTGTTTTCAGGCTCAGTGAAGGAGTTCTGCTGCCATACTGCAGCTGGGAGTGTGCATGCACTAGCAGGTCTGACAGCAGAACCCGAGTTGTGCCGCTGAAACTGTGCAATGGAGACAGCCTGGGATCCTGAGGAAACTCTGTGTACTTGAGTATACACTGGATTCCCAGCTCTTATGGAAATCTGGACCCAACTGTTGGGGGGCAAATTGGAAATCTGGCCTTGATCTCCTCTGAAAAATCTGAGCCCAAGTGCCCTTGCACTTTTAATCGTTTCTCCTCGCTGTTATCTTCATCAGCGTGAGGCCATTAGCACTGAGGGCAGCTGCTGAATACTGAAAGCCATAATGCTCTGCAGAGCTCCAAAGAAAAAGTGCTGAAATCTTGCCATTTGCAATAGGCTAAGACTGGGGGTTTGCCTCACGGACAATAAACCCTTGCAAAGCACTCAGTGTTACTGACACCCAGTGGGGACCTCCTCCACCCCAGAGCCACATGTTTCCTTCTGCATTTCTCTGACATGCATCCAAAGTCATAACTGGAACTAAGAGGCCTGGGACTCACAGGCCCAGCAACCTGGGGATTATATGTCCTGTCATTTCCTCTCTCCTTGCCTTTCTAGACTTCAAGTTCTTTGGAGTATGGCCCATTTCTTTCCATGCACGTACAGCTCTTGCATAATCACAGGCTGATTCTGCCCAGGTTCTGCGGGTGTTACAGTAACAATCATTCTGTAGGTTTCTGGAAGTGCAGGCTAGCAGCAATCTCTACAATTCTGGCCTGATGACCTAAGCCATTCGACACCCTGCCTACGTTGTAGTCCTCAGTTCCACAGCTAGCTCTT
>NW_005842042.1:2504785-2507722 GCF_000455745.1 Alligator sinensis
TGTAACCAGAGCCCACACACCTCTGATCTTGTCCTCAGCAAGGACATGAGGGACCTACAGAGTCAATCTGCACTTCTGCTCGTCACCTCCAAGCTCCATCACAGAGCACTGGTATCCCCATTGGAGTGGGGAACCAAGGGAAGAAGGGAGGTGACAGGGTGGCTAAGTCAGGACTGGAGCCAGGGAGCATCCTCAGGTCAAGTGCTGGGCTCTAACCCCAAATACTGGGCTGCAGCCATTTATGCACCATGGGGAGAAATCAACCATAGCCCGATACAGGCTTCTCCAATAACACTCAGTCACCTCCTCTGGGACCTGCCCAGCTGAGCTATCCTGGCACCACCTGGTTGCTATCTTATCCTTCCTCCCCATTGGGCAGGTGGAAGGGGCAACCGGACCACCATGGAATAGGCAGGCGGGAAGCAGCTTGGGCTGCACAAAGGGACAGATAGATGAGGTTTCCCTTTGAGGAAAGGTCCAGCCCAGAACCTTCCTGCAAGCGACCACCTGAAACCTCTTCATCATGGAAACAGCATGAGTCTAGAGGCTACGTGCAGAAATGGTTCCCAGCAGCAGGGTGTTTGCACAGCACTGGTGAGCAACCAAGGAAACCCCAGAAGCATTGGGACCCGCTGTGGCTTTGTGTTTCTACGCCTGCATCTAAGGTACCACGCACTGCGGTTAACCATGTAGATGCTAATACAGATACCTTGTCTTGTCATCGTCCCCCCACCCCCGGATACAAGTAAAGAGCTGAAAATCCTGAAGAAGCTTGCAGCAGCTAAGACAAAGTCTCCAGGCAAAAAGAAAGCCCTTCTCAAAGCTGGACAGGCAGTGCCCCTGTGAATGGTGGATACCATCTGCTTGATCACAGCCTCACACAGCACATCCTGCAGGGCAGGGCAGGGCAGGCAGCTTGGGGGCAAGCAGATGCATGGGGAATCCAATGCTCCATAGGGACTTCAGCAGGCCAGACCAAGTTCCCTCCTCTCTTAGTGCTTTCCTGGCCCCCATCCAGAGCACGGTGATGCTCAATGCTGGCATGCAGTGCCTGATCCTAGCAAAGTGCCTTTGCAGGCTCCCTGCCTCAGGCAGCTCCTTCCTCCCTCTCCCCTCCACTTCACCTGCAAATGCAACCTGACCAGCAGCGGGGCTTCCACCAGCCCATTCCATTGCCCTGAACACTGGGCCCAATCCTGTCTCTAAATACGGTTGCCAACTCTGACGGAAGCTATTCCAGATGATTTTTTCCAACATGACGTAATGTCATTAATTGTACTGTACAACCCATTCAAAATCTCTCAGATCGTTTTCAGTAGTCACCGGGAGATTGATGCCGATTCCGGTAGACTCCCGGCCAACCCAGGAGGGTTGGCAACCCTATCTCTAAAAGGAGCAAGAGCAAGTTTCACTTCACCTCTTTCTGCAGCTGCAGCTGTCAGAACAATTGCCCCATACTAATCCTCTCTCTGGAGTTTTCAATTCCCCTCCTTTTGAGGCATAACACCCAGTACAGTCCTATCACAGGGAGGTTCCTATCCATCTCCACAGCTTGGCTCATAGGCAGCTTCACCTCCATCATGCAGGCACAACCTCCTTCATTTGTATCCACCCTGGAGATCCCAGCGTGACTTGAAGAGCCCATGCTGGAGCAGTCAGGGAAGAACAAACCTGGATGGGCTTTTTTCTTTTAATAATGCCAGTTAGAGACAATATGCAGAACTGTGGTGATGGGGCGGAAGGTGACATGAGACAAATAACTGGTTCCTGGGGGTCATCAGCATCTTCTGCTCTCACCAACCTGCCAGGGAATCCAGAGAGCTCCATCACTCACTGGAACAGTGCCCTGGGTAGCAAAATAAACATGGTTTGGGGTATTTTTAGGGCTACCATTTGAGGCGGCTGAATTCCAAACAGCTCCAGCCTGGAAAAGGAGGAAACAGAACTGGACGTTTACGTAATTCCCGAGTGACCTGCATTTTAATTTGATAGCTTCTGAGGACTTGCTGATCGACTCAATGGGAATGAAACTAGGCAACGGCCATGCAGAAATAAAAGTGGGACAAGTGGCACCCCAGAGTCATGCTGCTCTCACTGTGCAGTTTCAAGTCACAAGCAGTTGACAAAGGTTTCAAAAGTAGTTTTGTGGTAGCGGGCTCCAGAGGATGCCAATTCAAAGCTCACTGCACTGTAGGTCTAGCAGGCTACTGCTCAGGCCTGGCGCCCACAAACACATCACATCACTGTGAACAGGAACACAGAACGATTCTGTCCTGAAGCCTAGACCAGCCTGGCTCAGGTATATTTTTTCCCCCCAGGACTTGCTGAGCCCATCCTGTCAAGGGCTGAGAGTCTAGTTCTATAATACAGCTCTCAGACAAAATAATCCCTCTCTGAAGCAGGCAGGGAAGCCATGCCCAAAGCCAATCAGGCCTGATCCTGCATTCCCAGCTGATCCAGTGGGAGTTTTGCCCAAATATGGAAGGGAGATTCAGATCCATTAGCACAAACAGAGGCCAAGACAGAAGGCTCAGGCTCTGCAAGACTCCAGGCTGCTCTCACTCATGCAGGTGAAATTCCCATTACAGTGGACAGCATCTGCCCCTCAGGAAAAGGAGGCTGCAGCTAGGTCTTCATTAGCTCAGAGCAAAGCCCCGTGGGCTCCTGTGGGCAGGGACTGCAGCTGGTAAAGCAGAACACACACATTGCAGCGTAAGCAGCACTAACGCAGGAGTTGCTACCCAGTTTAATTAGCTGGATAATTGCTACACTAGTCTTCTGTATTTATTGCCCTTCCTCCTCCCAGCACCCAGGCAAGAAGGATTGAAAAACAAGCTGCCTAGAAGCAAAGAGCTCCCTGTGCCCGCAACCTGTGTCAGCTGTGGGGTCTGAGATGTTCTCCTGAGCTGGTGCAGCCCCTGGCAGCGGGGGGCAGCA
>NW_005842042.1:2507732-2509121 GCF_000455745.1 Alligator sinensis
AGAATGGCTGTTTTCTAATGGGTCACAAATGGCTTCTACGTAAAGCTTGCTATTTCTTCCTCCATTAAACTGCAATAGGGCTGCATTGCTCTGGCTTAAAAGTATAGAAGCTAAGAATAGCCCTGATGCTAAATTCAGTAGGCAGAGTGATTTGTGGGCATTGCATGGAGAGGGGAGACCAACTTCAGAATTTGTCCCAGGCATGAAAGCAGCACTGCCCTGAAGAGGCACAGTACTGAGGCCGCTCTGTAGGACTCCACTTAGCTGCAGCTCCACAGAAGTGGAGGACGAGGCAGGGGAAGGAGATGACCACATTCTCCCTTGGATCCTGAGCTCGGGTGAAAGCAGTGCTGGCTAGCACACCCTAAGGCTGTCATAGCTCAGGCTCTCACTCCAACCCCAGAAGCATGGAGGCATGGTGGCTCTTGTCAAGGTCCCATTCTACACCTTTCCTGGCAGCAGTGAAAGATCAGCCAGGCTCATTTCTCCCTTCACCCTGATCCCAATTCAGGTCTTTCCAGTTTGCCTGGGGATAAAGTAAAAACTGGGACACTTGAGACCCATGGCTTTTGTTCAAATTCCAGATCAGGGTCATATTACAAAGCTGCTCAGGGTCCACAAAAGACTCAGCATAGGTTTTGGGCTGCAACAAGCCGCATTCTGGAACTTTCTTCATTCCTTTTCCCTCTCTAATCCCTGTGTGTCTGACCAGTCTCCACCTACCTGTCCACATCATCGCAAAGCATTTGCTACAGAAAAGTTCCAAACAGAGGCAGAGAACTTCACAGCCCAACAACCCCTGTGGTACTGGTGCTCTCCAACCTCCTGCTGGCCTGTGCAGGAAAGACCTCGCTGCCCAAACACAGGGTCAGGCTCCAGATGGGAAGAAGCAGGGAGGTGAGGAGAAGAGCCAGGCATGGCTGCCACAGGTAAAGCAGCCCAAGCACTCGCTATGGTTGCTCTGTAGCATGCTCACCTGCTAACAAACTCATGTTAAGGAACTTGCCTGGCCCTTGGGAGGCCCGTGTTCAGTTTCCTGCTTTGTCACTGACTCTCCACTTGGCCTTGGCCAAGTCATTTGGCCTCTCCATCCCTCAGTTCCCCATCCATGCGGTGGAGATAATGTCCCTTCCCTGTTTCTCAGAGTGGGGTGGAAGGATAGCTTTACACATTGTAAGGAGCACAGATCCTCTGGTAACAAGAGCCACAGAAGTGCTGTAAATACATGGATAAAGAAAGGTCCTGGAGTTAGGATAAAAGCACCATTTACTGCAAGAATGAAGCTTGGGAGGGTAACAGCAGTGCCAGCTTCACAGTGCTCAAGCCTGACCAAGCAGGCCAGCTCTGGGGGCCTGGGAGAGGGTGGGTATGCTCACTCAGTCCTGCTGA
>NW_005842042.1:2509173-2511843 GCF_000455745.1 Alligator sinensis
CTGCTGAACTGCTGATACAGGCACAAATGAACACCAGCTACAACATAGCGCTAGCAGCAAGGTCCTTGACCTACTGGGCCAGAAACATCAGCTTAATTCACCAGGAGCCTTTGACTCTGTTGTCTGACCCTTGCAACCCACTCACCCACCACACCTGTATTTCCACCAGTGACACTGGCCCATCTGCATGAGCAAGCTGTGGACCTATTTAGGGAACAATAAAAAAATATAGCATAAAGGGAGCTCGGTCAACTCTCCATAACAGGACTAAAGCCTGGGTCTGCCTCTGGCTTTAACCTAATTGCAGTGAGCAAGTTGGGTACATCTATAACACAACTTGCGGCCCTTTTGTATCCGAGACCTCCTGACTTTTCTGTAACTAAAAAGTTAATACTTTAAAAAGAGCCAAGTGACTTAGGGCTGGACGTTTTTAAGGTATTAGGTGCCTAAATACATTTCAAAATCTGGCCCTTGGGTCTTAGTGAAAGACTTAGGAGCTTTTGTGGCCTGGCTCACTTTAAAAAATGGGTCTTAGGAGCCTAACTTACTGAGGCACTTCAATAAAACTCCCCCTTATCCTAGATGGAGATGAAATCTTTACCCCATCACTGAGTTCCAGCCTTCAAGAGCAAAAGCCAAGTATCTACCTGTGCTTTCTCTTTTGAGCAGGGCAATCTGTCTTGCTATGCTCAACGTTGTGGGGGATATATGCACATCACAAAGCAATGCTGAACCATGGAGACCATCTTCTGTGCTTTTCATCATCAGTGGATCCTGCATGAACTTGTTCCACCCAAGAACAGTCCCAGACCAGAGGTTTTAGTTTGGTTTACTAAAGTTCTGCTTCAGTCATCCCATGGCTAGAATAGCAAAGCCTTTCCAGAAACAAACCCATACAGATACGGAGCTGAAGCTGCCTGAGGACCCAATCCTGGATTCTTTTTGACAATCCAAAATTCCTTGTCATCTTAGTATCAGGTCCTAAAAACAAATGCATGTTCCGTTGCAGTTCCTAGATTACATCAGACATGCAGAAGACATGAACAAAGAGGGAAAAGCAAGAAAAGTTCTCCAAAGCTATGGATAATAATAAATATAAAATAGAATGATTTATTCTTATTGATGTGGTTAGTTGCATTTTTAAAAAGCCCTATCCAACCACAGGGAAAAAAACTCCAGCAATTAATTCAAAGCTAAATGCAGTACAGCAAATAGTGCTGGTTCTCAGATAGACTTGATCAACGTCTCTTCAATGACTTTAAGGGTAACCAGGATCTAAGCCAGCTGACACCCTGCAGCCTAATATGCTCTTGCATGAATCTAATGGGAGGTGGTCCTGGTACACTCCAGCAAGATGTCGTGGTGAGGTAACAGTTCATTCAAAGTTACTGGCAACTAATCTCTCGAAAATCACAACTGGCAAAACATGACGTTGCCTTTCAACACCTGCCCTAACAGGCTGATCTCAGTCATGTCTCAGGAGTCTGCAGAAGTCTGGGAAAACAGGTTGGGAGGGGCAGAAAACTTTCTGTGGAAACTGCTTTCTGATGGGGAAAAAAAAATTGTTTGGGCTTAAGTGCTTCCCTATACTGGCACTTAAGCACATAGATACTGCAATGATGTCTACAGGGGCAGATCCAAGGGGGTTGCACTGGTGTCCTGGTACCCCACTTTGATTCCTGCTCCATCTAAAATTTAAAGCCAACTGCCTGACAGTGGCAGCAGCATCTCTAGTCAGGCAGCGCTGAGGGAGTAAACTGACCTCACCGCTCATTATAACTTGCTTGATTCTTTCTAAACTCTTCATTCCACCGGTGTTAAGGACCCTCTCTCCTTTCACACGGTCTTTAACAGTACCACTACTGCAGCTCTCCTTCCTTTCTGCTGCTAGCAAAGCACCTCCCGTATCACCACCTATTTTTTTAAACTCTACCTAAAAAACACAAACTCCGCAGTAGAAACATCAACTCGGGTGAACATTAGCTCAAGGGTGGCAATCGCTTTCCAGGAAGCCTTGGAGGCGCCGTCCAGATGCTCCAGAAGGCTTGATTTGGTGTTAGGAATCTGGGAAGGAGACATGGAAGCGGGATGACTCCACAACTCAATGAAACACCAGCTTTGGACGATGCTCCCCTAGCTTGTTGGGCTCAGATCTTCCGGCCCCAGGCGTCTGCTCTCTGTGGTGAAAAGCGGGGCTTTCCAGAGAAAACTCCCCCCTGCGCCCCCTCCACAGAATCACAGGAAATGAAGGTGGGAAGGGACCTCAGGAGGTCAAGTCCAGTCTGCTCCATGCAGGACATCCCCACCTATCTCATCCCAGCCAAGGCTTGGTCTTAACCCCCTCCAAGGATGGAGATACCACCAGCTCTCTGGGCAGCCTGGTCCAGTGCTTCCCTGCCGTCCTAGGGAGCGAGTTGCTCCTAATATCCATCCTCAACTGCTCTCACCTGGAAGCAGTGGCTGGAGGGCTGAGCTGGGCTTGGGTCAGGCTTTGCACTCCCAGGGGTGCGTGCTGGGAGCCCCCCCAGCCCCCGCGCAGGCCAGTGCCCAGAGGCCCGGCCCCCTCACCTTGAAGCCCGGCGGCTGGCGCAGGTCGGTGGTGGGCAGGCACAGCAGCAGGATGCCCACGACGCCGGCCAGGCAGAGCAGCAGCAGAGCCGCCAGCACCCT
>NW_005842042.1:2511874-2512953 GCF_000455745.1 Alligator sinensis
GGTGAGCGGGTGGGCGGGACCGCGGGACGTGGCCCCGCCCCTGCGACCGCTCACGGGGAGCATCCAATGTGCACCATCGTGCCAACCTGCGACCATGTGCCATCATCAATAAGACAACACGGGTCTTTGGGTAAAGCCCTGGTCTCTTATTCACCCAGCTCAAATCCCGGGGAAAATTCTTCTGTGTGGCTACAACCCACTCCCCCAAACCGTGCAATCCTTTTCGACACAGCTCATTGCAAAACCCACTGCACAAAAGCCTAGTGTGCAAAACCCAAGTCACTCTCAGAGAGTCTTAGCAAGCTTTGGGGTTTGCTGTCAGCACTTTCTTGTGGCCGCTCGCCCCGAAATAAAGAACCGCTTCAGCCGTGATGAGATGACCCAGCGCCCACTCACTCTTTGGCGCGTTAAAGTGAGTTGCCATCCCTCCTACCTTAGTCCCTCGCTCAGGCACTTTGTATTTCCCTTATGGCTTTGCCATTTTTGTCTATGATCCTTGGCATTTTCTGATATAGTTAATAAGAAGGAGATAGATGTGCATGCTTATTTGTACCATTGTTCAGTGCACGATAGTTTTTCAGCAAGTATGATAATTTTGAGTTTCCAATACACTCATTGTATTTTTAAGACCTGGCAATGCTGCTGGGTGCTTGCAGCTCAGGCTGGCTGAGGAGACCAGCTGCAGGGCCACGGGGCTTGGGAGCCTAGGGTCACTTATTCCTTTCTGCCCCTTGCCCTGAGGTGAGACCCTGCTGGCGATGCAACAGCACTGATTTGGGCCCATGCTTCCATCCTGGACTTGGGTAGCTTAGTGTCATAAGCAGGCAAGAGAGGGTCTAGGAGAGGGGCAGCCCAGCCACCTGGCTCTGCTGGGAGACTCCTGGGCTTGGCCCACGGCTAGCAGCCCTTTGCAATCCTCAGGGGCGCTGGTAAGCAGAGCTCTGCCCAGGGCGGGCACCCCCATACACACACCCTCTTCATGCGCCAGGCAACAGCAAGAGCAGGAACCTGGCGCTGCCTCTGAGGCAGTAACAAGGAGGCAGGAGAGTAGGACATTGCCCCTGGGAAGGGCAGGAAGC